>NC_133529.1:41128030-41728030 GCF_048544455.1 Silene latifolia
TATGCATGCAAACAAATATAACAAAAGAGGAGAAATCATATCCTTACATTGATGTTTTCGGTTTAATGGGCACAAGAGAGATCACCTTTCTCTCTTGTTCTTGAGCTTTCCCTTATGGAAGAACAAAGATCCAAGTATAGGATCTCTCCCTAAGCTTTATACCCAAGGCTTTCTCTTAATTTAATTAATATTACAAGAACTAGTATAATATTAATTAGGTAGAAAATTGAACCAAAATATTTATAAAACACTTATACATTTTCAGTTTTTGGGAAGGAAGAAGATGGGAGTTTTTATCTCACTAAAACTCTTATTTTAGATTGTGTAAAAGAATGAATGAATAATGACATTTCAATATTGTATATGAGGTAAATTAAGAGGAAAAACAATTAGTTTTTCACTCTTAAAAAACCGGACCAAGGAGAGAGGGAGGAGAGCCAATGCATGCCCTCATTTGTCTTCACAATGTATTATAGGGTTGCATGGCTACACTTGCTTTTAATCATTATGTTTACCACTTAAAATGTAAACACAATTTTAGCCTAATTCTCCTCCTATTTTTCGGCACTTTACATAATATGGATTCCATATTATTTTTGTCAATTGTCAATATGTCACATGTCATATGTGACATAAATTTGTTATGTATTTTTAACATATTAAAAATCAACGTATTAATAAAAATACGTCACACACAAAAATCGACTTAGTAATTTCATAATTACTTGTGCCAAAAATTTTACCATTTATAAATCACAACAGATTGTATTTATAATAATTCATTCAATTTCAATTGTTTCTTTAAACAATAATTTCATCCGAGTAATGATACAATTCAATTACTCAGACCGTATCTCATTTAATCACATTTCAATTTGATACGTAAATTTTACTTCCAAAATCGTCCGTCAATTTTCAAGTAATTTAATTAACTCGTAACATTATACGACTAATTAAATAATCAATTAAGAGTGTTGCCCTATAGGTATGACCTAGGGGTCAATCGATCACCACCGTCACACGACAAGAATGTCAAACTCTAGTCAACCAATCATTACCGATATATGTTGACCAGTTTGACAAGAATAATATTACTTCCCAATTGTATTCTTTATAATGAGATTTAAACATGTGATCATCATGATCAATAGTCGTGATCGCATTATTGTCGGAGGACACATATTCCAACAATCTCCCACTTGTCCTCGACAAGTGTGCGTCACCAATTCTCTTGTCCTATTACTATCTCCCACTCAATTCAAGGTGTCTTTCAGGTCGTACTTGCAAGTGATTATATCGAGAGTGGTTTCCTCGATCTGGAGAATAACTGTTTGACCGGATTTATCCACTCTGGATACCTTCCGAGCGTGGCCACGCATTTCCAGTTCATTACTCCTCGAGTGGCCTTGAGATATTGTTTTAACCCTGACAAGGGGATGGACAATTCCTATCGCACTCATTCCCTTCGACTAGCCACAGCCATCATAACCCAAAATATGCCCATTTGACCCCATTTACGAAGGTCGTAGTAACACAAATCAAAGTTAATCGAATCGAGCCATCTTAGGTGAATAGTCTTTAGTCAAAAGAATCGACTCATTTGAATACTATAGCAGCTCTCGCCACGACCAGGCTATATAAATTTGCCAGAACTCTATAAGCGGTCATTAGGCCCGACAAAAAGTTCCTAACAGTCTGCCTATGTGATCGACTAGTCATCTCACATGACTCTATGGCATTTGAACTTGCCATCAATCGCATCACACTCTAGTCACTTCGAGACGTCACCTCATACAAGTGACTATGGGCGAATACCATGCTAATCCGTGTTCACTTTAACGGGGTTCAATTGCCTCTACAACCCGTTTGGATGTAACAAGGTATAATAAAAGAGTTTTAAAGCAAAACTCGAACGACAAATGCGATTATCACATATGAATAGTCAATGCTTGATTACTATTTCATAATCTATAATCTAATTTGATCTTGTATGTAGTTGTTCATTTCAATTCAGTTGAAATGGCATGACTCATCATGTTTAGCCTTTGAGAAGGCTTTGGTTAGTAGGTTTCATCAATTTCTTGTACCTTACTCAACCTTACTACATACTCGTTTTCCTTTGTAATGTATACATTTGCATCACAAAACTTTCTGAGTACGTGTCGAGATCCAATCAAGACATAGGTCCTCTAGCCTAAGAATAGCTCCCACTGTTTTCACAGTGTGTGGGACTCATCCTCTTGCACATCTCATGATTGCAAGTGTACTCAATTTCCGTTATAAATATCTCTTATTGTTCTTTATTGTCCAGAACGATTCTAGAAAATCTACTTCTTAATTAACATAGCCACAATGGTATCTTAACCATTCTAATGTGTTTTGATTATGGTTTTGTCGGAAACCATGCGCAACCTCAATTGTCAATTGTCACTTGTGTAACACCCTTACACAAAATTGCATCATAAACACTTTGCTTTACTTCCTTAATGCTTCTGCATGCACTTAAGGGTAATCTTTATGGCTTACTTGGCAAGGATTACTTAAATTCGATTTTAAAAACAATTCATCATACTCAAAGCATATGAAGTGTTATACATCATTACTCATTTAATTGATCCGGCAAAATGAAGCAAATGGAATCAATCAAATATGTTCAAATTAATTGAACTAGTCATGAATCTTATCAACATAAGACTTCTTATTGACGCTAATATCATGTGGATTTATCTTCATAAATCCGGATATTCAAGATGTATTATAATACTCCAAAAGTCTTAAATCATTCTCAATGATCAATATGTCATCCACATATCGGACTAATTAAAAATTCCGTAACTCCCACTAAACTCCATGTATAAACACAACCTCTCGACTTATCGAGAAATATTTTATCACATGATCAAAATGTTGATTCCAACTCATTGATGTCTTACTTAAGATCCTCTCTTAAGTTTCACATTATCTTAGGATTGCAAGAATCTATAAAACTCATGACATGTATTGAATACATTCCTTCTATTGAAGAAGTGTGTTTTAGATTCACTCGCTATGTATTTCATAATAATGAAACACAATCCCTAAGAATATCCAAATAGACTTAAGCATTTCAATTGGTGCAAAACTCTTTGCAACCAATCAAGCCTTGAAAACTGTCTTTATTAGTGCAAAATCCTTTGTCACTAATCAAGCCTTTATTTCGGATTTTCATGGCTCTAAGCCTTGTATCGAGTTGTGACTTAAACACTCTTATGTAAGTCATTTGTTGATTACTTTCCAGAAGTAATCAACTTGAATCAAACAATTTCTTTTGTAAGTTATAAGCTCTTTACTTTCTTAAAAGCAGCATGAATTCATCATTTTTAACAAGTGACGAATTTAACCTCCTAGGTTTTGAAGAAACAATGTCTTACACAAAATGTCTCATGTAGCCAAGAAAGACCAGTTTCTTGCGACATAACATCTTTGTGGCTCTTGAATAATTTCTCCCACTCTGTCTTCTAGAAATAAACTTGTATTTTAGAAAGACAGCTTCACGAGCCGCAAACCCGTTGTTGTCGTGATAATTGAAAGGGAAAAATGAGCATCTGTTTCTTGTGAAAACTTACAAACATGGTATCCTTACCATTTCATATCTCATATGATTCGATTTAGTGGAAAAATAATTTAGACAAAAATGATAAAATCCCCAAAAGGATCAAGTAACTCAAAGTAACTTGATTGAAGTCCAAACCATATCGAATAGCGTTTGATTTCTTATCCAACCACACATTATTCCATAATGCGTGCTAAGAGAGATTAATTTGTGATACTATATCACATTTCCCTTGGCTTATATCAAAGTCTTCACTTTGATAATCCCATCACGACTAAATCGTGATTCCTTGAATTCTTTAAACTTCTTCAAAGATTTTTCTATTTACCTTATTAAGTGAACACATTAGTGTCAACCTAAATCGTTGGTAAAAGAAAAAGATCAACCTATTTTGGATCAATGATTTATAACCTCGATCTCCTTTTAACCAAAAGGCACGAGACATCTTGCTTTCAATACAAGATACGCATATACCATTAACAATCTAATGGTTTCAAGAGTACTCGATAACTCTTTGCGTTCATCATTCCAAAATCTAAGTTTTAATCTTAGGTTACCAATTTGAGTCTTGCATCATCTTCATGATATATCATTCTAGTTTGGTTTAGAATATAATCACCTTGATGATGGGCTAGCCATACATCAAATCATGGTGTATAGGGTCACAAAAGTGAAACCTGTTTTGTATCTTAACAAATTTGTATTCTTATCTAGAGTTTATGTACTTAATAGTCACAATTAAGTACAACTCCAAACCCGAAAACTAGATTTAGTACACAATGACTCTATCTCTTGACTTCATTGTTGCTAGTCGTCATATTCTAATCATCCTATGTATCAAACATAATGATGAAAACCACCACCGGTTTCTAATATTGACGAAGTAGTACTAGCAAAATTTATGTTTAATCATATAAACATTTAACGAAGAAGGTCCCATTAGATGTCCCACAACTAACTTGTTGATTCTTCAATAATTTGGGGTAGTTTCCTTTTTAGTGTCCAACATTTAAGACAATGGAAACTTTATCGGTCGGGATTGATAGGTTTAGTATCGTTATTCTCAACAACTTTACCTTTAACATTACCTTGTATCAATTCCATTATAATCTTTACTTCTTGAACCTCGTCCTCATCTTAACGGTTTAAGAGAATGCTCCCAATCATTTCAATGAGTCTTTGCTTTGAGAAGCAAAATTGAATTCATGAAGATTACTCTTCATTTGTTCGTTTTAGTCTTGAAACTTTCATTGAAGTGGTTGCGTTATTTTGGTCAATTACGAATTCTTGACAAAACTAATTACCAAAACAATTTATCGCT
Organism: Silene latifolia; assembly: GCF_048544455.1. Classification (NCBI taxonomy): domain Eukaryota; kingdom Viridiplantae; phylum Streptophyta; class Magnoliopsida; order Caryophyllales; family Caryophyllaceae; genus Silene; species Silene latifolia. The sequence continues at coordinate 41,132,944 of NC_133529.1, forward strand.
TCAAGGTACTTAATTCATTTAAGTATATGAAAAACAATCCATTGTAAGTAGATGTGTTAGTCAAGAATCAAAAACCTGTTTGATTAATGAATAACTTTAATCTATACTCTTTACAAGAGATCCTTATCAATGGTTCATTTGAGGTTTTAGAAGCAAATTCATATTTGTCTTTAGTTACGATGTTTTAATGGAGGTTTGAATCAAAAACGAAATGATATCGTATATGAATTGTGGTAAAGAAATAGAACAATATTAAAACGGAATAGTGGAAAACTTAACATTTATCGTTTTATTAATACTTGTAAACAAGTATAGCATTTACATAGTGACCTCTACCCAACTATGATAAATGATTCCAAGATCCAAATTCATATTAACTTGGGCACGGTGGGGCCGATACATCCCTTATCAATATAACTCGGTGGATTAACTCTTTAATCGATTCTACTTTTAGAACTCTTGGTCGATAAAATTACATTAACTTTTATTTTTAGCCCAAAACACATCGACAAGGGCACGGTGGGGCCGATACATCCCTTATCAAATACTTTTGTTGAGTTCAATCCAAATTTCGAATAAATGTGTCCATGATCCAAACCCACATTAACTTGGGCACGGTGTGGCCGATACATCCCTTATCAACATGAATTAGGTGGATTAACATTCATCACCCACTTCCCCTACGTAACAAGGTTTGTACCCCGGTGTGGCCGAGCGCACTCCCTCACGAAATAGGTTTTCATGGTTTCTACTCTTTGGTAAGGCTAAGTCTCAATTGTTTATTTTAGCGAGAGGTCATGTCAATTTATTATCTATCACGTTTTAAGTGAACTAAAGCGGTGAACTACGATAATTATATTTGACACGGTCGATAAACTCGATAAAAAGACAATGCATGTTTAGTTATGGCGATTTAGCAATGCATGTGACATAAAATAAAATGCAAGCATAAAAGTAAATAAATCCTAGTATGGCCATCCTTAAATAGAAAAACTATTTAACTATTACATTTCGGAAACCAACTCCATTGGTCCCTAGAACTTCGGTTGCGGCACGCATCTCGAGGTAACACCGTCTTTATGTATCGCCATTCTTGAAGAAATCCGTCTTTAGGAACTCCGAGAATAAATAAAATTACATAATAAATTACATAATTTCCTATTATACATTTGTAATTAAAATAAAATAAATCTATTAAATTACAAAACGGTGATACGAGATCACAATAAAAATTACAACCGAATCGATATTCCCATACATTTCGGGAAATACCAATTAAAATCTAAGGCCATACTAAGTAAAATTACATAATTCAAAAATTACATAAATTAAAATTATGACAATCATAAAGAAAATGCAGCATTATAATATGTATGAACATGCTCAATTTTATGCTAAATCGCCTTTAAATAGCCAATATCGTATATTATTCGGTTTTTACGGATTTGCGTGATTTCAACATTTTTATAATCACAAAAATACATAAACTCATATTTATGCATAAGTTAATTACCCTAACCTCTTAGGACTCAAAACTTAGTCTTCACTAATAATTTGACCATAATTAACCCATATCTTATAAAATTGTTCATAAATGGACCAAAAATTACAAAAATAAGCTATTAAACTTCAAATAAATCACAAAACTTCGAATAAATTCAAAATTTGAAATTTAAATTCATGAACATTCTGGAAAAATACCATGACACTCATAATGTTCAAAATCTTAGGTTAAAAATTTCGAAATTTTCCGGAAAAACAATGTTGCGGTTTATCGATTTTTACTAAAATAATCATAAAACATGAGGAAAAATTATATTCATTAACTTTTTAATTTTAGATCTGAAAATGATAATAAAAAGCAACATTTGATGTTTTTCCTAAGTCATAGATTATGTTTTATTAATTTTTCACTAATAATGTCACTATTTATGCTATTTTTCTTCAAAAATCCATAAATCATGCAAAAAGACTTCTTTATAGCCAATTATTTTACACACACCTTGTAAAATTGCATGTGACAACATATTAAATTTCTATGACCAGATTCGAAATTTAACTCATATTAACCTATTTTTCACCTAAATCCGAATTTAATAATGAAAAATCCATTTTTCGAGCATAACAAGTCCAAAAATTATGAAAATTTACAGGTTATCTCAAAATAATATATGTGACAACATATCCAAAATCAATGGAAAATTCGAAGTATAGCTAATTTTAGACCAAAAATGACATTTTTACTCATAAAATCACATTTAAATGCCATTATTGTAAATTATGAACAATAAAAATCCGAAAAATTAACCAAAATATCCTAAAACATTTTAGGACCAGAAATATTAACATGCATGTAATAATTTCGTGATATATCATAATAACACAAATTTTACAAGTTTTATTTGTTATTCTTATAACTCGGAAAAACTTTTAACCAATTTGCATGCAAACAACCGTGGCTCATGATACCGATTGAAGGAAATGTAGATTCATATACAAACTAACATACTCATATATGTCGAAATTAATTTGTCATAAAATTAAATACGGATTTTATGCATGCAAACAAATATAACAAAAGAGGAGAAATCATATCCTTACATTGATGTTTTCGGTTTAATGGGCACAAGAGAGATCACCTTTCTCTCTTGTTCTTGAGCTTTCCCTTATGGAAGAACAAAGATCCAAGTATAGGATCTCTCCCTAAGCTTTATACCCAAGGCTTTCTCTTAATTTAATTAATATTACAAGAACTAGTATAATATTAATTAGGTAGAAAATTGAACCAAAATATTTATAAAACACTTATACATTTTCGGTTTTTGGGAAGGAAGAAGATGGGAGTTTTTATCTCACTAAAACTCTTATTTTAGATTGTGTAAAAGAATGAATGAATAATGACATTTCAATATTGTATATGAGGTAAATTAAGAGGAAAAACAATTAGTTTTTCACTCTTAAAAAACCGGACCAAGGAGAGACGGAGGAGAGCCAATGCATGCCCTCATTTGTCTTCACAATGTATTATAGGGTTGCATGGCTACACTTGCTTTTAATCATTATGTTTACCACTTAAAATGTAAACACAATTTTAGCCTAATTCTCCTCCTATTTTTCGGCACTTTACATAATATGGATTCCATATTATTTTTGTCAATTGTCAATATGTCACATGTCATATGTGACATAAATTTGTTATGTATTTTTAACATATTAAAAATCAACGTATTAATAAAAATACGTCACACACAAAAATCGACTTAGTAATTTCATAATTACTTGTGCCAAAAATTTTACCATTTATAAATCACAACAGATTGTATTTATAATAATTCATTCAATTTCAATTGTTTCTTTAAACAATAATTTCATCCGAGTAATGATACAATTCAATTACTCAGACCGTATCTCATTTAATCACATTTCAATTTGATACGTAAATTTTACTTCCAAAATCGTCCGTCAATTTTCAAGTAATTTAATTAACTCGTAACATTATACGACTAATTAAATAATCAATTAAGAGTGTTGCCCTATAGGTATGACCTAGGGGTCAATCGATCACCACCGTCACACGACAGTAATGTCAAACTCTAGTCAGCCAATCATTACCGATATATGTTGACCAGTTGACAGTAACAATATTACTTCCCAATTGTATTCTTTATAATGAGATTTAAACATGTGATCATCATGATCAATAGTCGTGATCGCATTATTGTCGGAGGACACATATTCCAACAGTTTCAGGAGACCGAAAGGAGGATTCAATCAAAGACGTCATTCTACAAGCACGGGTGGTAACAAATAACTGCTCTGGAATTACACCCGGAAAATTTATAAAATACACTTTCTCATTTACTGTTGACTAACTTTTAACCAAGGTAATAAAATATGGGGTATTACAGTCTTCCCCCTTAAAACGAATTTTGACCCCGAAGTTCACCTCACACTCTCTCCTTTCCAATTACACCCTGAATTCTCATCACCGATTCTCAAGTACTCTCTCGAGGTTCTTAATGTCATCATCACTCCCATTATGCCAATATGATTCTCGTCTCTCTCACGAGGCTCACATAAGCTCACACATTTTCCTTTATCGCATATTTTCTCTTTACTCATGCGTTACTCATATGCATACTACGCTCGTTTTCCTTCTTTAGATCCCTAATTGTTACATTCACTCCCCCTAAACGAGAACTTCGTCCCGAAGTTCAACACTCAATAATCATAAGTACTCTCGAAGGACTCATCATCTAATGCCGCAAGCCACCATTTCAAGGGTTTACCAACCGCTACTCTACTACACAAGTCTATAGTCAAATCTTGTAGGTTCATAATACCGTTGATATAAGTCTTAGTGTAACACTCATGCTTTTAGAGCCTCACTCAGTCAGTGCACTCGACCGAGTAGTGTCTCACTCGATTGTAGGGGTCTACTCGATCGAGTAAGTCCTCCAGTTTTTAGGCAGGCTATGGGAGACCGTCACTCGACCGAGTGAAGGGTTTACAATACCCTTTTTTATCAAATCCTTTTCAATGTTTTCGACATTAGATCCCTTATAATAGATACTTGTGGGTTTCGTCATCTATTAAAAACCGTATTTTAAGAGATTCGATTAGTTCATATCAATTCTCTTGGGCTCATTTTGATAAATCGTTTTATGTTAATTCTCTAGTTTCTGTTTTCTGCCTTAACCTTACCTCAGGTTTCAACCTTTTCGTTTCCGACATCGTATACGCATCGTGTTTATAAACCACCTTTATATCTTATTTAACTTGTCTTTTTATCGCTTTATGACGGTCCTTGTACGCATATAATCTAACGAAATCACCTATTTTGAGTCATATGCTAATAATCGACCCTAAAATCAACCAACGAACGATAACTGAAACACGAGTTCGATTTTCACGGTAAGAATCCAACTCGAGAACAGCCGCATAAACTGATGTGCCTCTTCTAGAGGATGCAGTGGATGCTGCGCCTGTTCTGAGTTGGGTTCTGTGTCTGAACTCGTTTTCGTTTTGACATAGGCTTTCTTTTAGGCTTTTAATTAACTATTATCCGTATTATCGCCATATTTTCGGCATATTTCCTATATTTTAAACTTCAATTATCTTAGTCCTTTCATTTTATTTATTTTCTTTTACTCCTAAAATCCCTTTTGAGCACGTTTATGATGTAAATTCAATAGTCGTTGTAATTTATTCATATCATGTAATTTATTGTAATTTTATTTTCATATTTATTTCATATCTTTCTTCTATGATTTATTTATGTGGCCTTTTCACATGTAAATCAACCCAAATTCCAACTTTGACCCCCAATTGAGTGTTAAATTGCTTATCAACCGACATAGTATATATTCACATGCTAGGTTTAAAACATGTTTGTTGCATAGCATGCACACAATTGACAACATATCAAATATAAATAACTTCTCTGATCATTAGTAGAGGCTGCTATCGAGGCGGGTGGGATTAGGTGTTCAAATAAAGAGCTTCCTAATACGTACCCTCATCCCTTACTCAGATATCTGTGAGCATCCGTGTTCATTGGCATTGTGAGAGTCATACTAGACATATAATGCTAAGGGTAACGAATTTCTTAGTGTTCATGTCACTAATTTGTATCTTGACATGACATGAAGTATTCGAACGATTTCAATTTTCCATAAAAATTGGTGGCGACTCCACAAATGCAGGTTGCTCAAACCTTTCACCGGTTTCAATACCTTTCAAATCGGTAACGGCCCATGGCGTTCTTTGTCCAAATAAAGTTCCGTAGGAAAAGTGCCGCTGCCTCTAAATCTAACCAACGCGCGGCACGGGTGGCTTGGTCCACAGGAAGTGGCTAGAGAAGAGTCGAAAATGGAAGAAGCCTTCCAAATGCCATCCATGATGAGGAAATGGATGAAGATCATGAAGTTGATGATGAAGTGCTCAAGAAAGTTGAGGGCTTACTCGCTCCTAAGTACAACTCAAAACTTTGCCTCCCTCACTCAAGTATGCTTTTGTTGGTGAGGGCGAGACTTACCTGGCTATCATCAATGTCAACCTAGATGCTATTCAAGAAGAAAAACTTTTGAAAGTTCTCAAAATCCATAGAAAAGCATTAGGTTATAGCATTGATGGCATAAAGGGTTTAGTTAGAGTCTTTGCATGCATAGGATTGTCTTAGGGGAGGGAAGTCGGCCTAATGTAGAAGGTCTAAGAAAATTAAACCCGAAAATGGCGGGGGTTGTTAAAAATGAGGTCTTGAAATTGTTGAAGGCGGAGATTATTTACCAAATTATGGATAGTAAGTGGGTAAGTCCCATCCACGTGGTCCCCAAGAAAAGTGGGGTAACCATGGTTGAACAAAAGGACAAAAATTACCTACCTACCCGTCCGGTTACCGGGTGGCGCATGTGCATTGATTACCGTAAACTAAATGCCGCCACCGTCAAAGACTACTTCCTAATCCCCTTAATAGACCAAATGCTTGAACGATTGGCGGGGCATGCCTATTATTGTTTCCTCGATGGTTATTCCGGGTTTTTTCAAACCCAATTCACCTAGAAGACCAAGAGAAAACAATATTCACATGCCCCATTGGAATCTATGCTTACCGACGAATGCCATTTGGGTTGTGTAATGCACCCGGCACCTTTTAAAAGTGTATGATGGCTATATTCGCCGATTTCTTGGATAAGAGTATGGAGCTCTTCATGGACGACTTTAGTGTCCATGGAGACCCATTTGATCATGGTTTTATCAACTTATCTAATGTATTGAGTCGATGTGAGGAGCACAACTTAGTCCTCAATTGGGAAAAGTGTCATTTTATGGTAGAGGAGAGAGTTGTGCTTGGTCACATCATATCGATGAGAGGGATAAAAGTTGACGGAGCCAAAGTTGCGGTGATAGAAAACTTGTCACCCCCTACAAATGCGAAAGGGGTGAGAAACTTTCTTGGTATACCTGTCAAAACCTGATCCGACCCAAAAACCGGCCGTAACCCGACCCGGAAATAACCCGGTGTTTTCAACCCGAACCCGAAAAATACCCGAGCCTGTTTTGACCCGTAAATAGTGGGTCGAAACTCGACCCGTAAAGGGTTGACCGTTGGGTCGAGACAATATATCTTCCTTAAAAATGATAATGTCAAATTGGTATTGACTTATAAAATTTTAAGGAAAGATATGTATATATACGGAATGTCACGTCATCACCTTGAACCATATGCCACGTCATCACATCAAAGTGTGTGACACACCGTCACTTTCACCATATTATGTCGATCCGTATTCTACGTCAGCACTGCCATGTCATCCTTTCAGGCGACATGCCACGTCATCACCTTGAAGTGTGTGCCACGCTATTACTTTCACTCGTGTTACATCGAATCGCATTTCATGTCGGCACTGCTACGTCATCACTTTGATCACATGCCACATCATCACTTCAAAGTGTGTGCCACACCGTCACTTTCATCTTATTACGTGGAACTGCATTCCACGTGAGCATTGCCACCTCATCACCTCTGATTACGTGTCACGTCATCATTGTCATCTTATTTGAGTCTCACTGTCGTACTTAGCGAGTTAGTGAGGGTAATGATGATGATGACGAGGTGGTGATGGCGAGAATGGTGACAATTAAGTTGACTAAGACGAGCAAGATGAGAAAAAACATATAAATAGTAGGAATTACGATATAAAAGAAGTTTTAAAAAATGATAGAAAAAGATGTTGATGTTCCCGTTTTTTTACCCGAACTCGACCCGAAACCTGTATCGAACCGTTCGTATAACGGTGTGATATTGAAAATATTAAGCAAAAAATGTTTAATCTTACTAATATTATATATTAAACTAGATAATACTAAAAATTTAAGAATAATTATGCGTTTATAAGTAGAATTAAAGAAAATGATTTTTTTAAAAAGGCGTTAATCTGACCCGTTCTGACCCTAAACTCGACCCAAAACCCATATAAACCCGTATTTTTCAAACCCGAAATAGACCCGACCCGTATTTTACCCGAACCCGAAATGACCGAACCCGTAACCCGTCTGTTTGACAAGTCTATTTCCTGGTCACGCCGGCTTTTATAGACGGTTTATCAACGACTTTTCAAAGATTGCAAAACCGTTAACTTCACTTCTCCTGTATTTGATCAACTTTTCCTTGAGTCCTTTAATAGGTTGAAGCTTGCATTAGTGACTGCTGCCATAATCCGAGCACCGGATTGGAGTTTCCCTTTCGAGATCATGTGTGATGCTTCCGATTATGCCGTACAAGCGTTTTTGGGGCAAGTTGTGGATAAGAGACACCATGTCATTTACTACTCAAGCAAGACACTTGATCAAGCTTAATGCAATTACTCCACAGCCGAGAAGGAAATGTTGGCCATTGTCCATGCCATTGAGAAATTTCGGCCATATCTAGTGGGTTCGAAGGTGGTAGTTTACACTGACCACACCGCCTTGAGATAATTGATGGTGAAGAAGGATGCGGAGCCTTGACTCTTGAGGTGGGTTTTTCTACTTCAAGAATTTGATCTTGAAATTAGAGACAAATACGGGGCTGAAAATGTCGTGGTTGATCACTTGTCAAGACTTACGGTCGATGATCATGGAATCAAAGATGAAAGTGGATCCAAAAATTAATGACTAAGGGAGGATAGCCTAATGGTGATAAGCGGAAAGGTGCCATGGTTTGCGGACTTGGCAAAATATTTGGTCAGTGGATTTATCCCGGATGAGCTTGATGCTAGAGAAAGGAGGAAGCTAAAACATAATGCTAGGAGATATTTTGGGATGACCCTCAATTGTTCCGAAAATGCGGTGATAGTATGTATAAAAGATGTGTTTCAAGAGAGGAGGTCATGGAAATAGTGGATAGGCTCCATAACTCGGCCTATGGTGGGCACTTGGCTACTTCAAGAACAATTTCCAAGGTACTACAAGGCGGGTTCTTTTGGCCCTCCATGTTCAAAGATATACACTTCTTAGTTAAATTTTGTGACGCTTGCCAACGAACCGGCAATTTTGGAACAAGGAATGAGATGCCACTCAACAATATACTTGAAATTGAGCTATCTGATTGTTGGGAAATCGACTTTATGGGTCCATTTCCAAACTCATGTGGGAATGAATAAATCTTGGTGGCCAGCGATTATGTTTCCCAGTGGATCGAAGCGGTATCATCCCCTACTAATGATTCAATGGTAGTGATGAAGCTTTTTAGGAATACAATTTTCCCAAGATTTGGAACCCGAAGAGTAGTCATAAGTGACGGAGGATCTCACTTCCGAAAGAGCACTTTTAAAGCCTTGTTGGAATCTCATGGAGTGCGACATAAGACCGTCCTTGCCTATCACTCTCAAACAAATGGTCAAGTGGAGGTCTTTATTCGCCAAATCAAAGCTATATTGGAGAAGGTGGCCAACAAGAGCTGGAAAGATTGGTCACAAAAGCTCCCCCCGATGTCTTGTGGGCTCTAAGAACGGCGTATAAAAGGCCAATTGAGACAACAATGTACAAGCTTGTTTATGGCAAGGCTTGTCACTTACCCGTCAAACTAGAGCGCAAGGCATGGTGGGCCTTGAAGGAGATGAACTTTGATATTGATGCGGCCGGTGAAACAAGATTCCTCCAAATGAGTGAGTTAGAGGAATTACGAATGGAAGCTTATGAGAGCTCAAGGATCTATAAAGATCAAACAAAGAAGTGGCATGATGCCAAAATTGTTGACAAGAAGATAAATATGGGAGACCTAGTTCTCCTTTTCAATTCAAAGGTTAAAGTGTTCCCGGGAAAGCTTTGTTATAGGTGGTCGGGCCCTATTAAAGTGATATACATCTCACCCTATGGTGCATTTGAGCTTTGGAGCAAAGAAGGTGGAAGCTTCAAGGTTAACGATCAAAGGGTATAGTGGTATTACCAAGGATATGAAAGAGGCACCATAGAAGTACTCTACCTCAGGGACCCCCTCCCCTAGGAGGAGTCGGATTGAAATCTTTTCCCAACAATGATAGGTTTGGTGGAGTTCCTCAAGAACCGCCATTTTTTTTGTAAATATTGCATGCATTTAGATAGGACATGAGTGCATTTGGGTCAATTTTTAACTTGTGCAAATTGGATTTGGTGACGGTTGTCACGTGAAAGTAATTCGGTGGAAAAATGAGGAACACAAGCATAACCTTCGTTTGGCCCAATTCCCGACATGATTGATTTGACTCATATTTGTTCACATTTAGTCCCCGAACTAGCCTCGTTCCTATGCTTTCTAGTGCTTATTAGGGTCGTTTCTTATCTTTAGTTCCCTACTTTGCATATTCTTTGAAGTTTTGTGTCCTTGGTAGGAGAGGATTGCTAGCCTTACATTTATGGAGCAAAGTAGAGCTAAATGGAGTGCATCTAATGACCAAGCATCAAAGAGGAGACCATTACAAAAGACCTAAGTGAATAAATGAAGTAGAATGGGGAATAATGAAGACCCCCACGACCTCCCAACAATCCCCACGGATCCTTAGGCAGTCAAAGAAGAAGAAGAAGAGCTGATCAAAGATCCGGGCGTCCCGAGCCCAGTTCGGGCGTCTCAAGCCTCAATCCGGGCATCTCACCTTCAGGTCGAGCGGATCCCTGGGCAGCACGAGTTTGCTTCAATGTCAATCCGGACGGCTCCTTATAGGAGTTGCAAAGCACTAATCTTCTTCTTAGGGACTTAATCGTCATTTAAACCCTTAGTTACCCTAATACTTGTACTTAGTATAAATACCCTATTGTGTTAGGGGATTAATCACCAAGTTATAATTTAGCATTAATCAAGTTTAGATATTACTAATCAAGTTGTATTCACTCAATTCAATATTAATCAAATCTTAATTTCTCTTTAATCATTCAAGTGTTCTTAGTTTTAGTTGGGTAATTTGAAGACTATTTGGGTTTATTGAAGACTTGACAACTCTTCATCATTCATCAAGTGTTCTTATATTATTCTTTGCTTATTATTTGGATCATCATTAAGTTCGTATAATTCCTTTTACCCTTGCTTAATTATTGCTTTACTCATTCATCCTGTTTAACTTTGCTAATATGATTGACACCTTTATTAGCAGGTTTACCATAATCATGAGTGAGTAGTCTCCTAGCATAGGTTAATGGGGATTAGGGGAACTAAAACATGGGGGTAGATCCATACTTAATCTAATATGTTTTCATAAGAGTGCTTGCTTGTTGTAGTGTCAACTTATGCACATATTATGCTTGATAAATTGCTTGATTGAAAACCTTGCATGCATACATCTCTTATCTATTCAACAAGACTTGTAAGATATAAACTAACTCGAGTCTTGTTAGACCATGCATAAAAGTGAATAGGAAGAAACTAAGTCGACTTTTAGGTGTTGTACAGTCTTGACCGACTCGGCTCCGGGACCTAAATCTTCCTAGGAATTGTAAGACATAAACTAACTTGATTCCACTACAACAATAATTTGCTTGCAACTATGTAAACATGTTTGTATGATCACCACCATGAATCCCCTGTGAATCCATGACACTTTAGTGCCTTAATCTATTGTTTGCAAACCCCTACTTTACTTGCTTGTTTTACTTCCATTTCTTTACATTGCATTCTTAAGTAGTGTAGTTTGATACCTCAAATCTCAACCCAATTTGTGATACCCTAAGACATAACTTTCTACAACCGATAACTTAATTCAATACCCGTCCTTTGGGATCCGACCTTTACTTACCACACTACTAAGAGTAGTTTGTTTAGTCTATAAATATTATTTTGGTTGGTTAGCTTAGACAACAAAGTTTCGAACCGTACCAAAAATGGCGCCGTTGCCGGGGACGGTGTTCAATTGAATTGTTATCATTTGTTGTTTTTAGTTGTGTCTTTCTTAACCTTGGGGAAGTTAAACTCCTCAAGGTAGTTTTAATTGTTTTCTAGTTGTTTGCTTTTTGCATGTCTAGGAGATCACAAGGTAGAATTTTGCCTATTGATCCCTAGATTGAAAGGACCTTGACAAATATTAGAAGAGTTGTTAGAGGAACTTCAATAAGTTTGGGTATTGGAGAACTTGTGAGCATTGGTGTTATCTAATTGGATACTGTTGAGTTTACCAACACTTTGCAAGAGAAGGTGAGGAGAACCCAATTCAAAACCAACCACAAAACCAACCCACAATACCTAAATTTTCATCTCATTCCATACCAACCGAGGAGAACCTACCAAATGGTACTCCAACACCACCTCACTTAACCGGTAATTTCATTGCCAAATCCGCATTCATACAATTAGTTGAGAGAAGTCAATTTGGAGGGATGCCTAGTAAAGATCCCCATCTACATATGGAGACTTTTTGTGACTATTGTGATGCAATCTCTCAAACCGGAGTGACCCAAGACCAAATTCGATGGGTGTTGTTTCCTTTTTCCTTGATCGGAACCACAAAGCAATGGTTAAAGAGCCTAGACAAGGCTACCATTGGTATTAATTCATGGAAGAAGTTAGCACTTGCCTTCTAAAAGAAGTTCTATCCTCCGGAGAAGACTAACATGTTGAGGGCCCAAATCACCGGGTTCAAGCAAAGGGATGAGGATTCATTATATGAAGCATGGGAGAGATTTAAGGATACTTGTTGCTCTTGTCCTCACCATGGACTTAGTGAATTGCTCCTTGTTCAAAAGTTTTGGAATGGCTTATATGAAGACTCACGAAATGTGCTTAATATGGGCTCCAATGGGAGGTTCACCGAGGTTGATGACAACCAAACATGGGCTAAAATTGAAGAGATGGCAGTTCATAATTCCCAATATAGTAGGCCACTAAATGCCACTAGAGGAGGGAAGTATGAGGTGGATTCCATCACACAATTGGGTGCTCAACTAAGTGCTCACATCGACACTATAAACTTGAAGTTTGAGAAAGTCATGACCAAGCTTGATGAAGCTTCCCAATCACCAAAACAACATGTCAATGTTATGATGGCAACATCCTCAATCCCAAATGGAGTGTGTGAAAGTTGTGGAACCTTGGGACATGATCAAAACGAGTGTAGAGGAACAAGTGAATGCTTTTCAAGCATACAAAAATGGCACACCTTATTCCAACTACTATAATGAGAATACCAAGTTCCATCCAAATCTTTCATACAAGAGCCAAAATGTCTAAAATACTCAACCCACATATACACCTCCTCCAATGAGAAATACTACTCAAAGACCATACTACAATCAACCCAATGACCAAGCTTTTGAAGTTCAAAAAGCGGTCCTCCAAATGCAAAAGAGCCAACAAGATTTCTTTGCTCAAATGCAAAGGGATAGTCAAGCCAAAGAGACTACCATCAACAATATCCTTGCTCACACCAAAATGTTGGAGACTCAATTGTCTCAATTGGCTTCTTCTAGCTCCCAAAGACAAAAGGGACAATTGCCTCTGCAAGGTAATCCTCCCACAAGACAGGAGACCATCAATCCTATCCACTTGAGGAGTGGTACTAGATATGAGGGACCAAAGATGCCAATTGAAGGAGATATTGTCGAAAAGAATGATAAGCAAAGTGTGATTGAACCACTAAGGAGAAATCCTAAGGTGGCGGAGACAACTACCAATGACTCATCAAAGAAGAGAAGTGAAGAGAAGGCTAAAGAAGTTGAGAAAGAGCCTATTGTGATTAGACTTCCATTCCCAAGTCGCAAAGCTAAGCCTAAGTTTGATGACCAACTTGGAAAGTTCATGGATATTATGAAGAACTTAGAAGTTTCTATACCATTCACGGAGCTAATCCACCATGTTCCGGCCTATGCAAAGTACATGAAAGACATCCTTACCAAGAAGAAGTTCATCCGAAAATTGGAAACCATTGCCTTTACTAAGGTAAGTAGTGCAATACTACAAGGGAATTACCCTCCAAAGCTCAAAGATCCGGGACGCTTCTCCATTCCATGTACCATTATTGGTGATACCACAAGCAACAAGGCACTATGTGATCTAGGTGCAAGTGTGAGTGTCATGCCATATTCGGTATATGAAAGACTAGGAGTGGGAGAGCTCAAGTTCACCAACATGACCCTACAAATGGCGGATCGCTCAACAAAGAAACCACTAGGGGTATGGGAAGATGTACCCGTGAGAGTTGGAAAGTTCTTCATACCGGTGGACTTTGTCATCGTTGATATGGAGGAGGATTCTAACATTCCACTCATTCTTGGAAGACCATTCCTACACACCACCGGAGCGGTGATCGATGTGAACCATGGAGAGCTCACCCTTGAAGTAGGTGATGAAACAATCACCTTCAATCTTGATAAGACTATGAGAGCTCCCAACTTGTTTGAGCCATGCTTCATGGTTGATCACTATACTCAGGAAAGTGACAAAAAGAAGGTGGAATCTCCATTCAAAGAACAAGGGAAAGATGGAAATCTCAAAGAGAAGGGCAAAGACACACCGCCCAATTGGAAGAAAAATATTGATGATGTTGAAATGGCTCAATTCAGAGAGCATGGAATTTTTCATAACAAGAATGAGAGTGATGCGTGTCTAAAATACGATGTTTCACACTCTTTTCTACACGCATTTCAGAGCTCAAATGTGCAATATATGCCTATATTTCCCTATTTTCCTCTACTTTCGTGTTTTTGTACTTTATTGCAGAAATGTGAAGAATTGAGCGGAAATCGAGCCAAATCCGTCCCCGAGTAATCTGCATTGCAAATGACGCAAAGGAATTGCTTAAAGAACGAGCTTGGTGCGCAATTTAAGGCCCGAAAGACAAGTCCACGAGTTAAAAGAAGTCAAGTAGCAGCTTAGCGCCGACCACCAACCTAGTCATCGATCGACCAAGGCTCGGTTTCGAAGCTACGTTGTTGAGGAGAGCATCGATCGACCAGCATCTTTAGTCGATCGACCAGATTTCGATTCCAGACGAGATTTAGAAAGCCCGTGAAGTTTAGGTTTTAGAAAGAGGTTGTTGCGTTGATTGCTATATAACGTAACACCAGCATCTAGTTTGGATATCGAATAAAATATCAGAGAATACACTAAGTTTCTGTCACAATACAGTACTTTTAGTTTTTAGCTTATTTCGGAGTTAGGGTTTTGGGTTATCAACTTTAGCATTGGAAATTCTGCCATTATTCTTAATCTTTCCTCCTTAATCTCGGTATTGACTCTGCCCTAATTTCAGTTTTATTGTTTTGTTTCCATTGTTAGTATAGAATTGATAGTTAGTGTTCCCAAGCCAATTATCGTTTCATCATCATTGTTATTTATTTTAAAGCATGAATTCAGTAGTTGTTATTAGTTTCATTGTTGTCTTCATCTTTAGCATGAGTAGCTAAATCTTTAGTGCTAGGATGTAGGCGATTTATGGCATAGGCGGCACTAGATTAGACACGGCTGAACCGCGTGTCGATCGATCGACGACCTTGTTGGTCGATCGACCGACCTTTGTCAAGGTTATCCCTCGTTTTAATTGTCTTTAATCTTGTATTTAACAAATCGAATGCATGCGACCAGTTAGATACCTATTTTGTGACTGACCCATTAGATCGAAAGATAGGGAAAGTTATTTGACCATCAATTAAATCGACTAAACTGTGCTAAGATCGAAAGGTAGGTATAGTTTAGACCATTAGTCACTTTTCAGGACGAAAGTTAGTATTAGTGACATTAGGGACCTATAGCGAGATCGAGAGATGCTATTTGTTAGGAGTGGACCGAGAGGACCTCTTATTTCCCGCCTTACCTGTGTTTAATTCAGACCGACTTAGTTTGCTGCCGCCGAAGCTATAATGACCCGATCATCCTAGTACCTTTCTTTTATCTGTTTAAATCATATCTTTAGTTTATTTTCTTCTTATTGTTATTAGTTATAGACCAATTCAAATCAACCCCCATAATAGTTACCTCGAACGAACGTTAACCAACTAAAGTTTACAACTGGCCTCCTTGTGGATCGACCCTGTTACCACTAGCCTAGGTTAGTCTTAATAGGAGTTTATAAATTTTATCTTTGGTACTCACAACGACGGGTATCAAATTTTGGCGCCGTTGCCGGGGAGGCAATAGTCCTAATTTTAGTTGTTTTTATTTTCAGTCTTTCTCAGTTTAAGGGACTTTTGTTCCTTAAACTTTTCTTATATTCTTGTTGTAGTTTCATCTTATGCGCAGTCACGGGGTGGAGAATTATTACCATTTGACTCGAGATAGAGAAATCTTTGCGCGGGTTAAGACGAGCACGAAGGATATTGTCGACAGAGGAAGAGCTGAGTACTCTGTCAAGCTATCTCGAGCACGATCTGTTTGAGGAAGACCAACGATTTTTCACCCACCTCTTCAGCCGAAACAGTTATTTTCCCGTAAATTCCGGTCATGGCCGAGGAGGCAAGTATAGCTAGTTTTTCCGAGCCGACATGACGACAACTTATACAAGGGGTTCGAATTATCGGGAGATGCCAGAAAATTCGAACCAAAGCCCGCCTACATCACTATGGTTGAGAGAAATCGGTTTGGGGAGCGCAAACGAAGATGCAGCTAAGCACATGGAGACCTTCATAGACTACTGCTGCTCCATTCCCCCACCAAATGGCGTGACCCAGGACCAGATCAAGGAGACAATGTTCATCTTCTCCCTTCGCGATGCTGCAAGGGAATGGTATAGAGATCTGGACCGAGCCGCTCAGGAGATCACTGATTGGAATACATTGGCATTGGCGTTCTACAAGAAGTACTTCTCTGCTTCAAGAACGATCGCTATTAGAGCCCAAATCACGGGTTTTAAGCAAGGGCCAGATGAAAATTTCCATGAGGCATGGGTCCGATTCAAGAAGTTGGTGCGAACCATACCGCACCATGGGTTTGCTAAGTGGAGTTTGTGCAATCATTTCTACAATGGGTTGTACGATGATCAGAGGGCCATTTTGGATGCTGCTGCCAATGGAAGATTCGCTGAAAATTTGGGAGCAACCAAGGGGTGGAAGATCATTGACGATCTAGCTACCCACAAGGCCGAGTATGGGAATTCGAGAGGGAACCAGAGAAGAGCTGCTGAGTCCTCTTCTGTTGCTGCGCTTGAGGCTCTCACCGCAAGATTTGACAAGTATGAGCTAGGGGGAGCTTCTAAAGGTGGGATATACCAAGTTAATGCCGTGTCAGACGGTCCCTTCGTCTGTGAAAGGTGTGGAGTTGAGGGCCATGTCTCGAAAAATTGCCCTAGCCCCTTTGAATCTTGTGCTGCCTTTCAACACTATAGGCGAACAACACCTACTACGAGCCACCGCATCCGAACTTGAGTTGGAGGAGCCAGAATGTCCAAAACCCAACTCAACCTCCGCCACAAAGAAAGAGCCATATGTACCTCCACATCAAAAGCAACAAAGAATATCAAAAGCCTCCTTATGCCGCAAAGAAGAACAAACGCAAAATTCTGAATTTTCCGAGCTGAAGAATTTGTTGCTGAAGGAGTCCCAAGCAAGAGAGGCCGGGATGAAGTTACTAGAGAGCCAAATAGCTCAGTTGGCTAGCAAAAGTAACACTCGAGCTCCCGGACACCTACCCACTCAACCCGAACAAAAGGAGACCCTACATGCCATCACCTTGAGGAGCGGGTCCACCCTTGATGGTCCTGCCATGGTCGAGAAAGCTGTTGAGAAGAATGAGGCAGATCCGAGTTCAAACAAAGCTGTAACGAATAAATCAAAAAAAGCTGTCTGCTGGGTGTTTCATCGATCGATCAAGTACCTAGTCGATCGATCAAACACGGTTACAGGAGCTCGAAGGCAACCCAATCGATCGATCGAGGAGGGAGGTCGATCGACCAATATCACCGCTGATGTTGAAGAGTTTCGTCCTTTAATGCCAACTAATCTACGAGATCACTTGTTTCGGGTACTACGGTCCAAGATTTTAGGGGCGCACTGAAAGTCTTGATGGGTTAGTCCGCTCCAAGTTCGATCCAATGACGGTCAATGGGTCTCATTTGAGACGGTCCGAGGAGGGATCTAGCTTCAACAAAGAGAAGGTGACGGACTTTCAACCTAAGTCCAAGGATACGACACGCGACTTAGAAGAGAGGGCTAAGGTGCTCCTTACAGCCCCATATCCGGAGAGACTCGTGCCGACCAAAGAACAGGTATCTTTCAATAAGTTTGAGAAAGTTATCCGTAGTTTGAATGTGCAAGTCCCCTTCCTTGAGCTAGTTAACCAAGTACCCGCCTACACTAAATTTATGAAGCAACTGTTGTCAAAAAAGCGGTCACTTGAAAAAAGTGCATACTGTCGCACTCACCAAGGAGTCTTGTTCTTATCTCTGTCTCACATCGCCCCTTAAGTTAGAGGATCCGGGTAGTTTTTCCGTCCCTTGTAGCATAGGTACCTTTTCTATCGAAAAGGCATTGTGTGACTTAGGGGCCAATATAAGTGTCATGCCCTTGAGTTTAGCTAGGAAACTCAAGTTGACCAGGTTTGCTATCACGAAATGACGGTTCAGATGGTGACCGGTCTCGCGGTCGAGCCCATAGGAGTCCTAGAGGACATACCCGTCCAGATAGGGAAGTTTTTCTTCCCCGTTGACTTTGTTGTCCTTGATATGCCTGAGGATGACCATATTCCCATCATTTTGGGTAGGTCATTTTCGCACACCGCTTTGGTGCGATTATTGACGTCGGTTTAGGAACCTTGACCTTCAAGGTTGGGAAACATTCCATCATTTTTGCCCAACTCGCTAAAAAGAAGGACGCCATGTGGCTGTTACTTGTAATACGGTCTCGAAAAGAGATCGTACTTTGTTCTTCCCGAATCGATTGTCCCTATTACTACCGTCAGATTAACCCCTCCGCCCCAGATTGGGAGCAAGAAGGAGGAAGAATCTGTTATTTTAGATAATGCAGGAGCTGGTTTGGGGAAGGGAGAGCCGTTGGATACTCCATCTGCGACAAAGCCTATCGTTCAAAGAGGAGGTCTTGGATGCCTAAGCTATGGGACTGATGAGGAAGTGGAAGATGAGCCAGCCAAGGTGAGATGGGCTGATCTTGATTCCGACGATTCCGAGGGAGCCCTTGATTGGGGAGATGACGAGATTGATCCATTGAGCTCTCCAACTGTTGAAGCTGAGAAGGGTGCACCTGATAAGATGAGCACCATTGAGGCTACCTCTAGTAGCCAGAAGCCAACGAAGTGGGCCATACCGTGGTCCTTTTTGATCAACTATTAGTTGATCAAGTTCGTTATAAACTTCATTTTATTGCTTTCGAACTATTTTCTATTGCTTTTGTGTGCGCGAAAACTTCGCTTTTATTTCGTTTGCTTAGGATTTTCAAGTGTTTTAGACTTCGTTCTGGGTTTTGCGCAATTTTGGGCGCGTACTATTGTGCATTTGCAGGTATTTAGAGCTTCTTAGCTCAAATCATTGAGCAATTACGAAGAAATAAGACATCGCAAAGAAAGTGTTTTCGATCGATCGATCGCCCCATTGGTCGATCGACTGAAATGCGGGTTACAGGAGCTACTGTTCACAACCACCTGGTCGATCGACTGCCTCTTTAGGTCGATCGACTACTGCTGCTGCTATATTCGTTCACGACCTCTCCCCTGCTGTGTTTGGTCGATATGCGGACCTAAGGGAGTTTTCTACTCCACTTTATTTTCCGTCGAATCATCTATTTCTTCTTTTGTTTCAATTATGCACAATTTCTACGCTTCAAAATTGTTTTCTTCGGTCTTATGCGTGGTGTTTTCTGTCTTTCAGGCACTCTTGTTGGTAGCACTGCTGGCTACTGAAACCTCCTAGCTCACGCTGGTTTGGGGAGGTTTCCCTTTGCTGCGCTTAAAGTCTTGTGAGTTCCCAAGTCTTTACCTTATGTCATTGTGTTTTTATTTCCTTTTTCTCGCAAATTCCCATTTCTCTTTGCTTTCATCATATGATTTTGCACAATGGGGACATTGTGCGATTTGGTTTGGGGAAGGGTTTTGCGTCGCATTTCATTCATTTGTTTGCATTCACGTTTAAATTTTGGTTTGCATTGTTTATTTCATTTTCACATATATCAAAAATTCAAATAAAAATTGAAAAATTTCAACAATTTCCATAAAATGCACGTTTATTTTAGCATATAGGTCGAGTCGGAACGGTAGTATTTCAAAGATGATTTTGCATTTGCACCTGTTTTGCCTGAGCCTTGCTTGACTTACATGTTATTAGTAGAATCATAAATGCATACCTACGAGTTTTCGTTGAATTATTTGCTGAACTTGAGACTCGACTTTGAAAATTGGCAACCTACATCATATTTCTGAGTTTTTAGAGCCTATAACTGGTGACATCTATGACCAGTTCATTTAGGAATGTGAGTAGTACTCCTTATGAGACATGTTTCCTTAATTTGCATAAATATGAATTCGATCTACTTAATACCTGTGTGCATTCGGTTTGTGGTTAGTTGACACATGTGGTAGAGGTTTCCTTTTCTCATTTTACCCATAAGCTTCACTATGCCAAAAATATCCTTTTTGTCCTATTTACTACATCCTACACATAGCCTGTCCCTTGTCAAGCTAGTAGTCTGTGTTTTCGGGATTGTTACTCAGTTTTTGGTAGCATATGCTCTGTTGAGACGATAGTTGGGAAATGAAATGAAAGAAAAAGGAAAGAAAGAAACAAAAAGAAAAAAAAAAGAAGATGAAAAAAAAAAAGATTCGAAAAAGAAAAGAGGTTATGTACTGTTCAAATGGGTCGATCGACTGCTCAATATAGTCGATCGACTGAAGTTCGAAGAGAAAAAAGAAAAAAAGTCAATTCGCATAATCTAATCCTTATCTTTTGGCGATTTTTGCTCCCATGTTTCGTTTATATCCTATGGGGAGTTTTATTGATTTGATAGTTTGGAGATTGTGAGTTTTGTGCTTGTTATAGCACCGTTTCGTGTGATTTTGAGCAAGAAGAAGATGTTGTTATATAGTTCCGTTTTGGTGCTAGCTTGATCACCTGTACCTCCACTTTACCATAAAATGTTTTGCCTCTTCTTACCCATACCTCACATATCCCATTTATACCTCGGCATGTGTCATCGGTCATCTGTTTGGTTGGAATGCGTATGTACGGTCGTAGAGATCACTTTCATATTTTATTGCTGGCATGTTCTCATAGGTCGTAGTCAGGTGAGAGTCTCTACAAAGTCAATTCTTTCTATCTTACAAATATATCACCTGTGCTTAATTGAGTGATTTGAGCGACCCGCGAGAGTCCAATTTGAGAAGTCTCTACAGTTGACGGTTCAGCAGTTTTTAACGACTTTATAATTCGTTTGCATGATTCACATTACTGATTGATTGTTAGTTGTGCATTAAATTGGCTTAGGCTTTACTTGTGCATCTCGCTCTGAGATTGAACTCGTTCCATTAGGTCATTAGATCGAGTCTAGTTCTTGCTTGGGGACAAGCAAGGTTTGGTTTGGGGAGATTTGATGCGTGTCTAAAATACGATGTTTCACACTCTTTTCTACACGCATTTCAGAGCTCAAATGTGCAATATATGCCTATATTTCCCTATTTTCCTCTACTTTCGTGTTTTTGTACTTTATTGCAGAAATGTGAAGAATTGAGCGGAAATCGAGCCAAATCTGTCCCCGAGTAATCTGCATTGCAAATGACGCAAAGGAATTGCTTAAAGAACGAGCTTGGTGCGCAATTTAAGGCCCGAAAGACAAGTCCACGAGTTAAAAGAAGTCAAGTAGCAGCTTAGCGGTCGCCGACCGACCAACCTAGTCGATCGATCGACCAAGGCTCGGTTTTAAGCTATCTGTTCTTTGAGGAGCAAATCGATCGACCAAAGCATCTTTAGTCGATCGACCGATTTCGATTCCGCACGAGATTTAGAAAGCCCGTGAAGTTTAGGTTTTAGAAAGAGGTTGTTGCGTTGATTGCTATATAACGTAACACCAGCATCTAGTTTGGATATCGAATAAAATATCAGAGAATACACTAAGTTTCTGTCACAATACAGTACTTTTAGTTTTTAGCTTATTTCGGAGTTAGGGTTTTGGGTTATCAACTTTAGCATTGGAAATTCTGCCATTATTCTTAATCTTTCCTCCTTAATCTCATTATTGACTCCCTAATTTCAGTTTTATTGTTTTGTTTCCATTGTTAGTATAGAATTGATAGTTAGTGTTCCCAAGCCAATTATCGTTTCATCATCATTGTTATTTATTTTAAAGCATGAATTCAGTAGTTGTTATTAGTTTCATTGTTGTCTTCATCTTTAGCATGAGTAGCTAAATCTTTAGTGCTAGGATGTAGGCGATTTATGGCATAGGCGACACTAGATTAGACACGGCTCGAACCGGCGTGTCGGGCCGATCGATCGACCTTGTTGGTCGATCGACTGACCTTGTCAGGTTATCCCTCGTTTTAATTGTCTTTAATCTTGTATTTAACAAATCGAATGCATGCGACCAGTTAGATACCTATTTTGTGACTGACCCATTAGATCGAAAGATAGGGAAAGTTATTTGACCATCAATTAAATCGACTAAACTGTGCTAAGATCGAAAGGTAGGTATAGTTTAGACCATTAGTCACTTTTCAGGACGAAAGTTAGTATTAGTGACATTAGGGACCTATAGCGAGATCGAGAGATGCTATTTGTTAGGAGTGGACCGAGAGGACCTCTTATTTCCCGCCTTACCTGTGTTTAATTCAGACCGACTTAGTTTGCTGCCGCCGAAGCTATAATGACCCGATCATCCTAGTACCTTTCTTTTATCTGTTTAAATCATATCTTTAGTTTATTTTCTTCTTATTGTTATTAGTTATAGACCAATTCAAATCAACCCCCATAATAGTTACCTCAGACTGAACGTTAACCAACTAAAGTTTACAACTGCCTCCTTGTGGATCGACCCTGTTACCACTAGCCTAGGTTAGTCTTAATAGGAGTTTATAAATTTTATCTTTGGTACTCACAACGACGGGTATCAGAGAGCTTGCAAAGCTCACCCATGACAAGTATAGATGGAGGCCTCATTGGCCATGATAACAAGGAAGGAGAGTTGCTCTTGTCAACTCATGATCCACCCTATATAAGGGAGAAAGCAAATAAAGTGTATGGTCTATGGGACGATGAATTTGAGGGATTGGTTAATCCCTATATTGGGAATGCTATGACTCTAGACCAAGGCTTGATGGATCCTTGTCAACACTTTGACTCGGTTTACAACAATGAAGACAACAATGTACAAGGGTCTATGCAAGACCTTTACCATGAAAATGAACAAGCCTTTGACTACTTCTACAAGGTGTTGAACAACATCAACAACACCTTCGCTTTGCCCCCTTGACACCTCTCAAGAGAAGGAGAGTTTGGTGGAGTCCTCCCTAAACCACCATTGTAAATATTCTAACCTCTTAACTTGCATTTCATTTAACTTGTACATTACTCATTTTTGCATTGCATTCTACATGCTTTGTTTGACGAATTTGGGTGACATGAGAGCAAGTGAGGGAGGGATTTTAATGTGTTTTAAATGTGTATTGTTTGATGATCAAGTGTGGGGAAGCACATGCCTAGACTAATCAAGCCTTTCTAATGCTACCCAAGAAGGAATGAAGAAAAAAAAAAGAAGAAGATTTAACATGGGGAGAAGATCCCCACAGGCAGACCTGAGCTCGTGGGGACTGGGAAAGGAGTACAAAATGAAGTTTTACTCTGGAACTAAATCTGCCCGAGTCGACCTCAACCCGAGCGACCCACTGCTAAAGTCGCTCGACCTCAGCTCAAGTCGTGGGTCTTGAAGGAGCTCTCAAATGATAAATTTTGCACTGGGCAACTGTAATACTCCGTATTTATATGTCTTGGGGGTACTCTATCGAGTAGCCCTTACTCTGTCGAGTAAGGGTATGTTGCAGAATAAAATAGTTTCTGACCTGTTGGGCACTCGATCGAGTAGCTCGGGCACTCGATCGAGTAGGGTACTCGATCGAGTACCTTGGGTACTCGATCGAGTCGCCGGTTTTACGGGGAGTTTTCGCGGGTTTTGTTAATTATGCGATTAGGGTATTTAAACCAATTCGTCTTTGTTTTAAAACACTTTTACCAAAACCTAAAACTTGTTTAAGAGAGAAAGCAAAAGCAGCTTCTTCTTCCTAATCGCATCCTTAACGATTCCGGAGTTCGGACGGTCGATTCTCGTTGTTTTTCGTGTTGTTGGATTCCTTGCGTCGAGGGTAAGCTTCTAGCATAATTTTTATAATGTTTTGCTAGTTTTGGTCAAACCCTAATTTAGGGTTTGGGGATTTTATGAGTAGGAATTGAATGGTAGTCTTTATGTGTTATGTATGATAGGAGGAGAGTTCGTAGAGGAGCCGTTTTGAGACAAATTGTTTAGATCGTCTGCGTGTTTGCTTTCGCAGTAGGATTTCCTACTCGTATTAGTCCCATAATGGGATATTGGTGATGTGTTGTAGTTAGTTATTTGATATGATTGTGATTGTGATTGTGAATGTGGTTATGGTTGTTGAGGGCTCTCGAGATGCGTTCTCGGCTGAGTGGGGTCACTTGCGGGAGTGATCTCACGCCCTAGTTTCGCCTTCGTGGAACCCGCCACGAAGGGATGTGCACATTAATGATACAGGTTATCGCTCGTACGATGAGCGGGGCTTAGGTGGGAACGGCCGCGGTCCCCATCTGGGCAGGATCGGGTCCAGTGGGACGATCAAATGATTGAGACGGTTGGTTGGTTGGTGTGCGTGTGTGTGTGGCGATTCAGTGTCTATTTGTCTTATTGTTGTTATGTATATTGATTGTGTGATTAGTATCGACCCGGTGTTGTTTTGTAAAACCTGCGGGGATCCATTCGGGGATGGTGAGCAGATATTGAGCAGGTATAGAGATGGTACTGGATAGCTGGGGATGGCCACGACATGACGATAGAGTCTTCCGCTGTAGTTTAGCTTTTATTTACATTTCGATTGAGAAATGATGTTTGAATAATGTATTGCACTTTTAGTTTGGTTTCGAGGATTGTAACTTTTCATTAAAGCACTTATAATAAATGTTGTTTCTATTTTGTCGATTTGATTATCATACCTCGGGCAACCGAGATGGTGACGTCTCCATACCTGAGTGGTCCTGGTAAGGCACTTGGAGTATGGGGGTGTTACAAATGGTATCAGAGCGACGATCCTGAAACCTGTAACCAATGAATCTAATGAATCTAGGGAGTCAATTAAAATGAACCCGGGGTAAAGGTTGTAGGAGCTAATGCAAAGACTTGGGAGACGTCCTAAAGTCGCGAACTCGCCCTACAATTTTGAACCGGTCACCATGGGATATGTGTCGGGATCGTTATGTGCTTATTGTGTGCTGTGTGTATTTATGTAGTAGTATGTTGTATGAATTGATGGATGAAAAATGATAATGACGTGAATTGTATGTTGGTTGATTGTAAAGCATGAAAGTATAATTATTGATACATGTAATTTGACATGTTATAATTACGCAAGGAAAAGTGTTTTGTCTATATATATATATATATATATAAAGCGATGTGTAAGTATACATGTTGTTGTTGTCGTGTTGAGTAAAAGTACAGAAGGTTAGGAGTATGAATTGAACATGTGCTGGGTGAATATGTTGAACGTATATGGTGGATAAATATGTGGTATGATGGATGAATTAGTGGAAAAGATGAATCATCGTGGTAGTAACATTTGAATAGGGGACTTGATGTCATGTATTTGTGATTTTGTTTACGAAAAGTGATAGAATAAAAACATGTGGGTAAGTCATAATTGGCAAGTTAGATAAGCTAAGTGCATGATGAATGTTGTTGTTTGGCTTTTGAAAATAGTAACATATGATTATGAATACTGGTTTTATGAGTTTTGGGTTGTTTTCGTTTAACTTGGTTGTTGTTTAAGTTGTTTGGAAGTAAAAATCAAATAATTATGTCGTCTGATTACAGCA
This sequence comes from Silene latifolia, assembly GCF_048544455.1. Classification (NCBI taxonomy): domain Eukaryota; kingdom Viridiplantae; phylum Streptophyta; class Magnoliopsida; order Caryophyllales; family Caryophyllaceae; genus Silene; species Silene latifolia. Next base: position 41,158,911 of record NC_133529.1, read on the forward strand.
AAGTTGTCTTTAAACTGTTATAACTTGAGATGCGTAAATGATTTTAATGTGATTCCAATTGGAGGTGATAGCTTGTTCTTTTACGATTCTAACGATAGGTCACACGCCCAAATTGACCAAGTAATGAGTGAGTTATGACTGTTTTACGAAAACTGGACAGTGCTGAGAATTAGGGTACTCGATCGAGTATCCTTGGTACTCGATCGAGTAAGGGGGCACTCGATCGAGTACCTCAGTTACTCGATCGAGTAGCCCTGGTGATTTGTTTTACGTGCTTCTGATCTTGACCTACTCGATCGAGTAAGTCCCTTACTCGATCGAGTGGCCTGTACTCGATCTAGTGGCCCCTGTTTTGGGTCATATGCTTATCTTTTGACTTCGTTGCATATTATGTTTAATTCAAAGTGGTTATTTTGCTTCTTTATGCATTGTTTTACATGTAAGTTGGTCTTGATTCGTAAGTTACCCAATCCTATGGGGTGGTGAGTGGCACCTCTTAGTGAGTATGAGTTTGGTGGGAGGAGATGAACTATATGTGGTTGTGCTGAGAAGTGGAAAAAGAAAAAGAATGTTGATGAGCTGATTGAGGCATGGTGCAAGTTTTTGTGAGGCGTGGTGGGTGAATTATTCGCGAAATTGAGTGATGTAAAAGTAAGTGAAAATGGGCAAAGGATGATGTGAGTCTAAGGAACGTGAGAATAAAAAGGTTGGAAGTAAGGATGTGGATAGTGGCAGCTTGAGATGTGTAAAGAATTATGGAGAGAGATGGTTAGGAATCGTGTGAGTCAAGATTATATGTAGTGAAAGTTCGTTTTGAAGGGGGTTGAGAAGAGTGGTAAACAGTGAACTTTATGGAGACACGTCGCGAGGTAGATTTATACACAGTGAGTGAGTTTGGGAGATTTGGTTTATTAAGAGATGAAACAGCTGTGGGATTTCCTTGGGCAATTAACGGTATTAAATGAATTCTGATTTCTAAAGAGGTACAAAAGAGATACAATTGTTTAAACAGTGAACGTTGATTTTATGGATAGTTTAGTGGCAAGTGTGAGCGATAACATAATAAGAGAAGATCCATGGTAAGAAAGAGTGGGATGATGTCGGTAGAAAATAATGGAATTTGAGTTTTGGAGCAACGAAAGGGTAACTGGATTTCTAAAGGGTTAGCTAGAAGGAATAAGGAGTTGAACTATTAATTGGTATTATTGAGTGTAAAGAAAAAAGAAGGATAAAAGTAAGCTGAGGAAAATATTCACCGGAGTTAATTATGTGATATAAAGGTAAGGAATCATCGAAATGTGTGATATTATCATGAGGATGTTAGTTAATGGTTATATGGGAGCTTCAGGACAACATGTTTAATAATGAGTTTCGAGAAATTAAGGAAAGTAAGAAGTTAGTAGAATATCTGCATGATATGAGATTTTGGTGGAAAAATGGATGATGATTCAATTAAGGAAAATATTGGGAAGAATGTTGAGGTAATTTTGTTCATGGATTCGATGTTCGTTGTTTGGGATGTTAACCAAAGATAGAAAAGAAATCATGATGTTTAGAGATGAGTGAAGAGGTTTGATGTCCGGACAGTGGTAGTGTTATGGTCTTTGACTAGTGGTTAAGGTTAAGGGTATATTAGAAAAGTGGCAATTCTAAAGAGGCTGATTTTGTAAAGACTGAATTGATAAAAGTATGGTTGTCAGGAAGTATAAGACATAGTCTTAGGAGGTGGTTTCTCATAATGAGTGTTAGTTGTATGGTTATGTATGGCGAAGGTCTTTGGTGATGCGAATGGAAGAATGTGATGAGGGGCATGCGAGTTAAGCTCGGACAACAGGTAACCTTTGTTGAGTGGTAACTTACGTGGTCAGGATTGACTAGTTGGTTGTGATTACGGGTCTATGATATGTGTAAATGTTTGTGTGAGGTTCTGACCTCACAAGAAGTGGTATGGTGTGATAATTATAAAGTCGTTTTTATGAATGTTCAGAATATATATGTTGGACACGGTAGTTTAATTGAATGATATCCAAAAAGGTAATAATTTGATTAATTTGACATGGCTAGTTATAATTTTTATGTGTATTAATAACACATGTGTATTCCGTGAAATGGTAGAGATGATGTTCATGAGATGCTTATCTGTTTATTCATATAATATGTTGCGTTGTGATTGAGTAAAGTGGATTTGAGTAAGTTTTCTTGTCCGAAAGGTTATTTCCGAGTCAGTATTTATGGAATTGTATGTAGTTGTGATGTCTATCGATGTGGTTGTGGTGCCTCGGGTGGTGATCCGGGCACGATATTTAGTATTGTGATGCGGGTATTTTCGCACAACGGTGTGGCTGTTGGTGGCGGTGTTGTGATGCCGTCACCGGTTGTGGTGGAGTAGGCGGGATGATTATGATACGAGTTTTCGAAAGTGCATACCAGTTATACATAGATTGTTGTTTTGTTTTGTCGTTGTTCTTTGTGAGTTTTGGTTGAACATGTAGACGGTTGACTTGCTTATTGATGTTTTCTTTACAGTTAAGTTAAGAATGAGGTAGAGTATGATATGAAATAGAGTTGAATATGTTTTCGTTCTTTGTCACGGTATAGTGATGTTCTATTGATGGGACACGGTTGTGAGAGGTTGTTACTGTAATTTTGATCTTGTTCTAGATAAGGCTTTAGTAGACATGGTAATGGGAAATGATTCGTGGAACATGTGTTGTAATGATCTTAAAGCGGCCGGTAGTTCATAATCTTTTGTTGGGACAGTGAGTGTAGGGTGTTGAGGGAATTAGTGTCACATTAAGTTATGTATGAGTTTTGCGGTAATGAAGGAAAGAACTTGAGGATCTGGAATGAGTGCACGTAACGAGTGTGGATCGTGAGTTATGCTTCTGGGAGATAAGTGCCTTACATAGAGAGGTATGTTGTTTTGCAGAAATAATGGAGAGTTAGTATGGTGATTTTGCTACGAGTTTTATGGTATAGGTTAGGTGGTATGCCAAATGAGTGGAGTTATGAGAAATGTTTAAGTAAGAGAGCCTTGGATATATGCATGGTAAGTGTTTGGTTTATAAACGGTTATCTTACACATGTGGTGGTAAAGAGAGTAATGAGATGTATCTAGTATTTAGTATTAGTGAGTTACGAGGACGTAACATTTATCTTAAGAGGAGTAGGATGTGATAAAAGAGATTTTGATGGGTGTGCATATGGTAGTATATTTGAAAGTAGAGTGTTGGTGTAGCATAAGATATGGATTTGTGTATGTTGTGGTTGATAGTGTTAAAAGGTCACGGACGTGCTTGTAGTAGTTTGATGTTAGGAATGCGAGAATACTTCGATAGTGTTGACAGTTGGATGATGAGAATATGAGTGTGAGTAAACTTCGAGGACGAAGTTCCTTTTAAGGGTGGTAGAATGTAACATCCCGTTTGATGTCTATGAGTGTCTTGATTTTGGATTTGATAGTGGATGATATTATGGAGCTAGCAGCGTTAGAGGATGGTAGTTGGTTATGTATGGAGTTGGTGTCATGAGAGATATATATATATGTGGAGTTGATACGATATCGTGAGCCATGTTGTGGAGGTAGGAATAGTTAGTGGAGTTGGTGTTACGAGTTCATGTTTGGGTTGGAGTTTTGTTTCGAGTTCTTAGTTACGTTGTTGTGTCTTGATCGAGTTAGCATGTTTGTTTTTATGTATGGGTTGAACTTCGGGGACGAAGTTCTTTTTAAGGAGGGAAGACTGTAATACTCCGTATTTATATGTCTTGGGGGTACTCTATCGAGTAGCCCTTACTCTGTCGAGTAAGGGTATGTTGCAGAATAAAATAGTTTCTGACCTGTTGGGCACTCGATCGAGTAGCTCGGGCACTCGATCGAGTAGGGGGGTACTCGATCGAGTACCTTGGGTACTCGATCGAGCGCCCGGTTTTACGGGGGAGTTTTCGCGGGTTTTGTTAATTATGCGATTAGGGTATTTAAACCAATTCGTCTTTGTTTTAAAACACTTTTACCAAAACCTAAAACTTGTTTAAGAGAGAAAGCAGCAGTTCTTCTTCCTAATCGCATCCTTAACGATTCCGGAGTTCGACGGTCGATTCTCGTTGTTTTTCGTGTTGTTGGATTCCTTGCGTCGAGGGTAAGCTTCTAGCATAATTTTTATAATGTTTTGCTAGTTTTGGTCAAACCCTAATTTAGGGTTTGGGGATTTTATGAGTAGGAATTGAATGGTAGTCTTTATGTGTTATGTATGATAGGAGGAGAGTTCGTAGAGGAGCCGTTTTGAGACAGCTGTTTAGATCGTCTGCGTGTTTGCTTTCCAGGTAGGATTTCCTACTCAGTATTAGTCCCATAATGGGATATTGGTGATGTGTTGTAGTTAGTTATTTGATATGATTGTGATTGTGATTGTGAATGTGGTTATGGTTGTTGAGGGCTCTCGAGATGCGTTCTCGGCTGAGTGGGGTCACTTGCGGGAGTGATCTCACGCCCTAGTTTCGCCTTCTGTGGAACCCGCCACAGAAGGGATGTGCACATTAATGATACAGGGTTATCGCTCGTACGATGAGCGGGGCTTAGGTGGGAACGGCTGCGGTCCCCCACTGGCAGGACTGGTCCAGTGGACAGTCAGTGATTGAGACGGTTGGTTGGTTGGTGTGCGTGTGTGTGTGGCGTTCAAATTGTCTATTTGTCTTCTTGTTGTTATGTATATTGATTGTGTGATTAGTACGACCCGGTGTTGTTTTGTAAAACTGCGGGGATCCATTCGGGGATGGTGAGCAGATATTGAGCGGTATAGAGATGGTGCGGATAGGGGGATGGCCACGACATGACGATAGAGTCTTCCGCCGTAGTTTAGCATTTATTTACATTTCGATTGAGAAATGCAGTTTGAATAATGTATTGCACTTTTAGTTTGGTTTCGAGGATTGTAACTTTTCATTAAAGCACTTATAATAAATGTTGTTTCTATTTTGTCGATTTGATTATCATACCTCGGGCAACCGAGATGGTGACGTCTCCATACCTGAGTGGTCCTGGTAAGGCACTTGGAGTATGGGGGTGTTACAGCAACAATCTGCCCGTCTCAAACACAAGTCGAGCGAGCCAAGCAACAATCCGCCTGACTTGTCTTCAAGACGTCCGTCTCCAAAGCCTTGCATGTAGTTGATTTTTCACTGGTGAAAATCCCCCTAACTCCAGCCCTGTCCGCCCGTCCCTACCTGCTATATCAACAAAACACAGGACCAAACTCTCTTCTTCATTTCATTTTATTCAAACCCAAACACAATGTTTTTCCCTCACTTCAACCTTCAAACCCTCATAAAAAAATAACATCTCATCCAAATTCACCACAATCAAGTCCAAACTTGCTCAAATCAAAAACAAATCACTCCTTTATCAACAATAAGACCATTCAAACAACAATTTCTTCACAAAATCAATCAATTCCTCTAGGGTTAGGAAAAATCCGAAAATCCCCAAATTGATTGGGCATTCAATTGAAACTTGAAGAAGAAAGCAGCATTCAAGCATAAACTTGGTTTGTTGATACTAGTTTGAAAGGAGAATAGCAATGGCAAGGACTAAGGGAGGCATCAAGGCAATAAAAACACCAACATTGTCCAAAATACAACAAGCTCTAGCATCCAAAGCAATGGTCTTGGTTCAACAAAGGGAGCAAGCTCCATCAACCGTCAATGCTATCGAGGAAGCTACTACTTCTATCCCGGAGGTGGAACAATTGAAGAATTATCCGGAGGTAACTTTCATATCCGATAAGCATAGGCTTGCATTCGAATCCCTAGCCAAGAAAATGATTCTAGCTACAAAATTCATATGTCAAGATGCTTTGAGTTAATTGGGTGTCCTTGAGCAAACAAAGGCATTTTTCAAGTCCATGGGGTTATCAACCCTCTTTGAAATGAATGAATTGACATACCCCTCCTTGACATTGGAATTCATTAGTTCCTTAAGAGAGTATAAAATTGAGGCTCGAGATTAATTATGTAGAATTCCGTCTCGAAAACAAGACTAGAACAATGCACAAAAGTGAATTTGGTAAAGTGTTTGGGCTTAAGAACCATGACCGATTCAACAAGAAACCTTTGGAGTTTGATGCCAAACCACTTTGGCAAGCTATCTCCGGTCGTGAGTTCACTACTTTCAAGGAGTGTGATGCCTTGTACATTCATCATCCGGGTATAAGGTATTGGCACAAGTTCGTGGCAAACACTTTGATTGCTAGAAAAGAAGCCAATCACTTGACGGAATTAGACTTTGTTTACCTTGAGTCCTTCTTGAATGTTGGTGGGAAGCCCAAAAGTGAGTACAATGTTCTTCAACTATTGATTAAGAGATGGCTAGATATTGAGAATGGGAAAGACGATGATGCGGCTTTCATTGTTAATGGAGGCTTGGTGACGAGATTTGTAAGGCATTTTAACCCGGATTTCAACAAGGATAACACTTATAAATCGGTTAAAGGAAGCCACCTTCTTGACATGAGCAATTTGATTCACAAATTTCAATGGGTCAAGCATGATAACTTAGACCATACCTATGAGTGGCTCATCAAGGATGCCAATTTCATTGTCTTACCAAGCCAGATTTGTCGCATCTCTTCCCACCGAACCAACTACCATATTCCCGTTTCCGAGCAAGCCGAGACCATCATCAAACAACAATGAAATCCAAGAGAAGAGCCCTCCTCCTCCATTGTTACACCACCATATCCCTTTGCCTACCACGAGTTCAAATCAAGTAATGTTATGGCGGGCAATGACTACTTGACCCAACTAATGCAACATATGCATAAAGAAGCTTACAATGATCGGGTGAATGCATACTACGCCCAATATATCCACCCCTTTACCATCTTGCTAGGCAATGACTGCTTGATCCTTCGAGTTCTTTGCCAAATTGGGTGGATAGGAAAGTGTTCTTTCCTAATGCTTCTCAAGATGAAGAAAGGGATGACCGGGAAACAAGGAGAGAGGAGGAAGTTGATGATGAGAGCGAGGAAGGTAGTGGGTCTTGCCAAGATGATGAGGAAGAAGAGCAAAGTTCAAGTGAAGAAGATGATGGTGAAACCTCCGATTCAATGGAGGTAGATGATGATGATGATGTCGCGATGAGCGACAATTGATGGTTGACAAAACTTGAAGGAGGGCACTACAATGCGGGGTTGATCACTTATGCTAGTACCAACCTATTCCATTGTGAGTCTCCTACCCCTCTTTTTGCTTTGTTTTTGTCTAATGTTTCCATGACTTGTATAATATTAACTTGTTTCTTTTAGAGAGTCACTTTGGACTCTTGGTAGTTTTGAGTTTGGAGTCCTAGCACCACTTAAAGGACTCCCACCTCGGTCACATTGAGGTGTTTATCTTTTTGCTCCCGCTACAAGAATCCAAAATGACAATCTTCATTCATGCATTGCATTTAATGCCGTGTGAATGAACTTCCCTTTATTTTTGCACTAGAAATAGTGTTTTGTCCGGTTTGGGGAAGTTCACTCATAAGGAATGCGAGTTAATTCAAATTAGGTCTCCGAACAATAGAAAGCATGCATCATATAATTTAGCTTAATTTGCATCACTTGTATATATTTATCACATGTAAATTTTTCACATATAGTTTGCATCTAGTGTAGAATCATGCATCATTCATTTCATTGCATTTGCACAATTCTCTATTGTTTTGTCCATTGGGTACAATGTCCATTCTAAGTGTGGGGATGGGGAATTCTAACACTATCTGACTTGAAAATTCAAAAATGATAAAAATTTTAAAAATTTTAAATATCCAAAAATATATTCTTCCCTTTGTAGTGTAGAAATGCATATATTGTATATATTTGTTTGTTTGTGTCCATTCCTATCACTTGAGACCGACTACGCCACATTCGAGGCATGAGTAATATGAAGACCGCATGGTATGATCTTTCCAAACCTCTTTTTTTTCTTATATGTTAAGGACAATGTGGCTTCTTTTTATTTGATGCGGTACAAACCAATGTGATTTTAGGAGTTGCATTTAGATTATATGGCATACTAGTGATAGTAGCATTTGCATTAGGTTGTATATATGCTAGTTGTATCATGGCATGTAGTTTCATTTTAGAAAATTTTTGTGAAAATGTCTAGTTGTGAAGCTTGGCAAGTGTATATAGGCTCTTTTAGATAATTTTTCTCCTTGAGACTTTGTTTGCTAGAATACCCTTGATACGTGCCTAATGTATAGTCTTTTTGGCCTATTTCAGCACGTATTTCTATGCATTTCAATACTGTTTTTATAGTATTTTGCCCCGAATTGGCTACTTTGGTGTATTTTGTCCTTTTTGTAGGAATGATCGCGAAAGTGGTGGAACCATACTCCTTTTCGTCTCTTTTGCATGCATTTAGAGGAGACGGGATTGTCCCAGAGTGAGATACTGCATTTGGAAGCGTCGTGGCACGCACTACGAGGCACTTGGGTGAAGACGTGAGCTGAATTGAAGATAAAAGTACTCGATCGAGCTATCCCTTGGTCGATCGAGTGGTTTCTAGACCCCCTGGTACTCGATCGAGCTATCCCTTAGTCGATCGAGTAAGCTGCACATGACCAAGTCATCGATCGAGTAAGAAGTTGGTCGATCGAGGGACTTCTGCTGAGATGTTGGTCGATCGAGTGGTTTAATCCACTCGATCGAGAGGTTTTCACGGGCATGGGCTTTTAATTAGTCCGTGTGTTGTTTATTTCCGCAAACTTTAGTTCTTTTTTTTTCTACTTAAACCTAAGTTAATTAGGTTAATGTATCTAATCTTCCACACTAGAAAACTACGGCTACCTTTGCTACGTTGCTTTTACTTTTTGACTGCTACTCTTATTTTCGGGATTGCTTCATTGGATTTCGTGTTCTTTACGCCGGAATTTGCTTGGATTGTAATTTCTCCCTTCTCTTTATTAATAAGAATTACTTGTTGTTTTAATTTCTCGTTTATGTTATCATTTCCCTTTGCCCTAATTTCCACTATTACGTTTTATCATTTATTCATTATGTTTTCTGCTGGAAATTTATCTGCTGTTAGTTTAATTACCGATATGAGTAGCTAAACCCCTTTCATGTTGGGATTAGGGGATCTGCGGTAGAAATGTGACGATGTAGTAAATGAATTAGACGGATTAATTACGAGATTCTGTCCCTATAGCAATTTAACTGTAATTACCGACCTAGTTGAGTGCACGCTTCTATGTCACCTTTAATCTGGCTAAAATTAATCCTGGATCGAAAGATTGGACTAAATAGGCCTGCTATAAACAGTAGACTACCCTAATGAGGACGAGAGTTAAGTTAGTGGTATTTTAGGGTAGGAAGTGGACCGAAAGGACCTTCTAACATCCGTCTCACATTAGTTCGTCTGAGTCATTTACTGCTGAGTTGTTGGACTACCGTAGTGAACCGAAATCCCGACATGTCCTTCTCTTTGATAGTTTTAAATCGTTTTCCTGCTCTTACTGCTCTCCACTTTATTTCTCTTCCCTTTAATTCTCGTAGTTTAGAAACCAAAATTTAAACAACCCCCAATTGTTACCATAGGATTAGAATAGACAGCTATAATTACATTTCCTCCCTGTGGATTCGATACTCGACTGCCTCTGCTACATTTTAGTTGAGACCGTTAGGTTTTATCTTTGATAGGGTTGCGATAGCCGTGTCAAATTTTGGCGCCGTTGCCGGGGAGGCAATTGTTCAATTTTATTAGTTGTTTCGTTTTAATCCTTTTTTCGGTCTAAGGGACACCCGTTCCTTGGACTATTCTTATTTTTGTTGTAGTTTCTTCTTATGCGCAGGTCGCAAGGTGGTCCACTACTACCATTCGATCCTGAGATTGAAAGATCTCTGCACGTAAAGAGGAGATTGTTTCAAGATCAACAGTTGGAGGAAGAGTCTAGTTCTCGTCCCAATTACTACGAGAACGAATCGTTCGAGGACAACCCACCGTCTTCTCCAGCTTTCTACCTCATCGTTGAAACCGTCACTTTTCCAGACATTCCGAGATGGCCGAAGAAGCGACCATCGCTAGTCACTCGAACCTACAGCAGCGAATCTCTACAAGGGATTCACGTTACTAGGGGAGGCAAGAAAATTTGAGCCAAAGCCGTCCCTTATAAATTTGGTCGAGAGGAATCTATTCGGGGAGCCGCAAATGAAGATGCAGCCAAGCACATGGAAATATTCATTGATTATTGCAGTTCCATGTCTCCACCAACCGGCGTGACTCCTGACCAAGTGAAAGAAACCATGTTCATTTTCTCACTCCGCGATGCCGCAAGGGAGTGGTACAGGGATTTGGACCGGGAAGGCGAGGGGATAATCGACGGAATTCGCTAGCTTTGGCGTTTTATAAGAAGTATTTCTCCGCCTCAAAGACTATTGCCATTAGAGCTCAGATAACGAGCTTTAAACAAGGGCCTGACGAGACCTTCCACGAGGCATGGGTTCGATTCAAGAAGCTAGTGCGCACCATACCGCACCATGGGATCGAAAAATGGAGCTTGTGCAACCATTTTTATAATGGTTTGTATGATGATCACAGGGCCGTTTTAGATGCTGCTGCCAATGGCCGATTTGCTGAAAACTTGGGAGCAACCAAGGGGTGGAAGATTATTGATGATCTGGCCACCCACAAGGCTGAATATGGGAACTCGAGAGGAAATCAGAGAAGAGCCGCTGAATCTACTGTCATCGCGGCACTTGAAGCCCTCACCGCAAGGTTTGACAAGTATGAGCTAGGAGGGGTTTCTAAGGGGGCATGTACCAGGTTAATCTTTTGTGATGGAGACGGTCCTTTCGTCTGTAGGAGATGCGGAGGAGAGGGACATGTCTCAGATCATTGTCCCAGTCCTTTTGAGCAATGCGCTGCCTTTCAACATTACAGGCAGAACAACAGTTACTACGAGCCGAATATCCATCCCAATTTGAGGTGGAGCAATCAGAACGTGCTCAACCCCACGGCTCCTCCAACGCGGCAACCATACATTCCTCCACACGGAAGCAACAAGGCTATCGAAGCCTCCATCCTTCAACCCTCCTAACCAAGGTGCATCATCCTCTAGTGGGGTGAGTGAAATGAGTGAATCAAGTCTATAGTGCAAGCCATATCGAAGCAATTGCAAATTTGAATGATCAACAAACTCAACAAACAAATCGCGTCACATAAGGCACTTGAGACTCAAGTTGCCCAACTTGCTGCAAATCAATCCTCGAGGAAGCCGGGTCAATTACCGACTCAAAATGAGAAGAACCCACATGAGACGGTAAACCTGATAGAATTGAGAAGCGGTCTTTCTTATGAGGGACCAGAAGTGAAGAAATCAGACCAAGATAGTCAGAATCGATGATGAACAGTGTCATCGTCAAGAAAAAGGGCTCACGACAAAAGCGCTTACTCGATCGACTAAAAGTCGGTGTTCGATCGAGTGAAAATGGTGAGGAAAACCCTCGATCGAGTGGTTGCTCGCTTTCGATCGAGTGAACAGGAAGCTGAGGATGGTCGATCGAGTGGTAATGTTACTCGATCGACTGATTTTGATGAGGAGAGTGCTCGATCGAGTGAGCATATTATTCGATCGAGTGATATTGATGACGGGAAGCTTATTCGAGAGCCTGCTAGTGCTCGTTTAAGCGAGATATCACCAGAAAGACCTCGTTCGAGAGGTAAGAGGCGTCCAAAGGATACCGAACTTGCACCAGAAGACACTTTGGAAGCGAGAAACAAGGGACTCGAGATACCTATCACGGTTCCCTTCCCGAGGCGGCTGCAGAATACCAAAGTTAATCAACAGTTTGGCAAATTTGTTGAACTTTTGAAGAACTTGGAAGTTTCCGTGCCGTTCGTTCGAATTGTCGACTAAGGTACCCTCTTATTTAAGATTTATGAAAGAAATTTTAGCACGTAAGAGAACTATAAATGACAGTGAGACCGTAGCTTTGGCTGAGATGGGGTCAGCCCTATTTCAAAATAAGTTACCCCCTAAGCAATCAGACCCATGTAGTTTTTCGATTCCGTGTCATATCGGTATGCAGTTGATTGATAATGCGCTATGCGATCTAGGCGCTAGCGTAAGTGTCTTACCTTTGTCTCTGGCTAAGAGACTTGGTTTGACAAAACTGAGTTGCACCAACATGACTGTCCAGATGGCCGACCGTAGTCTATCACAACCATTAGGTATAGTAGAAGACGTACCTGTCCAGATCGGGAAGTTCTTTATTCCCGTCGATTTTGTTGTCTTAGATATCCCCGAAGATGCACACACCCCTATTATTTTAGGGAGACCATTTCTATCCACTGCCCGTGCAGTGATAGACGTCAGTGGGAAGACTTTGACATTTCAGGTAGGGGATGAGGAGCTGATTTTTCATCAGTCCAAGTTCCGGAGAGCTCCCATGCAAGTTCAGCCTTGCAATGCTCTTTCTTCTATTGTTCCTATTGTTGACGCTCCAGATGAAAATTTGGAGAATATTGCTGTTATTGTTAACCCTCCGCCTCAGATTGAGAGCAAGAAGGAGGCAAGTTCGTCTGTTATCCTTACTGCAGGTACAGATGAAAGCAAGGATGGGACTGTCAAAGGACGTGGTGTGGCCATCATCAATCAAAGTGGCAGCAAGGATGCCAAAGAAGATGACAGAGGAGCGAGAACGAAGAAAGTTCGAACCTACATAGATTGGAACTACATTCCTCCTACTGTCGCAAATGGTGATTCAAGCTCATGGAAGATGAAGAGGTCGGTCAGTATCGCTGAGGTGACGTCCTCCAGTCAGAAGCCCACGAAGGGGCTACTGAAAGCTGATGAGAATTAAACGGGGAAATGCCCCGTGTAACAAATTGTAATAGACAATTCGTTGAATTTCTTTTAAACTTTGCCTTATTACGTTTTAATTAGGACAATTAGTTAGACAATTTTTAGCATAAACTAAGACTATAGACTGTGTTTTCTGCGTATTTGGTATTTCGGGATGTGTTTGGATGTGTTTTATGCAGGTTTGGGGAAGTTTCACGCACTTCGAGGAAGTAAAGACGGAAATCCAAAAGTCTACAAGAGGAAATCCTCGATCGAGTACTTTTTCTGCTCGATCAAGTGGAAATTGGGTCGATCGAGCTGTCTGGTTACTCGATCGAGAAAGGCCACAGAGGAACTGGTCGATCGAGGGGATGCTTACTCGATCGAGCAGCAGGGACATCAAAACTCCTCGATCGAGTGACTTAAAATCACTCGATCGAGTGAAATGAACAGTGGACACTGGAGTTTTTCTAAACTTAAACTCCTTATTTCAGTTTTAATTTCCATTTTATCCCTAATTCCGTCTAACCCCTTTCCCCTAATTGCGGTTTTCACTCCCCAAATCCTCATTTTCTTGCCCAAAATCATCAAATCCGCCACCTACAATTCTTTCCTTGCATATTAATCTTCAAACGCCCCTTGTTTTCCCTCTCATTTGTGCTCGTTTTCTCGGTATTTAAGGGAAATTAGGGTTTGCGGGTTTGTTCGATTAAAATCCGCCTTTGTCGCTTGTTTATTTGAAGTTTAATTGCTATTATAGGATCATCATCATCAAATGGATACTAGTTCTCTGCCTTCTACTAGTACCACTTCCAGTCCATCCGTGAGCGCGCCAGTGGTCCCTGCTGTTGCCACTAGCTCCGCCTTAGTCACCACTGCAGCACCAGTTCTCCTTGTTTCACCGCAGGGACAGTTTACACCTCGGCCTAGCTCAGCCGGGAGCTCGATTCAGCTACACCGGACACCACTCCCGCCAGGCCCTTCTCCATGCCGGGATGGAGAGGACTCACCCCTCGCTTCCCGGGGCCAGGTATGGTGCCACCTAGGCCGGACCAGCAGGCTAGCCAGTTAGCCATCACTTCCAGCCCTTCTGAGGCTGTTGTTACGGGAGAGGGCACTCTCACCCCTTTACCACGGATGCCCACGGTACGTTTTACTTCAGCGGACCACCGGACTCGGTTAGCCGCTTTACTTCGTTGCCCCCTCTCCTCCACCCGTTTCCTTGCACGGACTGACCTAGAGACCTTAGGAATTTATGAGGAGGTCTGTAGTTTGTTGAACGGGACGGGTATGTCGGGTCTGATCACCATGCAGGAAGCTGCTATTTGTATCCCTACATACGAGTTTTTCAGCTCCTATTCTTTTGACACCGACTCTTACGATGCTGACCACTCCAGTTCTTGCATTCACTTTCGACTCCGCAATGAGTCGCACCACTGGACTTTGGCCAGGTTTGGGCAGGTTTTAGGCCTAGTTAGTGACGGCCCCGTAGACCCACCTCGGGATCTCCTTCAGCCACTTTGGGCTGCGCTTTCTCACACCCCCTTCCCCTCACGGAAGGGAGCTCACGTTCACTTACCTGCCCCCCGTTACTACTTGCGTCTGATAGGAGAGACCATCTTTGGGCGACCTGAGCCCAATAACGTGACCAACACTGAGCTAGCGATTCTCGCGGGGTACCTCAACATTGACTACGGTACCCCGTTTGTTCTAAACATTGCCTATCTAGTAGCTCAAAGATTGGAACGGAATTGGGACTCGGGTCAAGACCTCGTTGTCTGCGGCGGGCTAGTGACTAGGATTGCCCGCCACCTTTACCCCGCTGAGCCTGGACTCACTGCACCCGATAGGATGGCTTACCTTGACCTGGGTGCCATGGCTGACTTCGCCTGGTTCCCAAAGACGAAGGGGAGCGCGAGGACGTGGAAGATTTGTGGTTCCACGTCTGTTACCTTGCCGTGCCCTACCCTTCCTCCACTCTTACCGCTCCCGTCTGCTGCTGAGGGAGCGAGGCCACCTCCACCCACCTACCACCTTACCTTCACCCCTACTTCTTCTTCTAGGAAGAGGAAGCGGGAGGCCGGAGCGACTTCTAGCTCTCAGCGCAGATCCGCCCGCACTCCGCCAGGACCGGACCCACATTGAGACTCCCACACCTACACCTTCACTCACTCCACCTCCTTCTGATCCGGCCTTTCCGGCCAATTTTGTCTGCCCTCCTGTTTTAGGGGCGCCCGAGGTCATGGACCAAGGGCGTCGTGATGCCTTGCTTTTGGATATGTGCAGGTACATTCGAGATGAGACGGGATATGGCTTTGGCTGTATTCCCGCTCTACGAGTTCCATATCCGAGCCCGGCGACCGATTCCAGAGGGGTGGCCGCATCCCTCCTTCTACCGATACCCAGCGGACGGGTACCCTCCACTTCCTTCTGACACAGAGGAGGAGGCGGAGGAGACACCGGTAGCACGAGAGGTGCGGTTGGGGCCGAGCGAGTGCAAAGACGCCGAGCGCGAGAGGAGGAGAGGGATCCCCCGTTTACACCGACTGCGGAGGACGCGGCTGGCGATGACGACTAGAGGTCCCCCTTGTTTGTTGCTGGTTTGGGGAGACCGTTTTGTTGAGTCGGAGTACCTGGGAGACGGCGGTGCCGACGCCGAGTAGCTACTGGTCTACTCACTTCCCCAGTTTTCTGGCTGGTTTGGGGAAGTTCGCTTTTGTACGTACTTTTTACTCTTTTCATTTTGTCTCCTTTATTTTTATTCTGCTGGTTGTATACCCCCATCCCCCATCTTTCTGCTGGTGCATGCTGGAGGACAACGAGGGCGTTGTCCGTTTTGGTTTGGGGAGGGTATTGCATCCTTTTGAGTCTGCATCTGCATTTGTTCTGCATTCACGTTTAATTTTTCAGCTTGCATTGTTGTTTATCTTCAATAAAAAAAATTCAAAAATCAAAAAAATTAGAAAACTTCAAAAATTCAAAAAATTTCACGTTTAGTTTGGCATATAGGTTGAGTCGGAACGGGCGATTTCTGTGATGACAATGCACTATAACTTGTCAATTTACTTGAGCCTTGCACCTTTTTGATAGTTTCTAGCTTTGTCATACGCATAATCTACGAATTTCTGTTCAAATATAAGCTGACTGTTTAGACTTGACCTGATAAATTGGCAAACTACTTAAAAATTCTGAGTTTTAGAGCCATAACTGGTGACATTCATGACCAGTTCATTAGGAATTTTTGAAAGTAGTACTCCTTGCATAGCATGTTTGTCTCATTTGCACATTTATGACATTCAATTTCTCGTCAAATGCACATATTCGGGTTTGTGGTTGGTGTCACATGCAGGGAGGGTCTTGCAAATTCCCCTTTCTTTATATCCTCACCCATTTAGCTCCACTTTAGCCAAAACTTGCCTTTTTGACCCATTAGCTACATTCCAAACTAAGCCTGCCTAGTCAAGCTAGTTAGTATGTCTTTTGTGGTATGTCTTCCATTGCAGTTTGGTCCGTAATTCTTGTTGGAGTTGGTGTTTGTATTAAGGAAGGAGAAAAAAAAAAGTATTGAAAAAAAAAAAGAAAAAGAAAGAAACGTGAAAGAAGAAAAAAAAAGGAAAGAAAAATATGAAAAAAAAAACAGAGAAAAAAAAGAGAGCTGAATCGAAAAAGAAAGAAAGAAAAATTGTGAAAATAGTTGCACCCTCTTGTCAGAGTTGAGAAGATGTTCGAAGATGTACAATCGACAAGAGTTGTTGTTCAGTTAGTTGTTTCAGACGGTGTCTTTAAAAAGGGAAGTTTGTAACCGTCTGACTCCTCCGTTCTATCCTACATTTTTTTGAGGAGATTGTGTTTGAGTCTAGTGAGTTTTGTGCCAATTGAAGGGCACTTGTGTTTAGTCTTTCATCAGTTGAGATCCGGATGGTTTTATTATGGTCCTGTTAGGAACTAGCTTGACGCTTTTACCTCCACATTTCCATAACTTGTTTTGCCTTTTCTCACCTGAACCTCACTATTCCCATATTATTTGCATACCCTCGGCTGTGACGGACATTATTGGTTGGAATTTGTGCATCAGTACTTGAATTGTCTTTCATTTTTGTTGCATGCATGCTATGTAGGTCGCAGTTAGGTGAGTGACTGTACTTTCTTCTCTCTTTTACATATTACATTCGCCCTTTGCTTTATGAGAGAAGAGTGACCACGTGAGAGTCCAGTTTTGTTGGTCTTGCAAGGTCGATAGGTCAGCTTTATTTATGAACAGCTTATAATTCGTTTGCGTACTGACTGCTTGGCTTTAACTGTTGATTTTTGTTGCATTAAATCGGTTCAAGTAGACAAGTTAAGCTAGCTCTGAGTTATCATTTCCGTTCCATTAGTTTAGTTTTGAGTTTACTCGAGGGCGAGTAAAGGTTTGGTTTGGTGAGATTTGATACGTGCCTAATGTATAGTCTTTTTGGCCTATTTCAAAGACGTATTTCTATGCATTTCTATCTTTGTTTTTATAGTATTTTGCCCCGAATTGGCTACTTTGGTGTATTTTGTCCTTTTTGTAGGAATGATCGCGAAAGTGGTGGAACCATACTCCTTTTAGTCTTTTTTGCATGCATTTAGAGGAGACGGATTGTCCCAGTGAGATATCGCATTTGGAAGCGTCGTGGCACGCACTACGAGGCACTTGGGTGAAGACGTGAGCCGAATTGAAGATAAAAGTACTCGATCGAGCTATCCCTTGGTCGATCGAGTGGTTTCTAGACCCCCTGGTACTCGATCGAGCTATCCCTTAGTCGATCGAGTAAGCTGCACATGACCAAGTCCTCGATCGAGTAAGAAGTTGGTCGATCGAGGGACTTCTATTTGAGATGTTGGTCGATCGAGTGGTTTAATCCACTCGATCGAGAGGTTTTCACGGGCATGGGCTTTTAATTAGTCCGTGTGTTGTTTATTTCCGCAAACTTTAGTTCTTTTTTTTTTCTACTTAAACCTAAGTTAATTAGGTTAATGTATCTAATCTTCCACACTAGAAAACTACGGCTACCTTTGCTACGTTGCTTTTACTTTTTGACTGCTACTCTTATTTTCGGGATTGCTTCATTGGATTTCGTGTTCTTTACGCCGGAATTTGCTTGGATTGTAATTTCTCCCTTCTCTTTATTAATAAGAATTACTTGTTATTTTAATTTCTCGTTTATGTTATCATTTCCCTTTGCCCTAATTTCCACTATTACGTTTTATCATTTATTCATTATGTTTTTCTTTGAAATTTATCTCATTGTTAGTTTAATTACCGATATGAGTAGCTAAACCCCTTTCATGTTGGGATTAGGGGATCTGCGGTAGAAATGTGACGATGTAGTAAATGAATTAGACGGATTAATTACGAGATTCTGTCCCTATAGCAATTTAACTGTAATTACCGACCTAGTTGAGTGCACGCTTCTATGTCACCTTTAATCAAGCTAAAATTAATCCCCGGATCGAAAGATTGGACTAAATAGGCCTGCTATAAACAGTAGACTACCCTAATGAGGACGAGAGTTAAGTTAGTGGTATTTTAGGGTAGGAAGTGGACCGAAAGGACCTTCTAACATCCGTCTCACATTAGTTCGTCTGAGTCATTTACTGCTGAGTTGTTGGACTACCGTAGTGAACCGAAATCCCGACATGTCCTTCTCTTTGATAGTTTTAAATCGTTTTCCTGCTCTTACTGCTCTCCACTTTATTTCTCTTCCCTTTAATTCTCGTAGTTTAGAAACCAAAATTTAAACAACCCCCAATTGTTACCATAGGATTAGAATAGACAGCTATAATTACATTTCCTCCCTGTGGATTCGATACTCGACTGCCTCTGCTACATTTTAGTTGAGACCGTTAGGTTTTATCTTTGATAGGGTTGCGATAGCCGTGTCAACCCTCAAGACACCTTAGGATGTGTCATAATAGTATCTTTTGACCCATGGACTAAGGCCTAGTCAAGAGTACCTTGTGGTGTGATGACTCCTTGGCTACCGTTTATTCCAAGGTGACCCTTGATGCCATGCAACCGTTTTTTCATTTCTATCCTCATATTTTTCCAATACAAAAGGGAATGGGCACAAAAATCTCTAATTTGAGTTCAAGTACCAAAGTAAAAGTCAACAAGTTTGCAAAAAAATTGCATCAATGAAAAGAGGAGGAAAAATAAACTCCTATGCTTCAATAAAAGTACCCTTGCTACAAAATAGGGATACTTTGAAAATGTTAAAAAAGAATGCAAAGAATTGCTAAGTATCAAAATTGCCAAACATAAAAAATGGCAAAGAAATGTTCTCAAAAGACAAATGCCACAAGAAATTGGGGGGAAAACAAAACAAAAGCAAACTACCATTGTGAAACTCAAAGCATATTGATCCATTTTATCCATTGATGATCCTTTTTTTGTTGCATGGTGGAGAGGGGACGGCCCTTCTTCTTGTCTAGGTTGGAGGGGGAATTCCGCGATCCTAGAGTGTTTCTAACACCATAGGGAACCTATTCTTGACAAAAGCATTTAGCGATTGAGGATAAAAGTACCCTAGTTTGACACAACTTGGAGGTGATTTGTTGGTATCCTTTTAGACTTAGTAGCTTGGAGAAATAATATCTACAATGGAATGTGTACCCTTAGATTGCTTCCCATCTAGATGATTTCCGCCACTTAGATGAGGAAAGTGGCTATTCTTTGGTAGATGCATCCATTAGTTATCTTGTGTGCTTAATGCTTGGATGTATCGCCATTTTGGCAAGCCCCACCTTGCCTTGCAAGAAGGCATCTTACCTCATAGGTGTCTTGTTGTGAGTTGAAGGGGCGGAGTGAGACCCGCTAATTGTCTCACATCGGCTAGTAGTATTAATAAGGGTCATAGTTTTAGTCACCTCTTTACTCGGGACGAGCAAAGGTTCGGTATGGGGATATTTGATGTGACTCATATTTGTGCACATTTAGTCGCCGAACTAGCCTCGTTCCTATGCTTTCTAGTGCTTATTAGGGTCGTTTCTTATCTTTAGTTCCCTACTTTGCATATTCTTTGAGGTTTTGTGTCCTTGGTAGGAGAGGATTGCTAGCCTTGCATTTATGGAGCAAAGTAGAGCTAAATGGAGTGCATCTAATGACCAAGCATCAAAGAGGAGACCATTACTAAAGACCTAAGTGAATAAATGAAGTAGAATGGGCAATGATGAAGACCCCCACGACCTCCCAACGATCCCCACGGATCCTTAGGCAGTCAAAGAAGAAGAAGAAGAAGAAGAAGAAGAAGAAGAGCTGATCAAAGATCCGAGCGTCCCAAGCCTAGGTCGGGCGTCTCAAGCCTCAATCCGGGCGTCTCACCTTCAGGTCGAGCGGATCCCTGGGCAGCACGAGTTTGCTTCAATGTCAATCCGGACGGCTCCTTATGGGACTTGCAAAGCACTAATCTTCTTCTTAGGGACTTAATCGTCATTTAAACCCTTAGTTACCCTAGTACTTGTACTTAGTATAAATACCCCATTGTGTTAGGGGATTAATCACCAAGTTATAATTTAACATTAATTAAGTTTAGATATTACTAATCAAGTTGTATTCACTCAATTCAATATTAATCAAATCTTAGTTTCTCTTTAATCATTCAAGTGTTCTTAGTTTTAGTTGGGTAATTTGAAGACTATTTGGGTTTATTGAAGACTTGACAACTCTTCATCATTCATCAAGTGTTCTTCTATTATTCTTTGCTTATTATCTGAATCATCATTAAGTTGGTATAATTCCTTTTACCCTTGCTTAATTATTGCTTTACTCATTCATCATGTTTAACTTTGCTAATATGATTGACACCTTTATTAGCATGTTTACCATAATCATGAGTGAGTAGTCTCCTAGCTAGGGTTAATGGGGGATTAGGGGAACTAAAACATGGGGATAGATCCATACTTAATCTAATATGTTTTCATAAGATTTCTCGCTTGTTGTAGTATCAACTTATGCACATGTTATGCTTGATAAATTGCTTGATTGAAAACCTTGCATGCATACATCTCTTATCTATTCAACAAGACTTGTAAGATATAAACTAACTCGAGTCTGGTTAGACCATGCATAAAAGTGAATAGGAAGAAACTAAGTCGAAGGTGTTGTACAGTCTTGACCGACTCGGCTCCGGGACCCAAATATTCCTAGGAATTGTAAGACATAAACTAACTTGATTCCACTACAACAATAATTTGCTTGCAACTATGTAAACATATTTGTATGATCACCACCATGAATCCCCTATGAACCCATGACACCCTAGTGCCTTAATCTATTGTCTACAAACCCCTACTTTAGTTGCTTGTTTTACTTCCATTTCTTTACATTTCATTATTAAGTAGTGTAGTTTGATACCTCAAATCTCAACCCAATTTGTGACACCCTAAGACATAACTTTCTACAACCGATAACTTAATTCAATACCCATCCTTTGGGATCCGACCTTTACTTACCACTCTACTAAGAGTAGTTTGTTTAGTCTATAAATATTGTTTTGGTTGGTTAGCTTAGACGACAAAGTTTCGAACCGTACCAATGATGCGTCATTTTGAAAGTGGAAAACACGAGAAAATGGGCTAAGGGAAGAAGTCGGGTTTTAATTGTTTGAAAATGATGAGGAAAACAATCAAAATTAAGCTACTGGAGTTCCCTATCGGCGGCCGATGGCCCCACCGACACTGAGCTCCTTTCAAAATGAAACTTGGAAAAATGTTGGAATTCATGTAATTGTGGTCCCTGCCGGTAGACCGGCACCCGGTGCCCCTACCGGCAGCGAGACCAAATCCAAATTGAAGAAAATTCTTGAATTGAAGTGAATGGGGGTGTGTGCCGGTAGGCCGGCAGCCGACTCACCGGCTTGGAGCACCCCCATTAGGGAAACTTGTCAGAAATAGATTCGAGGAGTGTCCTTTGCCGGTAGGCCGGCAGCCCGCCAGGGACACCCACATTTGAGGAAAACACGAAAAAATGAGGAGAGGAGTACTCCCTGCCGGTAGGCCGGAAGCCGGCTCGCCGGCAGGGAGCACACATCTGAGGAGAAAACAAAGCAATGGGAGAAGTAAGAGAGGTCCCTGCCGGTGGACCGGAAGCCGGTGCCCCCACCAGCAGCGCGACCAAAATACGGGTTTAAATCATACGACACCCCTTCATTTGTTTCATTCTTTATTCTTTTTCCCTTCACTCTAAAATCCCCCTCTCCCACAAACTCCATTAAAACACCACCCAACGTCCCCTACCTTCACCCAATCAACAACCCACCACCCCAACAATACTACCAACCTCTCCTATCTTAGAAAATGGGTACAAGGAGAACAAGGGGCGATATTGCAAGGGCTCAAGCACAACTTGTGGTGGAGGTGGCTTCCGACACCACAATAGATCCGGACTACCCAACCGTCAAATTTGTGATGGCCGTTCAGAAAGGTAAATTTGTGCTTTACAAAAATTGTCCCCTTACCCCAACTAGGTTCATATGTCACCCCTCTATGCGAAACCTAGGAGTAGATAAGGAGACGGAGGCATTATTTAAAGGGGTAGGAATGAAAGGGAGGTATAACCTCCAAGAACGGACATACTCGCGCCTTACATGGGAATTTTTGAGTTCCTTAAGATTAGACAAACATCGCCAAATGGGGATGGTAGCCGCGCTACATTTCCGTATTACGAATAGGGACCATTCAATCTCCGTTTCCTGGATTGGAGGATGCACCATCTCATAGGGTGTCCGCGGAAATCCATCATTCTCGGGTGTACCGTTTTTATAAGGGATGATCCGTGGTATTTCCGAACCGATGAGCTTGAAATTTTGGGCTCTTATCTAATCACCAAGCCCGTGCCTTACCGTATCAACATGGCTCTTCAGTTAATGAAGCTATCAAATGCTCCGGGGCAACGAGTCCTGCTCCATGTGGGTGGTGTTATCACCCGGATTGTCAAAGGTCTTGACATGACGGTGGATTTGTCCACCGTGTGTTGGAGTAGTGTCCTCCACAATAATTGCGTTTACATATTAAATCTCGTTAAAGGAATATAAGGGATTTATTTATTTATTTTTCAGCTGGTCATCGTTAATCGGTAATGATTGGGTGACTAGAGTTTGACATTACTGTCGTGTGACGGCGGTGATTAGCTGATCCCTTTAGGTCACACCTATAGGATGACCCCCAAAAAGAATGAATTAATTTTTTGTATGAGATACGAGATAATTAATTCCTTGTATTTGACTTTTAATTAGTCGCGTAAATGTATTATTTGATGACGGGTTACGAACACATGACAAGGAGATTTATTATTTAATTATGTGATATTTAAATAATAAATAAATAAATTAGAATTTATTAATTAATTGTTAATTAATTAATTTTATACGATATGTGTATATGTTTTGAGGTGGAATTAATTAGCTATTTAAATTTTACAAGAAGTTGTAAAATTAGCTAAATGGGATAATATTAACACATTGTATGTTGATAAAATGGTCTTATGATTACTTAATAGTTAAGTAGTCATTGGTAGTTAATTTGTATTATTTAACTGTTAAATAATTAAATTAATATTTAATTATGTAAGATAATTAAATATAAGGCTTATAAGCATTTGTGAGGCAAATGTCAAAAACCGAAATAGACCCAATTAAGTCCACTATCACCGGTTTTTTGAGGGGATAACAAGTGTCCATTAAGTAGATTTTTCCACTCCTTTTTGTCTCCCATTTTTTGCCTATAAATACCCACAAAATACCACCATTACTAAGGTTGAAAAATTTGAAGGAAATTTTGGGTCTTTGGTGCTCTCATAACCGGTTTCTAAAAACCCCAAAAAAGACCAATTTTTCCTTCTTATTTTGTTCAACTTTTACATCTTAAAACACATATAACCTAACTAATAATATTATCAAAGTAATAATATTAATTAGTACATTAAATATACATATATAAATACTCAAATAATATCTAGTCTATATTATTTGTAGTAATTATTTTGGATTAGTCTTGGGTGCTAATTAAAGGAGCTACTCTACTTTGGGTACTTATATTTGGAGGATCATCCTTAATATTTTAGCACAAGAACTACAAAGGTAGGAGACCTTTGTAGTGCCCTTATTTGCCATATTCCAATGTAAGGAATTTTCTCTTAAGATGGTTTTATACCATCTTTAGTTTATTTATCTTTGCATGCATGTAGATTTAGACCTCATAATAAAATTAGTATATAATTTTATTATCACTAAGATAGTCTTATTTGGTCTAAATAACTAACAAGTGGTATCAGAGCATTGTTACATACATGCATGTAGTCTTAAGACGATTTTAGTAATTTATGAGATAAATTAATAAAATTTGATATTATGTAGTTAAAATTAGTTTTATCACATAATATGGTCTTGCATGTAAATAATCTGGTCTTAAAATGATATGGGATGAAATTTTGATTTTTGTAATATTTATTAACTTTTTATGACTTAAAATGGCATAAAATTGATTAAAAATGCACTAAAATTGATTAAGAGATACTTAAATTATGTTGCATGTTAATTTTATGCATATTTATTTAGAAATAACCACATGCATGTTCTATTTATGATAAAATTAGAAACAATAAATTAATGTGATTAATTTAGGTAGTTTATTGATTTTTATTTGATAAAAATTGGTAAATAATGGTTATTTTAAAAATAAATATTGATTTAATTTTTGGGCTCGAAATTTTTAGATTTTTAGCTCCTGAAAATTGTTCCAAAATGTACAAAATTTTATTTCATTGTCGTTTCAATTTTTATGATTTGATTTAGAATTAAATCGTAAAAATTGCCGTTTTACCGAGAATATTGTGAAATTGTTTTAAATAAATTTTAAAACCAAAAATTTTCACATGCATGTCATTTTGGTGAAAGACCAGAATGTGCAAAATCTTAAAATTTATTTTTCCATAAATATTTTAATTAATGGAATTTTTCCATAATAATTGTGAATTATTATGTCTTTTTGTTATAATTTGTTTTGTTTTAATCCCATATAAATTCAAGATAATTAGTGACAATAATTATTTTGATATTAGACCAGATTAGTATGATATGTAAATCTTAAAAGTGTTTTAAGAATTGATTATGGAATTTTAATGGTAAAAATTCCGTTAAGGTAAGCTCAAATGATCGTTGTTGGTAATTTAGACGATTTGGCATGTTATTTTTTTTACATAATGCATTTTTATTATTCATTTGGATGAATGGTTTTTAGTATTTTAATTATGTAATTTTTCCTAATATGGCCATAGGTAGAAGTTGGTATTTCCCGTAATGTAAGGGAATATCGACTTGTTTTGTAATTAATTGCGATTTCGCATCGCCCAATTTGTAATTATTTAATAGTTTTTATTTTATTTTATTACAAATTTTATAATAGGAAATTGTTATGTAATTTAATTATTAGTAGTTAGATGAAGCATCTAAAGACGGAGTTTTCATGAAGATGGTGTTTTCGGAAAGACGTTCCGAAATCCTAAAGAAGGAAGCCAATTATATGAAGACTCAAGGGACCAAGGAGTTGGTTTCCGAAGTGTAATAGTTTAAGTTAATTAGATTAACTAGGTGGCCATATTAGGACTTGATTGTTTTAATTTTTTATATGCATTCATGCCAAATCGTCACTACATGTTTTATTTTGTTGTTATCGATCTAATTGTCTAGCATTCACCCCAAATGTTTTGATTTTTTCAATGGATCCTGCTTTACAAAGCCAATGTGTCAAGTTTCGCGATGCACATGAAGTATTCTCGAGGCTTTCTACTATATTTTCTCAAGCCCCGAGGATAATTCAGTATCACACCGCAGTTCGTTTCTTTGAGGCTAACCTCAAAGATGGTCAACCTGTAAGTTCAAACGTACTTAAAATGATTGAGTACGTGGAAACTTTAGAGAGGTTAGGATGTAAGATCCCTGACGAACTAGTGGTTGACCGAGTGCTCCACCCTCTCTCTCTCTCGTCAAAGGTGTGGACATGGGCCACGGGGCGCTTGGGAACAAGTGTTTGCATTTGTGGAGTCGCCACCAATTTTTATAGGAAATTGGAACCGTTCGAATACCTCGTGCCATGTTAAGACACAAAGTAGTGACATGAACACTAAGAACTCGTTACCCTTAGCATTCTATGTCTAGAATGACTCTCGTGGATGCCAATGAACACGGATGTTCACAGAGATCTGGAGTAAGGGGTGAGGGTACGTATTAGGAAGTCCTTTTAATGAACACCTAATCCCGCCCGCCTCGATAGAGGCCTCTACTAATGATTAGGGAAAATCATCTATACTTGATATGTTGTCGATTATATGCATGCAATGCAACATCCAACAAATTAATCCTAGCATGTGAAGATTAACTAAGTCGGTGAACAAATAATTTAGAACTCTATTGGGGTCGAAGTTGGAAGTTAGATTAATTACATGTGAATACCATACAATTAAATCATACAAGATAATAAGAAATATTACAAAGGAATAAGAAATAAATTACAATGGATATTTGAATTTGCATCATAAGCATGCCCAAAAGAGTTTTAGAAATAAAAGAAAAGGAAAGAATAAATGAAATAAGGAAAATTGGAAAAATAAGGAAGTTGGAAATTGATTTAAATAAGGAAATTTGGAAAAAATAAGGAAATTTGGAAAATAGGAAATTTGGAAAATAAAATAAATTAAGAAAATAAAAATAAAGAAATAAAATAGAGAATATGGAAAATATGAACTATATGGAAATATGTCGAATTATGGTGATAATAAGAATAACAGTTAATTAAAATTCTAATTAGAAACCCTACGCCAAAACGAGAAGAGTTCAGAGGCAGAACCCAACTTAGAACAAGCGCAGCATCTGCTGCATCCTCTGGAAGAGGCGCAGCACTTCCTGCGTCTGTTCTTGAGTTGGGTTCTGACTGCGAAAGTCAGACTCGCGGTTTGTTAATGTTCGTTAGTAATTTAAGGCCGATTATTGATATTAGAACTCAAGTTGAAATGATTAACAAATTACATACATGCTAATATCGTCATAAGATGATGAAAACGAATTGAAACGAATTATTATAAGTTAGATATTATTTACGATGTCGGAAGCGAGTTTATATACGAACTTGAAATTGGAGGCGGAAATTAAAAATTAAGAATTAAAGACGAAAACAGAATTAAAAACTGTATCAAAGACGAATTCAAGGGACTTGATATGAACAAATCGAGCCTCTTAAACCCGGGTTTGAATAAGATGACAAAAACCCGCATATATTAATTATAAGGGATTGAAGTCGGGATTAAAGGTTATAATTTGAAAAGGAATTAATAAAATATGATTATATACTAAAACGAACAAAAGAAACGAAAGAAAATAAGAAAAATAGAAAATTGCAGAAAGATCGAGGAAGAAGAAGAAGAAGAGCAGGCAAGCAGCCGTTTCAGGAAGAGGTGCAAAGATGTACGCAACTCTTCGAAGAGGCGCTGGCTAACTGCTGCGTTTCTTCTCGACGTCGATCTCCATTTGTTTTGTAAATACGGTTTTAAAGAATGGTTTTAAAATTGGTTTCGAGCATGCTTTTGACGTAAATTTATATATATTAATAAATACAAAATAAAAGTACAATAAATAAAATTGGGATTTTACACCCTCAGACTTACATGTTAGAGTCGCGAGATTTAACTAAATCGGTCTTTAGTGGTAACACTCGATCTATGCAAATATGAAAGTGCCCTTGAAAAAGGAATTAAAACGATTGATTAATTATGGTGTAGTGGTCAAATTGGTCGGTCATGCAAAATGAGACTGGTACTCAGAATGATCCGAGCTTACGTGGTCAAAAGTTCAAGCACGTAGACGTCAATAAGCAAAGAGCGCAGTCTTAGAATGCAAAGGGAGAAGAGAAGGGCGGACACTCGCGTAAAAAATATGAGGAACGAATGTCTCTATTTAACTAATCACACGGAGGAATTATGGTAAGAATAGGATACGGAAGGAAAGATCCGGAAACAACCGACTTAGTTGAAATACGGAAACTTGGACAAAAAGAAAGCCTGGAGAAAAGGCGCAGCAGGTGCTGCGTCCCTTAGAAGAGGTGCAGTACTTACTGCGTCCTTTCTCGGGTAGTATCCTTCTGCGCGTAAAAAATACGTTTGATAGCCTGTCGTATTTTAGGCATAACTTTCTCTACAAGACTCAGATTAAGGTGATTTCGGTGGTGTCGGAAAGCTAAGAAAGAGATCTAGAACTTTTTGTGAAATAGGCCTCACCCAAAAAAGTCGTTATCACCTCGTAAAATGGGCCTAAAAGTTGGGTTGTCATTTTAGCTAAATGAAATGCACATTTTGTAATGTAAACTAAAGTTTAGCCCAAAGAAGTGACATGGGACTCAAAATGAGATATACCCATAACATTTTATGACATCCTAACCTTAGGTAGACAAACACATTACTTTTTGACTCAGGATTTGACGGTTTTAGGAAATGAAGACGATTTTTGGCCCGGACTCCAAGTGTACTCTAATTACTGCCACAACGACCGTAATGACACCTAGACGACAACCAAGGGGTAGACACAAGTGTATGAGTTACCTTTTATTAACCGATTTATAAAACGTCATAAAATCGCGACATATGCTAAACATGCGGCCCAATCGTCACTGGGTGTTTGGCGGGAGGTGTAGAAACGAGGTATCTACAGAGCCCCCACTTTGATTGAGGCTTGGACAAGGCGAAAGTCAAAGTATAGCCCTCAGGTCAATCGAAGATTACAACCTGAAGACTATGGCGACGCGAGGCGGCTCAAGGGGTCTGAACCAAGGACCTGACGTCGGGAACATTTTAGAGTCTGTCGACTTCCGGGGAGGGTCGTTTAAAGTCCATTAGACTATGTAAGGAAGCTCGCCAGGTATAAGAAGAAATCATACCCGAGACTTCTTTCTCGAGATGTTTCCAGAAGTGCGTATGAGTTAAGGTTAAGACCTAATAGATATGTAAGGATTGTACTAGGGTGTGGGGCCCTAAAGGAAAACATCGACGGGAAGGAGACCAAATATAAGTTCAACCTAAGGGGTAACCAAAGTTTGGGTGTAGGAACTCTAATAAAAGGTGATCCTAAAGGATTATGATCCTAAGGGTAGAAGCATACGAACTCTAGGGGAGTTTGGGAACCTAAAGAGCGAGGTGTGTGAACCTTGGTATACGAACCTAAAAGGACAGACTGGTATGGGAACTTAAAGGCTTATGAACCTAAGAGGAATTGGGATCCTAGGGTTAAGTTTAGGAACTACTGGGTTACCAATTCTTGTTTTAAACGCGTGCGGTATGAGTTCTGTGGTATGAGAACTTCAAAAGGATTTATGGGTTTATGAACCTACGGACATTTGGTATGAGAGCTTTCAGGCTTATGAACCTAAAGGAAGCCATTTTGGGATCTAAGAATCTAAAGGTAAGAATCTTAACTTTGGGTTTACGAACCTAAGGAAGGAGGCGCTGGTTTGGGAACTTCTAGAGAACGAAACCTCTGCCGAACTCCGTGAGGAAACAACAATATTGAGGGTAGCAGGACGTTGGTAGAAACTGCTGGGGAATCTGCTTGCGTCGGTCTCAAGCGAACTCTTGCTGGGGAATGACTCTGTCTGGATAGAATCATTTCTGGGAAATCTGCTTGTATCTGCTTTCAAACAAACTCCGTCCCTCGAGAAGTGCAATCGACTATCATGAACTCTCGTTGGGGAATATATTGACGATTAGGAACATCTTGATCGCCAAGGAGGAAACCTTGAGTGAGCAATACTGCTGCGCTGGAACATATATATTGCTGACTTAGGAACATCTTGATCGTCGCTGGGGAGAATGAAGGCTTGAGCGAAGCCCCCAGTTGGAGCGAGCACTGCTTCTGATACTCACCTTCATGGTTAGTAGCCATACAAGAACGCAATCTAATAGGTAATTAGCACATAAACATGAGGAAACACATAGGTTTTGCAAAATTTGTTTCTTTATAAAAGTTATTTAAAACTTGCTCAAAGAAAAATTGTTGTTTATAATGTGTTATGCACATTCAATGGGCTTTAGTCATAGGACTTGACACGACATCGACTCACTAGGATGCAAGACGATAGACTAACGCAACACTAACTTAGATTTGACGCGATACAGGGGATGACCTTGACAGACTTTGCCTAAGTATGCGCAACCCCTAGCCAAGTGTGGGTGACAATGCGTATCAGTTCCAAAAGGTAGAGTAATTGAGAGAATGATGAAGGCATATAAATGAAAGGTATGAGCCATGGTCAGCTGTCTACTTGGACGTCTTTTGACATTGTCTTGCTATAAAAGAGATCCCTCTTGAGGCACGATAACTTCGAGAATCGATCTAAGACCTCATCATTGCCTGGACCGAGTACTAGCTTGACTCAAATGAGAGAGGATTAAAGGAAGGGTGGCATCTCGGAAGAGAACCCCCGGGATGAGAAGGTAACTCTGGAATTTGGTAAAAAGGAGAATGGGCGACAAGAAGGAGCCCCCAGTAAAGAGGTAGAAATGGAAATTTGGAAGGTTGAAATGGAAAAGGATGGTTGTGAAATGGGTGTCGATAATTGAGGTTAAAGGTTTATGGTTAGCGTGGTAATTGAGGTTGGAAGTTGATGGTTGGGACGGTTGTGTCCATAAGGACTGCCTACATATTCACGTGAAGTGTAATCAAACCAGATCGTAGTTCTGAGCTGGCTTTATTAGTTTTGTTTGGGTGTTGCGGTTGTATCCTTCTTGTGTAAGAAAGGACTGCCTACGTATCCACCTGAAGAGGTGAAATCAAACCATGCTCGTAGTTCAAGTGTGTGCCTAAGCTATGCTGTCAGGGCCTTAATGTGCATGGGTCAGGAGAGTATTTTCCTTTGGTGACTCGAAGAATCGATTTGAGATAACTCCCTCTGGTCATAGACCAAAGAGGTAAAATTAATTTTGTAAAAATTTCCTTGTCGTGTGAGCGCACTCGAAAGTGGACCCTAAGGATGAATATGGGTATGTCCCATCTCAGGTAGCAAAGTATTCGAAGACTCCGTGTTTGGGTCAAGGTGAAACTAGATTGGATATTTGGAATGTGGGGCTCGGAAATAAGAGGCTTTGATGGACAAATCTCTGGAGCTTGATTTTGTGGAGTTAAGGCTCGATTGGATTATGGCTTGTAATATGGCTTGGCAATGGAGTCTCTTGGCTTGATGTAGCCTGAGTACATAAAGGTAGGTTAAAATGATGTGGGATCAAGTTTTCATGTCTTGGCCCTAAAGGATGGGTATACTTGACGAGCTTGAGAGGATTCTCAAAATTCCTAACTATCTCCCTGTAGCGGTCTCGAGAAGGACTTAGGGTGTGTGAAAGGCTAAGTGAGGGGTGCTAGCTGACCATCTTCATCGATGTCTGGATTTTATATGGACTTCAGCAGTATTTCGTATTTGATTTCAGGCTTGTTCTTGATTCAGATCAGATTCTTGGTCTAGAACATATCTCGGCTTTTGCTCATATTTTTGATTCAGGTTTTTGAAGATAACTTTAACTTTGGATATTGAAATTGACCTTACTTGATTGAGCCTTCTTCTTTTGACTCTTTTGTCTTGGATTATGGGCATAACTGCGGCCTTGGATATTGATCTTGGTCATTTCTCTTGATTGAGCCTTTGTCTTTAATCATGGCTCGTATCGTCTTGGATTTGTTTGCTACCATGGATTTGGGTCAGACTAGCACCTTTGGTGTGAAACGGGTTGGTCTTTAGTAAACAGGTTGTTTATTGTGGGGAATGGGCTTGCCTTTCGTCATAGATTGTTAACAAGGGAGATGGTCTGGATTTGTCCTAAAATCTCTTGAGATATGCTCGTACTAAACTAGGGTATAGTGAGGTTTCTATTGCCAGACATGGAATAGGTAAGGAAAGAACACGGAGTTTCAGGTCCTCTACAACTTGGAATGGAACATCATTTAAGTGCACTTACATCGACTGACATGTGTTGTTGTTCGTTTTAAAAATGTCTCAAACCAATTCTTGTTGTCACAGGAAAGGGGTAAAGGAAGAGATATGATAGAATATGTGGATTGAAAAGTGAACTTTTATTGAAATGAATAATGAATGTATTTAACATAGACTCGAAAAGACATGTGACTCGTGGGACAGCCCCCAGGTTGTCACTAGGAATGGAAATGGACACGAAGAATGATAGTAGAACAATTATGGGATAGAAAGCCTAAGACTCGGACTCGAACTCGGACATTGACGCGATCTTAGATCCAGACTCGTAATCATCATTGTTATCTTCGGGGAATCCTCTTTCAGCAGCTGGTAGCTTGAACGTCTGATCTTGATCGTTGAACGATTTGAGCACCCTGTCCTCGTTGTTTGGGGTACGATAAGGGTAAAGGCCCAAGAGACCTTCCTGTCCTTGAAGAGTAGGACACCCATGAGGGTCGTTCATCTCTTTAAAAGGACCGAGGGTCGATAACGATATCTTACCGCGATTGAGCATATAATGGATGGTATATTTGAGTTTGGAACATTCTTCAGTGTCGTGTCCATTACCTCTATGAAATAAGCAATATTGAGAGACGTCCCAGAAGCGACCTCTCCTCTCGTACTTAGGGTCTGGGGTTGGACCGATCGGTTGGACTAGTCCTTTAACAAAGAGTCTTTCAAAGGCGATCGTATAAGGCATGCCTAACTTGGAGAATGACCTTGGAGGCTGAGTTCCTCTTTCTGGTGAAGGTTCTATAAACTTCACGTCGGTAATGTGGATTGTTTGATTGTTGGGTATTTGAGAGTCTGTTTTCCTTCTTTTCACCAAATGATTGGTGGATCGTTCATCTTTTTGATCATCCACGATGTTGAACTCCCTGTAAGGTCGCTTAGTTTCTGTACGCGAACAAGTTAGGAGCGAGACAGAAATCCTACTATCCTCAACCCCATCTTGTATGATATTCTTGAGTTTATAGCAATCTTCGGTATCATGCCCCTACCCCCATGGTATTGACAATACGAATTGCCATCCCAAAATTTAGATTTCTTTTCTGGGTCTGGGCTAGGTCCTATTGGTTGAAGAAGACCTAGAGAGGATAATTTGTTCAAGGCTAGGGCATAAGGTATGACTAAACTCGTGAATGACCTGGGAGAGTTGTTAAATTTCTTTGACGAAGGCTCCATGAGGTCGCCTTTATTGATTTTGATTCCTGGATGAGAAGAAATAGGAATAGATTGCTCGCTTTTTGCTTTAGGACTGTCAGGTTGAGGGTTTGTCTGGACATTTTCCATCTTGAGAGGTTAGGCATCGAGCTTCTTACCCATTTCAGCAATCCGGTTCTCCATATTGGAAAGTCGAGAGTTTAGATTATCAATGGCTCCTTCTATTTTTGAAAATTAATTGTTGAAGGCCATGGAAAGCATGAGCATTCCATTTTGGATATCGCTGTCTTCGAGGATATTGATTTTTTTGTTGTTACGAGGGTCGAGGAGATGAGAACAATCTAGGGATGATTCATGGTCATGTTTAATGATACTAAACCCAAGAGGGTTGATTTTCTCGAATTGCTCAACAGAAAGTGACACTGGAAGCTTCCCCCTTCGATCATACTAGGGGTTTCTCTAGGTGGTGTGTTCTTTTCCACCATCCCATTCTCAAGGGTGAGGATGCGAATGCTCAAATTTTCCACTGTAGCTTGAACTCGCAGGACCATGGTATAAATGTCTTGGAGAGACACGGTGATTGTGGCTGAGTCGCCGTGACTTTCTTTGATTGACGAAACTTGTTGGATTCCTACTCGACAAAAATGACGCGCATTACACCTCGATTCGACATGGGATCACGCATACCAAGGCAACAAATAAGGAAGGGACAAGATGACAAATCTAGACTTGACTTGTGAATTCGTGAAATGTCGTGAGCGACTTCTCGTGTTTGAATTCACGGTGCTTGACTGTAATTTTAGACTCGAGTGTTAACTTTGACAGAATGACATTTATATGGTTGACCTTATTGACGGGATTGATGACACGTGTTGATTCTAGACGTATGTTTTAAGATAGACTTGATGATGTGACTCATAATTGCACACATTTAGTCCCCTAATTGAGCCTATTTTGCATACTATTATAACATTCCATAGCCATTTTATCCGTCAAATGCTTTCTATTTTGCTTTCCTAGTGCATTTCGCATGTTTTGTAGGAACGAAGAGAATTAGGCGGAAATTCCCGTCTCCCGTGCATATTTAGAAGCTTTTTGACGATATTGGATGGACTAGTATGAAGATGAGGCAAGAATGATGACCAAGGATGTAGGAATAAAAAGTATATAGAAGGATCATAGGCTTAAGAGCAAGGATGACGAGAAGGAAGTCATTGCAAGAAGAAATTTCTCGGAACCAAACCAAGAGTTGCTTTTTTGGCTCTGAAAGTATGCTAGATGAAACGGCGTCGAAAAATCAAGTGGTCTAGGCTTTTGAATCACTCTAATAGGAGTCCGGATGAGGAAATGGCGTCCGTTTTACAATCCGAGCTCAAATAGACAAGCTGTCCGCCAATCCGCTCGTCCCGAGACTCAAGACGCTCGTCCCCAGACTCAAGACGAGCGTGCCAGACCCAAGACGCTCGGATTTCTAGACATTTAAAAAGAAAAGCTCTCTGCCCCATGATCCGAGCGTCTCCCCTTCAAGACGCTCGTCTTCCTTTCCTACTATCCGAGCGTCCCGCAGCCAAGACGCCCGTCTTGCAGCCAGACAATCCGAGCATCTCCTCCACGATCCGCTCGGATCACGAGACAGGACCTCCGTGCCAAGACTCCAGACGCGCGGGACGAGCATATTGTGGCGGGACTAGCAACGTGATATGCGCATCTCCTTCGAGAGGAGCATTTCCCTACTCAACACTTAGCAATGTTATTTACTAATCTACCCTTGTTTAACCTAATGATGTACCACTATATATACTCCATTTGTAATAATCAAGAGGATAAGCCCTCTTAGTAGCAAGTTCCCTTAGATTAGAGGAAGTTCCCATAGTAGAAAGTTGTCTTAGATTAGATTACGGAGTAGATTAGAATAGACTAATCTCAACTATTCCACAAAATTACACATTAATCTTTCCTTAATCATTGTTCAAGTTTATCATTATTGGGTAATTGAAGATTATTGGGTTATTATTGGAGAATTGTCAACTCTTCATCAATCAATCAAGTTCTCTTCTTTTATTCTTTGCTTTATTATTTGGATCATCTCAAGTTTGGTATAATTCTTTTACCCTTTACTCTTTATTGTTTATTTCCTCAATCTCTTATCATGTTTACACTTGTTGTGATGATTGACACCATTGATGACATGTTTCCCATGATAATGAGTGAGTAGTCTTTTAGCTAGGATAAATGGGTAATTAAGGGAAACAAACATGGGGAATGATTCATGCTTAATCTAATATATTTTCAAAATTAATTTGCTTGCTTGTTGTAATTTGAACTTATGCACATGTTATGTTTGATGAAATGCGAAGCCTATGAATCCTTGCATTTCTTATCCATCACTTATCTCTTCAATGAGACTTGTAAGACATAAACCAACTCGAGTCTCATTAGACCATGCATATATTTGAATAGGAAGGACTAAGTCGACTTGTAGGTGTTTTACAATCTAATTGATTCGGCTCCGGGACCCAAACCTCCTTAGGGATTGTAAGATATACACCAACTCGATCCCATCACAACAATAAGTGCTTGCATATAATTGAGAACATGTTTGTATGATCAACTCCCATGAATTCCTTATGAACCCATGACACCCTAGTGCTTTTAATAAATTGTTTACATCCTTCCTTTTATTGCTTGTTTACTTTCCATTGCTTGTATTAGTTTAGACTCACCAACTACAAACCCAAATCAATTGTGACACTAGTATGAATTGAGATAGATAGACTTAGAACCCAAAGCACACCGTCCCATGGATCGACCTCGACTTAACCACTAACTAGTTGTTTGTTGAGAATATAAATGTGTTTGATTGGGAGACCCGACGACAATCTCATCCGTCACTTGACTCGAGGTTCGGGTATGTGTGTCCCGAACGTGTCATTAGGAGAATTCGAGAGACGGATTTTGGAACGACTCGACGTGTTAGCCTCGAGTGTGTGAGGCGAGGTGTGAAAATGTTTAGATCCTAACTGAATTGGGGTAGGGGGTCCAAAATGATGGCGTGACGCCTTAGGACTTGACTTGAATTTGAAAAGACCCAAAATGTAAAGGAAGACGGGTTTATGACTTGACAGAGTTCCAACTAGGATATAGTCGGTTTGAATTCTAACTCTAACTTAGCCCAATTGAATTTACATGTTTACATTTACATGGTTTGAAAATATTTTGGTTTAAAAAGGTTTTTGGTCTTTTTTTTTGGACTTTTTTTTTTACGTTCTTTTTTTTTTGGACTTTTTGGAATGGGTTTTAGGCCCGAAGTTTGACTCGACAGAGTTTCGGCTGTTTACGCTGTTTTTGAAAATGTTTACATTTTGAAAAGGATTTTATTTTACAAAATTTCGTCATGGTTTTGTTTACAAAATGGTGATCACGTATATGATACCGACATATATATGGGCATTATAACAGTATGTTGAGTGCATTTAAAGGGTTTTGGCTTAAAAGGGTGGGTTGCCATACCAAGTAATCAAACCCTGGTCTGTGGAGAGGTCCGTGCCAAACATGAGTATGGTCGGTTCCTAGTTCATTTCCTCGAGTAGTGAAAACTCTTGATTCAAACATGAGTATGTACCACGGTATGGTTGACGTCAATCGATATCCATCCTTAGGCACAGATAAGAATTTGGACCGTCCAGACGGGAAGATTGGTCGAATGGGTTGGGTTGGGCCTAGGAAGGCCGAATAAAATGATCTAAGAAGATCGAGTCATGAAAACCGACAACTGTCTCATATAAACTATTCCCTAACCTTGTTCAAGTTTCACCCTTGGCAACACGTAAGTGTATTACTCCCCAGTGGAGTCGCTGATCGAGGCCATTTCGTGTTCACAATTAAGCATATGTGGTCGTTGGTCAATGGTCGATACAAAACACAATTTATACTTCACAAACAACTCTACAATTAGTAAAGAGGCAAGTAAAGGTCGGATCCCAAGGGACGGGTATTGAAATGAGAATTCTATTGTAACTAGTAGTGTCTAAGGGGTGTCACAAATTGGGTTGATGTAGAAGGTTACTAAACTAAAATAGCAATGAAAATAAACTAGCAAGATGAATAAAATAAGGGGTGTAAACAATTGATTAAAAGCACTAGGGTGTCATGGGTTCATAGGGGAATCATGGGATATGATCATACAAACATGTTCTCAAATTATAAGCAAGCAATTATTGTTGTGATGGATTGAGTTGGGTTATATCTTACAATCCTAGGAAAGTTTGGGTCCCGGAGCCGAATCGATTAGATTGTACAACACCTACAAGTCGACTTAATCTTTCCTACTCAACACATGCATGGTCTAACAAGACTCGAGTTGGGTTATGTCTTACAAGTCAAGTTGAAGGGATAGAAGATGATACTAAATGCAAGGATTCATAGGCTTAGCATTTCATCAAATATAACATGTGCATGTATTAAGATCAAAACAAGCAAGCAAATAAGATATGAAAGCATATTAATTTAAGCATGAATCATTCCCCATGTTGGTTTCCCCTAATCACCCATTAAACCCTAGCTAAGAGACTACTCACTCATTATCATATTGATCATGCTAGAAAGGTTGTCAATCATACTAACATAATGAAACATGATGAATAAATGAAAGTAATTAGCAATAATTAAAAAGGGATTAAGAGATTATACCTACTAATGATTCCAATAATAAAGCAAGAATAATAGAAGTACTTGAATCCTAGATTGAGAGGTTGTCAATCTCCCAATAATAACCCAAATAATCTTCAATTACCCAAAATAAAGTAAGAACAAGAGAGAGATTAAAGAACTAAAACTTGGATTAAAACTTGATTAATACTTGATTACAATATTGAAGAGAGATTTGATTGATATTAACTACACTAATTATTGATAATAAGAACATGCTCCTCTAATTAGACTAATGGGGTATTTATAGTGAAAATTAGGGAGGATGCATTAGGGTTAACTAAGGGCTAAACTAGTAATTACACTTTTTAAGTTGAGCAAGGAGACTCGGTATTTTACGAGAGAAGGGCTTCTCTAATCGTAGCTTGAAGAATGAAAACGTCTTTGTCTTGAAATCCGTGCGGATGGGAGTCGGGACGGCCGGATCTGGCCTGGAGAATCCGAGCGGATTCTTGGGCAAGACGCTCGGATTGGCGAGGGGAATCCGAGCGGATTCCTTTGAGGGACGCTCGGATTGGGCTGGACGGACGGGCGGATTGTATACAATCCGTTCGGATTGTCTGGCAGCGTCAATTCTTCTTCTTTTCTTCCCTTTTCTTCATGAATTCCTTGGGGATTTCCTTGGGGACTCAAGGATCCTTTCTCAACAATGCTCTTCTACTATGCTATGTACAAAGGCCTTCTAGTCTTGTCTCTCCTTGATGCTTGGTCATTGAATACAATCAATTTAGCCTCGTTTTGCCACGAAAATGCAAGATTCTTACTCCTTTCCTACCAAGGGATCAAAATCTCAAAGAATATGCAAAACAAAGAACTAAAGATAAGAAATGACCCAAATAGGCACTAAAAAGCATGGAAACAATGGTAATTCGGGGGCTAAATATGCGCCAATTATGGTCACATCAAATATCCCCAAACCGAACCTTTTCTCGTCCCGAGTAAAGAGGTGACAAAGACTAGGACCAATACTAACCTAACCTAATAATAATAGCCGATATGAGACAATTAGCGGGTCTCACTCCGCCCCTTCAACTCACAACAAGACAACCATGAGGTAGGATGCCTTCTTGCAAGGCAAGGTGGGTCTTGCCAAAATGGCGACACATCTAAACATTAAGCACACAAAACAAACACATAATGGATGCATCTACAAAAAGAATAGCCACTTTCCTCATCTAAGTGGCGGAAATTATCTACAAGGGAAGCAATTCAAGGGCACACAATCCTTCATAGATGTAATTTGTTCAAACTACTAAGCCTAGAAGGATACCAATAAATCACCTCCAAAAGGTGTCAAGCTAGGGTACCTTTGTCCTCAATCGTTAAATGCTTTTGTCAAGAGTAGACTCCCTATGGTGTTAGAAACACTGGAGGATCGCGGAATTCCCCCTCTTGCCCAGACAAGAAGAAGGGTCGTCCCCTCTCTACCATGCACAAAAATGGATACGATGGATAAAGGGATCGATAGATATTTGAGTTTCTTTTTGGGAGTTTGCTTTCATTTTTGTTTTCCCCCCCAATTTCATTTGGCATTTGACATTTGAGAACACTTTCTTTTTGCCATTTCTTTTGATTTTTGGCTTTTCAATACTTGACAACTTTTTGCATTTCTTTTTGAACATTTTCAAAGTCACCCCAATTAGTAACGAGGGTGCCTTGTATTTGAAGCTTTAGGAGTTCTATTTTTGCTCCTCTTTTCATTTGATGCATTTTTGCAAACTTTCTTTCTCTTTTCATTTCATTGAACTCAAATTGATTTCTTTTTGTGCCCATTCCCTTTGATGACAAAAATGTGGTAGAACATGGATGAATGATGGAAGTATGCATGGTTT
The DNA here is from genome assembly GCF_048544455.1 of Silene latifolia. Lineage (NCBI taxonomy): Eukaryota > Viridiplantae > Streptophyta > Magnoliopsida > Caryophyllales > Caryophyllaceae > Silene > Silene latifolia. The sequence goes on from NC_133529.1 coordinate 41,198,457, forward strand.
CAAGGGTCACCTTGGAATAAACGGTAGCCAAGGAGTTATCACATCACAAGGTACTCTTGACTAGGCCTTAAACCATGGGTCAAAGGATACTAGCATGACACATCCTAGGGTGTTTTACAAGTATTCTAACAAGCAAAGTCTTAAGAATAAAAAGCATCTACTAGGGCCTATATACACTTGTCAAGCTTCCCAAATAGACGGTTTCGCAAAATTTTTCTAACATGCAAACTACATGCCATGATGCAACTAGCATATACACATCCTAATGCAAATGATTCTACCAACTAATATGACATATAAACTAAATGCAAGTCCTAAGTTCACATTGTTTTACCGCATCAATCAAAATAAAGCCACATAGTCATTAACATAAAGAGGAAAAAGGAGATTGGAAAGATCATACCATGCGGTCTTCAATATCCTCATGTCTCGGATGTGGCGTAGTCAATCAAAGTGAACAAGGATAAACAAACACAATATATACAAGACAATATATATAAAGGAAATGAACTTGTTTTTGGTTTTTCAATTTTTAAATTTTTATGATTTTTATGAAATTTTTTTCAATTTTTATGGTTTTTGAATAAAAGTTAAGTGTTAGAATTCCCATCCCCACATTAATATGGGCATTGTCCTCAATGGCCAAAATGATGGAAATTATGCAAAAATGATGCATGATTTCTATACTAAATGCAATTCTACACTAAGCTATACTACATGATGCTTGTTTTTTTGTTATGACGGAGAGGATAATTTAGATTACCTCCCGTTGTGTATGCATTAACTTCCCCAAACCAAATAAGACACTATTGCCAATGTCAAGGATGGGTATAGTTCATGCACACACTATGCTATGCATGAAACTAGATTGTCATTTTGGATTTTCAAAAATGGGAACAATAAAGAACACCTCAATGGAACCGAGGTGTGAGTCCTTTGATGTTGCTAGGACTAAACCAACAATGATCAAAATGAAATAGAATACAAAGAGATATAGACAAACCGTGGGAGAGTAGGAATCTCCAAGGCTAGTCTTCCATCATGCTATTATCATCATCACTTCCCTCATGAGAAATGGTCACATTGCCACTTTCCTTGGCACTTTCTTCATCACTTTCTCCATCATCTTGCTCACCATCTTCTTCACCATCTTCACCATCTCTTTCTACATCTCCACTTGCTTCTTCCTCAATATTATCATCAATTTCTTCATCATTTCCAACAACCTCATTGTCTTCCACCACGTCCCTAGATGCACCCGGAAATAAGGCTTCTTTATCCGCCCAACTAGGCAAAGGACAAGATGGATCAAGGAGTCCTTGCCTAGCTAGATGTAAGAGGGGAGGATATTGAGCCAAATATGCATTCTTCCGATCTTCATAAGCTTGCTTGTGCATGGCTTGCATAAGAAGAGTGACATAGTCTTTCCCAATTTCAACTCCTTGCGGTTTGAACTCTTCATACACAAAGGGGTAAGGCGGTATAACAATGGAAGAGGAGGGGGTTTCATGATCACCCTTTTGTTGTCGAATGATGTACTCGGCTTCCTTGGATAGGGGAAGTAAATAGTTGGTCCGGTGGACACTAAGACGACAAATCTTTGCGGGTAAAGTGAATGATCGCGCCTCACTAGTAAGCCACCCATACTTGGTGTCAAGGGGATTGTGAGCAACCCACTTGAACTTGTTAATCATGATGGACATATCAATAAGATGGCCACCTTCCTTTGCCTTGTACTTGTTATCCTTATTGAAATTAGGATCAAAGTGCTTGGCTAGGACCGTGACAAGGCCGCCATTAACAATAACGGTTGTACCCTTCTTCCCACTATCTACATGGAGCCATCTATCAACCAATAGCCTCAAAGAATTGTAAGGCTTGGTGTGAATTCTTCCAATATTCAAAGTTGATTCAAGGAGAATAAAATCGAGTCCTGTGAAATGATTGGTGTCTTTCCTAGCAATTATGGTATTTCCCACAACTTTGTGCCATACTCTTATGCCCGGATGATGGACCAAAAGAGCACGACAAGCATGAAAATCTTCAAATTTCTTCCCGGAGATTGCCTCCCAAAGAGGCTCGGGATCATACTTCCCATATTGCTTATAATATTTCGCTTCATCGCTAAGACCCAAAATTTCACCCAATTCCGGAAAGGTAATGCGTCTACTAGTGTTAGCTAGACGAAACTCAATATTTTCCCTATTCTCAACTTTTGTCACTTTTAAAGAACTTAAGAATTCCAAGACAAGGGAGGGGTATGTTACTTCCTTCATTTCAAACAATTTCTTCAAACCCATGGCATTGAAAAAGGCTTTTGTTTGTTCAAGAACACCCAATTTCTCCAAAGCATCTTTACATATGAATTTGGTGGATTGAATTTGTTTCATAGCAAACTTGACAAATGTATTTCTATGGGTATCGGAAATGAAAGTTACCTCCGGATAATGCAAGAGTTGATCGATTACCGGAGTAGAAGGTGATGCTTCCATAGAAATTTGTTGTTGTTGTTGCACTTCCAAGTTTGGTGTTGATACCACCATTGCCAAAGCTTTCTTTGCTTGTAGAGCTTTTTGCCTTTGAGAGAGAGCCTTTGCTTTTGGTGCCTTTGTTGCCTTTGTTGCTCCCTTTGTTCTTGCCATTTGATGAACTAACCAAGAAAAGAGTCAAAAATCTTTAATTTGTAGAATGCCCAAATCGATTTGAAGGTGAAAGGCTTTGCCTTTATAAGAACAAAAATCGACTCAAAGGTGAAGACTTTGTGCTTGGTTTTGATTGTTGTTGAAGATGGAGTGATTGATTTGTTGTTTGAAGGATGGGTTGATTTGATTTTGGTGGATTTTGTTGAGGGTTTTTGTTTTTGAGATGGAGAGGATGAGGGTTTTGATGTTGTGGGTAGTGTTTATGAATGAATGAATGAATGAATGAAGGTGGGATGGGTTATAAAGAAGTCGAGATTTTTCAAGACGCAGGGACAATCCGTGCGGATTGGGCGCAATCCGTGCGGATTCTACAGCTTCAAAATTTTCAAAATCCCGCCTAGAGACGGGCGGATTCTGGGGAATCCGCTCGGATTCTTCTGTGATGGGACGGGCGGATTTCGTGCAGGACGGACGGATTCTAGTCCAGAGATTTTTCTTTGTTTTTCTCAGCTGCAAGACGGGCGTCTTTGAATGGAGCATCTTCAATTTTCTTCTTCCATTGGAGTTCCGATTTCTTCCTTTCATCTTTCCGGCTATAATGATCAATCATGAAACATGGCTCATGCAAACGAGGAGCTCTCATGGTTTTGTCAAGATTAAAAGTTATGCTTTCATCTCCCACTTCTAAAGTGAGCTCTCCATGTTTCACATCAATCACCGCACCCGCGGTGTGTAGGAAAGGTCTTCCTAAGATGATTGGAATGTTGGAATCTTCCTCCATATCAACAATGACAAAGTCCACCGGGATGAAAAACTTCCCAATTCGCACGGGGACATCTTCCCATATCCCTAATGGTGTCTTCGTCGATCTATCGGCCATTTGAAGAGTGATATTGGTGCATTTAAGCTCTCCCATTCCCAACCTTTTACTTACCGAGTACGGCATGACACTCACACTAGCCCCTAGATCACATAAGGCTTTGTTGATCGTTGTGTCGCCAATGGTACACGGTATTGAGAAGCTTCCCGGATCCTTTAACTTTGGAGGTGAACTCCCTTGAAGTATTGCACTACTCACCTTAGTGAAGGCGATAGTCTCAAGTTTCCGGATTGACTTCTTCTTTGTGAGGATATCTTTCATGTACTTTGCATAGGCCGGAACGTGATTGATTAATTCCGTGAAAGGAATTGAGACTTCTAAGTTCTTCACAATTTCCATGAACTTTCCAAGTTGATCATCAAATTTGGGCTTGGCTTGACGACTTGGAAAAGGAAGTCTAATCACAATGGGCTCCTTTTCTTTGGCCTTGTCTTCATTTTTCTTTGAACTTTCTTCCTTTGATGATTCCCCTTCTTTGGGACTTTGCACCACAACTTCATTCTCACTAGCTCTCACAACTTCATCCTCAACTTGCTTCTTCGGTGCTTCATATCTTGTACCAGTTCTCAAGTGAATGGCACTAACCGTTTCATGTCTAGGGGGATTACTTTGAGGTGGTAATTGCCCCTTTTGTCTTTGTGAGCTTGAAGATGCTAGTTGAGTCAATTGTGTTTCCAACATCTTGGTGTGAGCTAGAATGTTGTTGATGGTGGTATCTTTTGCTTGGCTATCTTTTTGCATTTGGGTGAAAAATTCTTGTTGATTCTTTTGCATTTGGAGGACCGCTTTTTGGACATCAAAACCTTGGTCATTTTGGTGATTGTATGGATTTTGATTTTGGTAGCCTTGGTTTTGATTGTAAAAGGGTCTTTGATTTTGATTTCTCATGGGTGGTGGAGTGTATGTTGTTTGAGGGTTTTGAACATTTTGGCTTTTGTATGAGAGATTTGGATGGAACTTGGTGTTTTCATTGTAAAAATTTGAATAAGGGGTACCACTTTTGTAAGCTTGGAAAGCATTAACTTGTTCGGTTGTTCCCCTACACTCACTTGAGTCATGACCCAAGGTTCCACAATTCTCACATATCCCACTTGGGATTGATGAGGATGCCGTCATGGCATTGACATGATGCTTTGATGATTTTGAGTTTTCCTCAAGTCTAGCCATAGCTTGTTCAAACTTCAAGTTGATTGTGTCAATGTGAGCACTAAGTTGAGCACCCAATTGAGTAACGGAGTCCACTTCATACTTTCCTCCTCTAGTAGCCTTGCGAGGTCTACTATATTGTGAATTATGGACCGCCATTTCCTCAATCTTGTTCCATGTTTGATTGTCATCAACCTCGGTGAACATTCCATTTGATCCCATATTGAGAATGTTCCTTGAATCTTCATATAAACCATTCCAAAATTGTTGCACTAAAAACCATTCGCTAAGTCCATGGTGAGGACATGAGCGACAAATACCTTTGAACCGCTCCCAAGCTTCATACAAAGATTCTTCATCCCTTTGCTTAAAACCCGTAATTTGAGCTCTTAGCATGTTGGTCTTTTCCGGTGGGTAGAATTTTTTGTAGAAAGCTAGAGCTAACTTCTTCCAAGAATCTATTCCAAGGGTGGCCTTATCAAGGCCCTTCAACCATTGCTTTGCGGTGCCGATTAACGAAAAGGGAAATAAGACCCATCTAATTTGGTCTTGAGTCACGCCCGTTTGAGAGATAGCTTCACAATAATCGCAAAAGGTTTCCATATGAGAATGAGGGTCCTCACTAGGCATTCCCCCGAATTGGCTCCTCTCAACTAGTTGGATGAAGGCGGACTTGGCAATAAAGTTTCCGGTAAGATGTTGTGGGGTAGGAGTACCATTTGGTAAATCCTCCTCGGTGGGGATAGAGTGTGACGAGAATTTAGGCATTGTAGGTGGATTTTGTGTGGTATTGTTTAATGGGTTCTCTTCTCCTTCTATTGCGAAAGGATTGACAAACTCACTAGTGGGTTGAACAACTTCACCAACACCTCCCAAATTCCTCCTAACAAGTCTCCTATTATTCGTCAAGGTTCTTTCGATTTCACGGTCAAAAGGTAACAAATCTCTTTGTAACCTTCTAGACATGCAAAATATCAAACAACTTGAAAACAATTAGAACAAACCTTGAGGAGTTTTACTTCCCCAAGGTGAAAAAGACACAACTAAAAACAATAAAAGAAATCTTAAATCAATTAAACACCGTCCCCAAACAACGGCGCCATTTTTGATCGAGGCCATTTCGTGTTCACAATTAAGCATATGTGGTCGTTGGTCAATGGTCGATACAAAACACAATTTATACTTCACAAACAACTCTACAATTAGTAAAGAGGCAAGTAAAGGTCGGATCCCAAGGGACGGGTATTGAAATGAGAATTCTATTGTAACTAGTAGTGTCTAAGGGGTGTCACAAATTGGGTTGATGTAGAAGGTTACTAAACTAAAATAGCAATGAAAATAAACTAGCAAGATGAATAAAATAAGGGGTGTAAACAATTGATTAAAAGCACTAGGGTGTCATGGGTTCATAGGGGTGTCATGGGATATGATCATACAAACATGTTCTCAAATTATAAGCAAGCAATTATTGTTGTGATGGATTGAGTTGGGTTATATCTTACAATCCTAGGAAAGTTTGGGTCCCGAGGCCGAATCGATTAGATTGTACAACACCTACAAGTCGACTTAATCTTTCCTACTCAACACATGCATGGTCTAACAAGACTCGAGTTGGGTTATGTCTTACAAGTCAAGTTGAAGGGATAGAAGATGATAGTAAATGCAAGGATTCATAGGCTTAGCATTTCATCAAATATAACATGTGCATGTATTAAGATCAAAACAAGCAAGCAAATAAGATATGAAAGCATATTAATTTAAGCATGAATCATTCCCCATGTTGGTTTCCCCTAATCACCCATTAAACCCTAGCTAAGAGACTACTCACTCATTATCATATTGATCATGCTAGAAAGGTTGTCAATCATACTAACATAATGAAACATGATGAATAAATGAAAGTAATTAGCAATAATTAAAAGGGGATTAAGAGATTATACCTACTAATGATTCCAATAATAAAGCAAGAATAATAGAAGTACTTGAATCCTAGATTGAGAGGTTGTCAATCTCCCAATAATAACCCAAATAATCTTCAATTACCCAAAATAAAGTAAGAACAAGAGAGAGATTAAAGAACTAAAACTTGGATTAAAACTTGATTAATACCTGATTACAATATTGAAGAGAGATTTGATTGATATTAACTACACTAATTATTGATAATAAGAACATGCTCCTCTAATTAGACTAATGGGGTATTTATAGTGAAAATTAGGGAGGATGCATTAGGGTTAACTAAGGGCTAAACTAGTAATTACACTTTTAAGTTGAGCAAGGAGACTCCGGTATTTTCCGAGAGAAGGGCTTCTCTAATCGTAGCTTGAAGAATGAAAACGTCTTTTGTCATGAAATCCGTGCGGATGGGAGTCGGGACGGCCGGATCTGGCCTGGAGAATCCGAGCGGATCCTTGGGCAAGACGCTCGGATTGGCGAGGGGTAATCCGAGCGGATTCCTTTGAGGGACGCTCGGATTGGGCTCGACGGACGGGCGGGTTGTATACAATCCGTTCGGATTGTCGCGCGTCAATTCTTCTTCTTTTCTTCCCTTTTCTTCATGAATTCCTTGGGGATTTCCTTGGGGACTCAAGGATCCTTTCTCAACAATGCTCTTCTACTATGCTATGTACAAAGGCCTTCTAGTCTTGTCTCTCCTTGATGCTTGGTCATTGAATACAATCAATTTAGCCTCGTTTTGCCACGAAAATGCAAGATTCTTACTCCTTTCCTACCAAGGGATCAAAATCTCAAAGAATATGCAAAACAAAGAACTAAAGATAAGAAATGACCCAAATAGGCACTAAAAAGCATGGAAACAATGGTAATTCGGGGGCTAAATATGCGCCAATTATGGTCACATCAGTCGCCAAGCTGTGGACATGGGCCACGGGGCGCTTGGGAACAAGCGTTTGCATTTGTGGAGTCGCCACCAATTTTTATAGGAAATTGGAACCGTTCGAATACCTCGTGCCATGTCAAGACACAAAGTAGTGACATGAACACTAAGAACTCGTTACCCTTAGCATTCTATGTCTAGAATGACTCTCGTGGATGCCAATGAACACGGCTGTTCACAGAGATCTGGAGTAAGAGGTGAGGGTACGTATTAGGAAGTCCTTTTAATGAACACCTAATCCCGCCCGCCTCGATAGCGGCCTCTACTAATGATTAGGGAAAATCATCTATACTTGATATGTTGTCGATTATATGCATGCAATGCAACATCCAACAAATTAATCCTAGCATATGAAGATTAACTAAGCCGGTGAACAAATAATTTAGAACTCTATTGGGGTCGAAGTTGGAAGTTAGATTAATTACATGTGAATACCATACAATTAAATCATACAAGATAATAAGAAATATTACAAAGGAATAAGAAATAAATTACAATGGATATTTGAATTTGCATCACAAACATGCCCAAAAGAGTTTTAGAAATAAAAGAAAAGGAAAGAATAAATGAAATAAGGAAAATTGGAAAAATAAGGAAGTTGGAAATTGATTTAAATAAGGAAATTTGGAAAAAATAAGGAAATTTGGAAAATAAAATAAATTAGGAAAATAAAAATAAAGAAATAAAATAGAGAATATGGAAAATATGAACTACATGGAAATATGTCGAATTATGGTGATAATAAGAATAACAGTTAATTAAAATCCTAATTAGAAACCCTATGTCAAAACGAGAAGTGTTCAGAGGCAGAAGCCAACTTAGAACAAGCGCAGCATCTGCGTCCCTTAGAAGAGGCGCAGTACTTACAACGTCCTCTCTCGGGTAGTATCCTTCTGCGCGTAGAAAACGCGTTTGATAGCCTGTCGTATTTTAGACATAACTTTCTCTACAAGACTCGGATTAAGGTGATTTCAGTGGTGTTGGAAAGCTAAGAAAGAGATCTAGAACTTTCTGTGAAATAGGTCTGACCCAAACAAGTCGTTATCACCTCGTAAAATGGGCCTAAAGGTTGGGTTGTCATTTTAGCTAAATGAAATGCACATTTTGTAATGTAAACTTAAGTTTAGGCCAAAGAAGTGACATAGGACTCAAAATGAGATATACCCATAACATTTTATGACATCCTAACCTTAGGTAGACAAACACATTACTTTTTGACTCAGGATTTGACGGTTTTAGGAAATGAAGACGATTTTTGGCCCAGACTCCAAATGTATTCTAATTACTGCCAAAACGACCGTAATGACACCTAGACGACAACCAAGGGGTAGACACAAGTGTATGAGTTACCTTTTATTAACCGATTTATGAAACGTCATAAAATCGCGACATATGCTAAACATGCGGCCCAATCATCACTGGGTGTTTGGCGGGAGGTGCAGAAACGAGGTATCTACAAAAGGATGTACCCAATTTAGGGTAAATTATAATATGACAAACATGAGAAAAAGTTTACATGAGCTCCATTCTCTGCTTGTGCAAGCAGAGAACGATATGGGATTGAGTGGGAGTACGAGGAAGGATGTACTTGCGATTAACGTGAAGGGGAAGAAGCAGTTTAAGAGGAACGCAAGTAAGAAGCCCGTACAGGTGGAGGGCAAAGGTAAAGCAATTGCGAGTTGCTCTACTAAGCCTAATCCTAAAAAGGGTAATCCTCTTAAAGATACTTGTAATTACTGTAATAACAAGGGACATTGGAGGCGTAATTGCACGAAATACTTGGTTGACATCAAAGCTGGCATTGTGAAGCCAACATGTAATTTCTGAACCGAATCTTTTATGATAGACATAAATTATGCTTCAAATACAACGTGGGTATTAGATACTGGTTGTGGTTCTCACTTGTGCAATCATTTGTAGGGTCTAAAAAGCGTAAAAAAGCTGAATAAGGGTGATGTTGATCTCCGAATGGGTAACGGGTCTAAAGTAGACGCCGTCTCAGTAGGAGCTTATGTACTTAATTTAGCTTCAGGGTTGCAGTTGTTTCTTAATAATTGTTATTTTGTACCAACGATGTCTAGGAATATAATATCAGTATCTGTGTTAGACACAGAAGGTTTTTCTTTTGTTATCAAAGACAAACGTTGTACTTTTTCCCTTAATGGGATTGTATATAGCGAAGGTATTTCAATCAATGGTATTTATATTCTAGACACTTGCAACGATGTTTATCATTTAGATGATAAAAGACTCAAAACAGGTGATCCCGATCAATCTTATTTATGGCATTGTCGATTAGGACACGTTAACGAGAAGCGCATTAAAAGACTAGTGTCGACTGGTATAATTAAACCTTTTGATTTTGAATCATTTGGTACATGCGAATCTTGTCTTCTTGACAAGATGACTCGTTCACCTTTTCTAGGAAAAGGATCTCGAGCTAGTGAGTTATTAGGTTTAATACACACTGATGTATGTGGTCCAATGACAGCCACTGCTAGAGGTAATTATGACTATTTCATTACTTTTACCGATGACATGACTAGATATGGGTATATCTACTTAATGAGGTATAAAAGTGAAGCTTTTGATAAGTTCAAAGAGTTTCAGAATGAAGTAGAAAACCAATTAAATAAGAAGATTAAAACATTATGATCAGATCGTGGTGGAGAGTATTTAAGCAATGACTTTAGAGATCACCTTAAAGACTGTGGTATTGTATCCCAGTTAACTCCTTCTGGCACACCACAGTTAAATGGTGTGGCTGAAAGGAGGAATCGAACTTTATTAAATATGGTCCGATCAATGATGAGTCAAACTGAGTTACCTAAGTCATTTTGGGATTTTTCCATTTCATCTGCTATACGCTCACTTAATCAAAGTCCCACTAAAGCAACTGACAAAACTCCATATGAGATATGGAAAGGAAAAGTCCCGAATCTGCGATACATGAAAGTATGGGGTTGTGATGCTTATGTGAAGAGCAAGTCTGACGATAAGCTTGCACCTCGTTCTGAAAAATGTATTTTTGTACGCTACCCTAAGGAAACTTGTGGATATTACTTCTAAAATAGTAGCGAGAAAAAAGTATTTGTGGCTCGTGAAGCTGTCTTCTAGAAATAGAAAATTTGAACTTGATGAAGTTCAAGAGCCACAAACTGATGTGACAGTACAGGAAGAAGTTCCTTCTACGTCTGAATCGGTTATTGTTCCTTCTGAACCTAGGAGGTCAGAGAGGGTTAGTCGCCAGCCTGATAGATACCTTGGTGTTATTGAGGAAGATTGTGACTATGAGGTTTTACTTTTGGAAAGTGATGAACCTAAGACTTACAAAGCAGCTATTACTAGTTCTGACTCTAAGCTATGGCTCGAGGCCATGCAATCCGAAATGGATTCCATGTACGAAAATCAGGTATGGGACCTGGTTGACTTACCTAAAGATATTCGACCTCTTCAGTGTAAGTGGATATTTAAGATTAAAATCGGCATGGATGGACATAAAGATGTCTACAAAGCTAGATTGGTGGCAAAAGGTTTCACCCAGGTTCATGGTTTACACTATGATGAAACTTTTGCACCAGCTGCTATGCTTAGATCTGTTCAGATAATGTTAGCGATTGCTGCATTTCATGATTATGAGATATGGCAAATGGATGTCAAAACCGCTTTCTTGAATGGGTTTCTGGAAGAGGAAGTGTTCATGACACAACCTGAAGGTTTTGTGGATCCTAAAAATCCTAACAAAGTATGCAAACTTAAGAGATCCATTTATGGTCTTAAGCAAGCATTAAGGAGTTGGAATCATCGTTTTGATCATGTTATTAAATAGAATGGTTTTTCTCGAAGTGTTGAGGAACCATGTTTATACATGAAGTTTAGTGGGAGTAAAGTTGTTTTCTTACTTCTTTATATGGACGACATATTACTCATTGGGAATGATGTAGATATGCTTGCTTCTGTCAAGAAGTGGTTAGGAAATCACTTCTAAATGAAAGATTTGGGAGAAGCTCAGCGCATCTTGGGTATCCGGATCTATAGGGATAGATCCAAAAGGATATTAGTTTTGAGTCAAAAAGCCTATATCGATAAGATTCTTGACCGATTCAATATGAAAAACTCCAAGAGAGGTTTTCTACCTATAGGCAGTGGGTTTACTTTGAGTTAGTCACAGTGTCCTACTGAGCCTAAGGATATTGAACGCATGAAATCGATTCCCTATGCTTCCGCTGTTGGATCGATCATGTATGCTATGATGTGTTCTCGTCTTGACGTCTCGTATGCTTTGAGTATGACGAGTCGTTATCAGAAAACTCCAGGTGAGAGTCACTGGATTGCCGTCAAGAATATTCTAAAGTACTTAAGAAGGACTAAGGATTCATTATTAGTGTTTGGAGGAGAATCTGAATTACGTATAAGAGGTTATACGGATGCCAGTTTCCAAACCGATAGGGATGATTTGAAATCCCAGGCTGGTTTTGTCTTTTTGTTGAACGGAGGGGCGGTTTGCTGGAGAAGTTTTAAGGAGTCTGTGACTGCTGATTCTACAACGGAAGCTGAGAACATTGCCGCCTCTGAAGCTGTAAAGGAAGCTGTTTGGATAAGGCAATTTTTAGAGGGACTGAAAGTAGTTCTGACCGCCAAGGATCCTATCACTTTATATTGTGATAAAGTGGCAATTTTTCAAGCAAAAGAGCCCAAGTCTAGTAACAAGTCTAGACACGTACTTAGGAAATTTCATGTAATTAGAGATTTAATTGAAAAGAAAGAAATTACAGTCTGTAAAGTTGGGACAGCTGACAACATCGCTGATCCTTTAACCAAGTCATTGTCTCAAGCTAAACATGATAGTCATGTAGTTTCGATGGGATTGAGATGAATACCAGAATTGTTGTAAATTGTATGATATGTAATAATAAAGATATTGTACTTACTATTTCATACGGAGTATATGATAATTACATTTATCGTTGTATTCAGTTTTACATCTGAATTTAAATACTTTGTTTTGTCCAAATAGGTTGTAGTGACAACGTCGAACCCTATTAAAGTGAACTGGATAAGCATTGTATTTTTGTCCCTAGTTACTTAATGAGGTGACGTCTCGGAGTGACTAGATTGTAAGGCGATAGATGACAAGTTCGACAGTCATATGGTCATAGTGATGGCTGGTCAATTACATAGGCAGATTGTGAGACAATTTGTCGGACATTGACTGTTTATAGAGTCCTTTTATTGCTGGGTCGTGGCGAGGATTTATATTTATTCCTACGAGTCAATTCTTTAGACTGGTGACTATTTGACTGAGTTGGTGCAGTTTTAAGGTGGCTTAGGTTTTTGTTCTAGGTCGCGCCGTAAAAGGAGGCCGATGGGCATTTACTGGGTCATTGTGATCTGTATCAAACCAACAAAATAGGTCAACAGGATTATCCATTTAAGTCGTATTTTATCTCAAGGCCACTCGAGGAGAGGTGACTGGAAATGCGTGGCCACGCTCGGATGAGATCTCTGATGAGATTATCCGGTCGAGGACGGTCATTCTCCTGATCAAGGAAACCCCTTTATGATATGATCACGTGCAAGAACGACCTGAAAGACATCTTGCATTGAGTGGGAGATATTATTGGGCAAGAGAATTGGTAACGCACACTTGTGTCGGACAAGTGGGAGATTGTTGGACTAGTGTCCTCCAAAATAAGTGCGTTTACATATTAAATTTCGTTAAAGGAATATAAGGGATTTATTTATTTATTTGTCAACTGGTCATCGTTAATCGGTAATGATTGGCTGACTAGAGTTTCACATTACTGTCGTGTGATGGCGGTGATCAGCTGATCCCTTTAGGTTACACGTATAGGATGACGCCCAAAAAGAATGAATTAATTGTTTGTATGAGATACGAGATAATTAATTCCTTGTATTATTTGACTTTTAATTAGTCGCGTAAATGTATTATTTGATGACGGGTTACGAACCCATGCCAAGGAGATTTATTATTTAATTATGTGATATTTAAATAATAAATAAATAAATTAGAATTTATTAATTAATTGTTAATTAATTAATTTTATACGATATGTGTATATGTTTTGAGGTAGAATTAATTAGCTATTTAAATTTTACAAGAGGTTGTAAAATTAGCTAAATGGGATAATATTGACACATTGTATGTTGATAAAATGGTCTTATGATTACTTAATAGGTAAGTAGTCATTGGTATTCAATTTGTATTATTTAAATGTTAAATAATTAAATTAATATTTAATTATGTAAGATAATTAAATATAAGACTTATAAGCATTTGTGGGGCAAATATCGAAAACCAAAATAGACCCAATTAAGTCCACTATCACCAGTTTTTTGAGGGGATAACAAGTGTCCATTAAGTGGATTTTTCCACTCCTTTTTGTCTCCCATTTTTTGCCTATAAATACCCACAAAATACCACCATTACTAAGGCTGAAAATTTTGAAGGAAATTTTAGGTCTTTGGTGCTCTCATAACCGGTTTCTAAACACCCCAAAAAGACCAATTTTTCCTTCTTATTTTGTTCAACTTTTACATCTTAAAACACATATAAATTAACTAATAATATTATCAAAGTAATAATATTAATTAGTACATTAAATATACATATATAAATACTCAAATAATATCTAGTCTATATTATTTGTAGTAATTATTTTGGGTTAGTCTTGGGTGCTAATTAAAGGAGGTACTCTACTTTGGGTACTTATATTTGGAGGATCATCCTTAATATTTTAGCACAAGAACTACAAAGGTAGGAGACCTTTGTAGTGCCCTTATTTGCCATATTCCAATGTAAGGAATTTTCTCTTAAGATGGTTTTATACCATCTTTAGTTTATTTATCTTTGCATGCATGTAGATTTAGACCTCATAATAAAATTAGTATGTAATTTTATTATCACTAAGATAGTCTTATTTGGTCTAAATAACTAACACCTTGAACTACTTACCTGGTGATATATTCTTGACCAAAGACTACATGATGCACTCACTTGAGTGGATTAAAAGATCCCCATTGGACGGACTTGAGTATTGGCAAGTCCAAAAGCAGAATTCCATCCCGCTTCCTAATGCCGGGAGAATGAAAGTCAAACCCGATGAAGAGAGCTACCTCCTTGAGCTTGAGGCGGAGGGTGAAGCGGACGATACTTCTAATGATCCACCAATTGTTTATGGAAGAGATCGGCGAGCTACCACCGAGTCTACTTAACGCTACACCATGCCTACTCCCTCATTCTAACAACCCCCTCCATGGACATTTCAACAAGGAGAGTGGTCTTCTAGCCAAGCCTCCCAATCACCTCCTCTTCATCTATCTCTAGTTGAGTGGATGAACAATATGAACCTCGGCATGCAAACAACGGCGAGTGAGCGACAAGTTTTGGGAAGGAAGCTCGAGCGCATTTACCATGACCAAGCCGTAGGGCAATTCCCCATCTATGACGACTTTTGTAGGCGGGGATATGTGAACTTTGATGCCCACCACCCTTTATACCATTTATGGCCCGATGGTGGATACCAAAGCCAAGACGGGGGCATTGTCTATGGAAACCTAAATCTCCAACAAGACTACGTTTCCGTCCCAATCCTTCCTCCACAACAACAAGAGGGGCACGATGCCCAATGGTTCGGAGGGGTGAGGCCCTACTTTGGGAGCAACACGGATGCTTCCGGCTCGAGAGGTGGAGGCATGATGACGGGTGACGGTGAATCCCCATGAACACGGATGACATTATCCGTGATGATGGTTTTGGTGATGGTGACGGGGAGGATGAAGATGATGCCTAGGCGGCATAGTTACAACGACTTGCCTTGCTCCCGAACTCAATCCAAAGCACAAGTATGACTCCTTAAATCCAATCTCTCATGCATATTAGAATAGTTTGCATTTAGTTTACTTGTAATATATTAGAAATAGATCATATAGTTGCATTCATATATGATTGCATTAGAATTTAATTTCATGTAATATATCGTCACATTTAGAAATCGCACTCATGTAGTATAATTTGCATCGTACTTGAATTTTTCATTTAGAATAGGAAATGTATTGCACTTTATTCAAAATCACAAAAAAAATTGAAAAATGAGAAAAAATTACAAAAACATGTATTTCTTTTCCGAATTTCCTCCACACATTTATTTCCATTGGAAATTTTGTAAATAAATAAGTGTGGGGAGGAAATTCTATTATTTAAAAATACAAAAACATGTTATTTATTTTCAAAAAAAATTTAAAAATCCAAAAATATGTTCTTTTATTTCAAAAATTTATCTCCTAACCACACTTCATTCGTCATTGGATGTTGTAAATATCAAGTGTGGGGAGGAGGCTAAAAAAACAAAAACAAGTTATTTTATTTTAAGAAAATTTTCAAAAATAACAAAAACAAGTTTTTAATTTCAAGAAAATTTTCAAAAATACAAAAACATGTTTTTCATTTTTCCCCTTTCCTTCCTACATTTCGTTCCATCGAAGATGATGTCCATCTAAAGTGAGGGGAGGGAAACATCCATTTGTATATATTTGTCAATAATACTTGTAAAAGAGAAATTTTCAAAAAATGCCTAACAATTAAAAAAAATTCAAAAATTCCATAAAAATTGCATTGTTTATATTGTATATATTGCTTTATCCTAACCATTTTAATAGGAAATGCACGCTATGTATCGTAGAAGACGTTTGGTAAAATTCTTCCAATCCTTTGTCCTTTATCCTTCCTTTTATTTTTGTATATATTAGCATGGAGGAGGATGGGATATTTGATGTAGATGTTCCCTTTGGGAACTTTTTGGATACGCGTGTGTTGTTGGTGTGCTATTAGGATTATATATTGTGTGCATTTAGATTAGATGTGTCCGAGCGAGTGCCACTTGGTCGAATGGACTCGCACTCAGTCGAGTGACGCTGAATCAGAATACGGGATAAGAAAATCTTATCCCCTTATCCTCATTCATTCTATCTTCTTCCTTCTCACTCCAAATGCTCTTCCGTCTCTCTAAAACCCTCACAAACACTCTTACATGAGATTCAAGCTTACTTTCATGGATTATTCATCCTTTATATGCTTGAGTCGCCTTTTGGAGCTTCCCACTCCAAGAGAGATGTGCACATTAATGGCTTGAGTTACGGAGGAACTCGTGTGGTTGAGACACAACGTCTGGCAAGGGATCCGGTTGGCTTCCGAACCCGGTACGCCTGGGCATGTCCCGGTACCTATTTGTGGTTGTTGGTATGTCTGGGTGTGTCCTGGTACTAGTGTGGTTGTCGGTATGTCTGGACGTATCCCGGTACCGTGGTGGGGGTTGTTTGATAGTATCTCATTCATATCATTGGCATGTTGCATAGTCATTTGTCATGTTCGGTCTTACATTTATTTATTGAAACTGACGTGTTGTGTGTCTGTGTAATTGTCACCTATTTTTGGGGTGGCCTCTGTCGATCCATATGATATTTACGATCACATGGGGAGCAGGTTGAGTACAGGTTGTTTGGTGTCACACGGGAGATGGGACGCGCTTTGGACTTGGAGTCGAGTACTTGGATAGTTGGTAGATAACCTAGATAGTAACCATGAGTTGCATTCTTTTATTTATTCATTTATGGTTATGTAATCCACTAAATGCTTTAATTATATTAAATTTTTCTTGATTGTATCTCCGATTCACCACCTCGGGAAACCGAGATGGTAACATCTCCCAATTACCTTGGCTGGGTAAGAAGGGGTTGTTACAAATGGTTTCAGAGCGACGATTTTGGAACCCAAACCAATAAACCAAAATGAACCTAGGTGTGTCTAATAAAATGAACCCGAACTGAGTACAATGGGAGATCGGTTTTGGATGAGTAGGCGCCCTCATATCAAAACTAGTGCTTATTGTCTCGGTTGGTCACTACGTGGGTGGTTATGAGTATGGGTGAACGCCATATGGAAATTTGTATAGTTGCATGACTATGTGATTTACATTAAGTTCTTGTGCGATGTAGTTATTTTTCCATGAGGTACGAACGTGCGTGAAAGTTGGATGCTAGATTAGTATGAGTAGTATGCTTGGAAATGGTTAGTATGTATTGGTATATGAATGATGATATTACTCTTTAAAGTTTGCTCCGTGTGTTAATTAAGTACGTGTTAGTGTATCTATAGTATATGATTGGTGAAATATGTTGGTAGAGCGGTTGCTAGTACTACGATAGTGTACCAAAGACGGTAAATAGGATGACTTATGAACTAACTCGGGCGAGTCACCGATAGCCGGTGGACTCCCAAAACTTCTCTTTGTATTGCAGGGACGTCATCATCCTAATCCGACTCGAAATTTCAAGCTATAAGCGGTCACTCTAACGAGTACAAGTCCACGCTCGACCGAGTACAGTGCACTCGACCGAGTGGACCCTGATACTCGATCGAGTGGACCAATTTCCAGGAGTTGGAAATATTCTGGCAAATAGGCCACTCGACCGAGTGAACTCGGCCACTCGACCGAGTGAACTCGGCCACTAGACCGAGTGAACTCGGCCACTCGACCGATTAAAAATTCACTCGACTGAGTGAACTCGCCACTCGACTGAGTGGAGCTGGGCTGGGAATTACACGGGTTCAACCCCATTTCTTCACTTCTTATCTTCTTCATCCTTTCTTTTCATCTCACAACAACCACTCCAAAACTCACTAAAAATCATTTTACCAACTCCATTCCACTCCTTTCGTGCTTAGGATCAAGATTCTTGCTACATTTCATCTCTTTAATTCCTATCATTTCAACAATATAATTGATTATCCTTCTCCTAATTTTTTCCCAAATTGATTTTCTAAGATCTACACTAATTTACTCAAGTTTTATAAATTATTTGCATACTTTTATTTAATTCATGTTAGGACTTAGCATTCTACACCATTATTGTTACTAAAAATCAAATTTTTATATCAAAATTTTGGTCACCATTAAGGGACACGAAAATGCTTAGTAGTGAACTTATATGTGGATTTTGGTGCTTGTTGTTAGGTTTAGTTGAACAACAAAGGTTTAACCTTTGTTGTTATAGATAGATCTTGTTTAATATGTGAGAATTTCGTCTTGAAACTCCATCTTAAAATTTCGAATTTTAGACAAGTCCTGCCCAAATTTTGTTTTTTCATGAGTAAAACTTGTTTTATTTGCTTTATAAGACTACCATCCTAGTTGGTAATGTGGTATGTGGCCTCTAAACAAAACAAAATTTCGTCTTAAAATTTGGGAGAAATTCTTGAAAACCTCCTAAGTAGCCATGAACAACTTTAATTTGTGTCTTAAAAATGGTTTAAGGATGTCGATAAGCTATGAATTTGATGGTTGTGGTTATACTATGAGGTAAACCAAGAAATTTTTTGTCTTAAAAAATGTGACTAATTTCTCAAAATTGACACTAACCATGTCAAAAATTTCATTCTTGATGCTCACTACATGGTTAACTTATCCATGACTACCTTAAATTTCAAGTCTTATTGTTTGAGGAAGCTTCACATTGAAAATTTTCCATCTTAAGGATCTTAAAGTGTTCAAAATAAGTACAATACTTGCCTGGATTTTGACTCTATCAAGTCAACCCTTTTCTTAATTACTCCTTGATAATTTACATTTGATGTGTAGTAACATGTAATCTTTCATGCTAGAGTTTCCAATCTTAAAATTTTCAAGATTTTCAAAATGAACGACTGTCACATTGTAGTTTAGTATGGTGTCTCGTTGTTAGTTGGACTATAGTCGAAAATTTGGTTATGAATAAGAGTAGTGCTCATGTTTAAAAGTTATGTTTGGAGCCACATGATACCATAATAACTCTAAATTTTGGAAAAACCGGTAATATGGAAGATTCTGGTATTGGTTAAAACATAAGGAAACTATGTTAAAATTTCTTAAAAGGTTAACTATTAAATTGAGGAGTTGGAGGAAAATTCCGTTCACTTTCAAAGTTGATTCCAAGTTCTTATCTTTTCCTTTCTATATCTTGTTGTGTGGTTTTTTTTGTACCATGTCAAGGAACACGAGGAGCAACCACAGGAGAAACAACTGCCAACCTCATTCCGAACCGGAGGCACCACCCGCCATTACCCTTCCGGGATATCCGGGGATAGAGTTTGAGAGCGAACCCCATAAGAATACCTTCCTAGCCATTGTCGAAAGACGTATGAACGCCACGAGGTGTGTGTCAGAAAGCGCCTTAGAAACCTTGGGGATAGAAGTGCAAGTGCATGACATCTTAGCGTACTTGGCATGGAGGGATTGTATAATTTGGCGGAAATAAGCTACCGCAACCTTACCCTAGAATTTTTGAGTTCTTTCATCTACAATCCAAAAGACCATACCGTGAGCTTCCGACTCAAGAACACCTCCTTCAACCTATCTAGTGACATCTTTGCGGAATGATTAGGTGTCGGAAAAAGGACTAACCTTACTCTTGACAAGGTGGGAAAGGAAATGAAAGCCAAAAAGAACATCGATCTTTACATGGGTAACCAACACACCGACGTTAGTGCAATGAAAATAAACGATGTGGAACACCCCGTTTTGAAGGTTTTCCTTCGCCTTATGACCAACCTCCTTTATGGAAGGAGGGACCCTAGCAAACTCAACTCCATAGAAGTATTACTTCTAAGCTCCTACCTCAATCCATATTATGAGAGTCGTTTTTACTTTAGCCATGTGACCATGGTATGCTTAGCATTTGAGAGGATGACCAAGTCCGACAAGTGCTCTTTTGATTACGGCACCCTAGTGACTAGGCTAGCCAAGAATCTCTTGGCTTATGAGTCGTGGGATATTGATAGACCCTTGAGTGCGGAGGTGCCATACTTTGACATTGCTTATATGAAGGGCATGTTTTGGGTTATGGAGAGGAAAGACAAGAATGGCTACTCGTGGAAGGTGAACACGGACTTGTACATAAAGCTTCCTGCAACCGGGAGATTGCCCGAAACCTCCCACCTCCCCGAGTTTGCCCAACCTCGCTCTCCGGCCCGGTCCAACCTCGTCTCTGAAGACCTTAGCTATACCCTTGATGGTGAGGCGGTGCGACGAGAACCGACCCCACCATTCCTTTCCGAGCCTCCTAGGACTTCTCCACATGCCCCGTCGTCCTCCTATGTGCCCATACCTTCGCTGCCCCATAATCGCCCTAGACACTCCACTTATGCCCCATCCTCTTCTTTCATGCGCGAGCCTTCACCATACCATAACCTTCCCAGGCACTCCATGCACATGCCATCTTTCACCGTAGGATATAACCAACCACCGCCGGCTTATGATCACCAATACCCCATGGCGGGCCTAATTGAGAGGGTGAACCACTCCTTGATCCTAAGGGACATGCATGAGTTCACCTATGACCAAGAGATAAGACTGACCGGACACCCTAGATTTTGGTCCGGGAATGGGAACACTTCTGGTGTATTCAAGGCCTATGGTATCCAACCCTCGGACTGGGGTCATAGGATTCCTCACAGTGATAGACACTTTCTTGGTCCGTGGGTAGGACCGCACTATGCCACACGAAGTTTCTTTAACGATGCTCATCAAAGTGGTGGCTACCAAGAGATTGTGGGTGGTGGCTACCAAGAGAATGTGAGTGGTGGCTACCAAGGGAACGTGGAGAGTACTATAATACCACAGTTTTCTGGGTCTTATTACTCGGCCAAATAGAGCTAACTCGGCCGAGTAAAGTGTCGTGTGTTTTCTAGTCAGGCTACTGTCCAGGAACACTCGGCCGAGTAGTTTAATACTCGGTTGAGTAGGGGGTACTCGGCCGAGTACTCTTGGTACTCGACTGAGTAACCGGTCTGACGGGCTTTATTTTCGCGGTTTGATTAAGGATGATTAAAGGTTATATAAATAGTGTTTTACAGTTTACTTTCACTTTTACCAAAACCTATTTACATTCTACGCTTCTCTAGTCATCCTTAATCACTCCCAAGGCATTTGATCGTTCCTGAGTCTTTCGTTCATCTCTTTCACGTTAGATTCATCGGTAACCCACTAGTTTCATATCTTTTGTTTAGAGTTGTCTTTTAGGGTTTTGCCCTAATGTTGGATTTGGGGGAAAAGGGTTGTTTGGCATGATTGTGATTAGATTATTGTTAAGTGAAGGATTTGTAGAGGAACGTTTCTAGCTTCCGTTGTATACTCATGATTCGGATCAGTGATAAGGTAGGGTTTCCCTACTCAGTTGCATGTTTAATTGATTTAAGATGAATTAATGTGTTGAGGGCATGATTGGTATCATAATTGGAATTGTCTTTCTTGGTTGTTGGAATTGTTGTTGCTTGTCTATGTTTGTGAGGTGCGTCCTCGACTGTGTGGAGTCATTTTCGGGAACGGCTTCACACCCTTGATTTGCCCCTTGTGGTTCCCGTCACAAAGGGGGATGTGCACATTAATGGATATGGGTTGTTGCTCGTTGCGATGAGCGGGGCTTAGGTGGGCATGGCTGCGGTCCCCCACTGGCGGTGAGGATTACCTATCGCGGCGGGTAATCTGGCAGGGCTACACACTTAAGTGTGTAGCCGGATATGTGATATGATTGGAGTTGGAGAATGGTTGTTCAGTTGTTTGCTTTGGTTGTTTCCTTGCGATTAACTTATCTTGATTATTCAGTTTAATGACCCCTTTGTGTTTGGTAAAACTGTGGTGATCCATTCGGGGATGGTGAGCAGATTGTGACAGGTGATGATTACTTTTAGCTGCGGGGACAAGGATGGGATGTGATCACTTTGAGTCTAGCTTCCGCTGTCATGAGTTTAGATAATTTAATTTGGTTGTATTGAGATTTATATACTTTTACTTTGGTTTTTAGTGGAGACGATGTAATCACTAAACTTTATACTTTAATAATTGTTCTTGAATGGTTACTTTTGAAATACTTACCTCGGGCAACCGAGATGGTAGCATCTTCACATGTTAGGTTGGTCCTTGGTAAGGCACCTTGGTATGTGGGGGTGTTACAAAGTGGTATCAGAGCGACGATTTAGGAACCTAAAGCCAATGAACCAAATGAACATAGGGAGTCTAATTAAAATGAACCCGGGTAGGATTTATTTGGAGCTACCACAAAGGCTTGGAAGACGTCCCGATGTCGCATTTAGGCCCTTATAACTTTGAGCCGGTCACCATGGGGGTGTCTTGGGAATCGTTATATGTTGAAGTAATGCGTGTTGAATATATATATATATATATATATATATATATATATATATATATATATATATATATAGGATCTGGTGAGTCCACCCATATATTTGAGTCCATGAGTCCATAAAACAATATCACGCACTATACAAAACAATATCACGAAAAATTTTTTTTTTTTCGAAATTTTTTTTTTCAAAATTTTTTTTTTCGAATTTTTTTTTTTTTTTTCGGAATTTTTTTTTTTCGAAAAAGTTTTTTTTTTTTTTTTTTTTTTTTTGTTTTTTTTGTAAGCTGTGATATTGTTTAGTATAACATGTGATATTGTATTACAAAACAATATCATGATTTTTTTTTTCAATTTTTTTTTTCAATTTTTTTTTTTCAAATTTTTATTTTCAAAAAAGTTTTTTTGTTTTTTTTATGTAAGTTGTGATATTGTTTAGTATAACGTGTGATATTGTATTACAAAACAATATCACGATTTTTTTTTCGAATTTTTCTTCTCAAAAACTTTTTTTTTCAGTGGTGATATTTTTTAGTATAACGTGTGAAACTGTAAGCTGTGATATTGTGTAGCATAACGGGTGATATTATATTACAAAACAATATCACGAATTTTTTTTTTTGGAGTATAAGCTGTGATATTGTTTAATATAACGTGTGATATTGTATCATGGACTCACGGACTCAAAAAGATAGGGTGGACTCATGTGATCCTAATTATATATATATATATATATATATATATATATATATATATATATATATATATATATAGGCGGGATCCGGTGAGAACGAACACTCAGTGCAAACGGTGAGAACGACCTACAATAGTAGGATTTTAAACAAAAAATAGCACGGGATACCTCGAAAAACCTACGTGACTAACCTTACTGTTTTGACAAAAAAAAATCCAAAATATCTCTTTCTCTCTCTACTTTCCAAAACTTTTCCCCCAAATCAAAACAAATATTTCCACGAAAAACCATAAAACTACAGCTGCCAAAATTGACGAAATTGATCATAATCAATGGCGTTGATCATCTAATGGATGTACGATTATAATATTTTTTCTGATTGATTTTGTGTGATTGATGCATGAACAATCGATTTTGTGATTTCGATTGGCATTCCAGTATTATTTCAATCGTAGAAAATTATGGATGTTGAGGGTTCTAGCGATTTGGGGGAACATGCGATGCGATTGTTCCAAATTGCTAGCAATGATATCGTGCAAGTCATCATCTCATCTAGGTATGTACATCGCAAATCGTTGAGATAGCCTTTTTATAAATCGTTTCATTAAAATTGTCTGATTGATGTATCTATTGATCATTTTGATGCGTATTCATACTAATTTAAACATAGGAAGACAGATTATTACGCTTGTTGATCATGTTTCATTAACCTGATTGGTATTATAAATTGATGAGTCTGATGGATAAGAATAGTTGTCTTACCGGTCTGGTTAGTGTATGTGATATGCAATTTGTTTGAGAGTTGATTATTACACTTGTTGATCATGTTTCTTATGCACTCTATACAGTATTCTGTTTAGTTCAATAGCATGTATATTAGTATAATTGATGTAATTGTCTTATATGGAAAACGTCCCTGGTAGAATAACGGAACCGCCCTTAATTAACCAGCGTATATGAATAGCGTATCCATTAGTATAGTTGATGCGTTTGTGTTTTTCAGCAGCGTATCTAGAATTATAATTAAGGGATATACCGATTCGTGTCATAATAAGCATTTGACTTTCTGCCTATGTCGTCATTATTAGACGTGATTGGTGTATCTTGACGTCTACGTTAAGTAGTCGTAATAAAAATACGATATGTCGATCGTGCACAAATTTCTGTGTTAATTTCTGTGGTTTTTTGTTTTCTAATTGATTTTGTGCTTTTGACTAAATTAGCGTACCTGAAATTATATTTGTTGTGCATCAGTTATTTGAACTTGCTGCTTATACCCATACTGTTCTACTATATAGCGTGCATAGATGCAGGCTCACCAATCATCGAGACAACCTCGAAGGAAAGAATACCTGTATGTGCGCCAGAATTGAAGCCTGTTTTGGGTATGATCTTTAATAAACTAGAGGATGGGCTAGAATTCTATCAGGCTTATGCTGCTAATTCTGGTTTTAAAATGAGGAAGTCGATGCAACGAAACATAGACGGGGTTGTCATGACTAAGTACTGTGTCTGCAGTAAGGTTGGAGAAAGTAAGCCTAGAGGGAAGGTAAAAAAGAGACAGAGAACTAGAATTTTATGTAATGCAAAGATTTTTTTTCGAAGAAATGAAAAAGGACAATATGTGATTGCTGACTTTCATGAAGGTCACACCCACCTCCTCTCAACACCAAACACAGTGGTGTATTTGACCGAGTCACGAGAATTAACCCTTATACCTAAAACCATGATTGTTGAGAATTCTAAAGTGAATAAGGGGCATGTGAAAAGCTTTAGGATGTTCAAAGAGTACGTGAAAGGGTATCAAAATGTAGGGGCATCACTCGAGGACTTCAAAAATTTTTGGAGGGATGTGAAGAAATTTATTAAAGGGTATGACGCGCAAATGATGATTGAAAATTTCATGCACAAAAAAGCCATGTGTAGTTCGTACTACTTTGATTTTGATGTTGACGATCGTGGTCGACTATCTAGGGTTTGTTGGTTTGACCCTATAGCTATAAAGAATTACAGTCTCTTTGGCGATATGACGTCTTTTGACACGACGTTTAATATGAACACATATAAAATGATATTTGCACCTTTCACGGGGGTTGACCATCACAAAAAATGTGTGAAATTTGGAGCAGGACTTATAAGGAAAGAGACTGATGAGGATTTCGTATGGTTGTTTCGGAATTTTCTGAGCGCAATGAGCAATAAGTATCCTGTGTGCATAATTACTGATCAAGATAGAGGCATAAGAGCAGGGGTTAAAACAGTGTTCGGGGACAAAACTCAAAGACAGATATTGCATGTGGCATATCATGAAAAAGCTGCCGACAAGATCGGAACTACGCTATATAGAGAAACTAACTTCATGAAAGAGTTGTGCTCTGTGTTTGGCGTAAGATATCGAACCGTCCGAGTTCGAGGAACGGTTGTGCTCAGTTATATCCTCGTACGGGCTGACCGACAATGAATGGTTAGATACGATGTTTGACAAAAGGGCTTCTTGGATCCCAGCATATTTCAGGGATTTATTTATGGGTGGACTAATGAGAACCACGTCCAGGTCTGAGTCCGAGAATAGCTTTTTCGGAAATTTCATGAACCTAAACTGAACTTTGGTTGAGTTTCTTATGAGGTTTGAAAGTGCTATGGACGCTCAACGATGGAAACAGTCCAAATTAATAGCCGAGTCAAAAAACTCCTTCCCTGATCTAGAAACGCCTCACCCTTTGGAAAAACACGCTTCTGAGTTCTACACCCCCGTGATGTTTTCTGAATTTAAAAACGAGTGGGTGGCTGCTTGTTTCACCTGTGGTGTTAAAATTTTAGGGGTTACTACCAGTGACAGCATCCCCATTATTGATCGTGAAAAAGACAAGGTTTACTATGTTAACTTTATCTCTGACGAAATGAAATTGAACTGCTCCTGTAAAAAGTTCGAGAGACATGGAATTTTGTGCCGTCATGCGCTCTATGTGTTGAAAGAACAAGGCCTTGACAATGTTCCAGATCAGTATTTGTTAAGTAGGTGGAGCAAATTGGCAACATGTCAGCCGATTTGTAATAATGTGCCACATACTTTAATTGAAGATTGTAACTCATTAGATGTTAGACGGCACAAAATTGGTACCCTATGGTCCGAGGTGTTCTTGTGTGTGACGCTCGCTGAACAAAAACCTGAGTATGTTGATGAATTTCTGGGCATTTTGAAAGGTTTTAAAGACAAGATAAGCGCACAAACCAGTACGTCAGAATGTAGTAGTAGTAGTAACACGGGTGATAGGCTGAGAAACAAGAATAGGGAACTTGAGATGCTCTTAGGAACAAAAATACCAAAGAAAGTGGTTGTCTTACCTCCTATTCAGTCAAAAACAAAAGGGTCTGGAAAAAGAATGATGTCCCAAAAGGAAAAAGCTACAAAAGAACAGAAGAAAGCGCCCAGGAAATGCAATGCTTGCGGAGAATTAGGATTCCATGATAGTCGGAATTGTCCTGGGAGAGTATGATTCCATGATACACGTACGCTATTAATTTTGGTGCATTCATTATTAGAGAATACTGATAGCAGATTGAATTTGTTTAGTTGGTACTTAATTAAGGAATAGTATTGTTGTATCTAATCAAATTTGTAACCTTTAATGTTTTATAGCCTTTTTTCGTTTCAGGAATGAACAACGAAAAGAGTTGCGGATCACATACACAAATATAATGAATAATGGCGGGAGGATTTGAGACTTCATTTTTGAGCTGTTATATGGGATTATTGAACATTTTTTATTTTGATTTTTGTTATGATTTACGAGCGTATCTTCAAGTATTATATGTGCATCTGTCAAGGCTGAAAGTGTATCTATCGGAGTTGTGAATGGAAACTATACATGTTAACCTATACAATACATGGATGATCATTAATAGGTTTTGATAGGAAGAGTTATTGTGTATTTTTGTTATAGCTATGATGAATTGATAAACGTGAACTGTCAGCTAGTTTCCATTAACTGATGATTTCAGTTTTATGTGAAAATAAAAACGCGTGTATATTAACACGATTGTTGCACATCTTTTACATTAGAAGCGTACCTGGCAGTATTATATATGAAAATAAATAGCGTAACTATTTATAAACGATGATTCGCGAATTTAAGTTCCATAGACAAAATTAATATTGTATGACGTCTAATTTTCCAACGACAAAAACGGATACACGTATTGGTGAGTTTAAGTGAAAACTAAAAAAAGCGTGTATGTTAACATGATTGTTGCACATGTTTTACGTGAAAAGCGTACCTACTAGTATTCCGAGTAGATAAAAAACCGTGAATGTTAATAAATGATGATTCGAAGTTGAAATTGTGGAATTCTGAAACTAATGAACATTCAGTTGTTCAATTGAAAAGTGAAATATCATACTTGAGTATGCAAATGATTTTGACGTATCTGAAAATATAATTGGTGTGTGTCAGTGTTAAGATGGCGTAACTAGTAACATAATTCCTGCATACCAGTTATAAGCCCAACATTCGACAATGAACCAAGGACAGAGTTACACCTTTTTTATCTCCAAAAAGTTTTTAAAACAAAACCATCAACCAAAAAAACAGAATGTGTAACCATTCTTGCACACTGCCAACTCCAATTAAGATGGATTATCCAAAATGATGTCTAGCAAATTGGCATAAAAGTCGGTCACTTGACACAACTATTGAACAAAAGATCAGATTACATTTTTCATTAGACCTCTAGACAATCCACAAACACGAAGAAGACGGTCAAAATGAGGGACCATGCCCTACCATTACACGTTGCCGAGTTAAGAACATCTGAGCATTCGTGGGAATATATTCTAGACAATTATGCCATCCAACAAAATGACATAAACTGGTGTTTAATGGACATAGCGGTTGAATAGGCTCAGTTTGCCTTTACATGACACAACAAATAATAAGTCCTATTTTACACCATTACGCCTTTCAGAAAATGAACCACACATACTCCTTGGTTGATTGCTAGTAGCCACGCATCTTCCAAACAAACACTTGTCGTCCATTAAAACATCTGCATATCAAACACAATAATTAAAATCTGATAACCCGTGATTTAAATGGTTGTATTAAGGTAAAACTGGAAATGAGGGTAAAAAATAAAGGAAAACAATATAAGACCTCTCTCTGATTCTCTTGCCATCGTAACAAGCTTAACGCAACTGCCCTTCGGAATGAAGGCAAACCCTTGAAATTGCTCGCAGCTGCCCACAAGGATCGGTCACGGCCAGCCTCCAACCATTTCAGTACATAGACACCGCAATCGTGTCTTCACAAGCATAGCGACAATAATTAACATTAAAGGCTGACTTGAATGGAAATAACTGATGATAACGATAGTGGAAAGGAGTAAGAATGATGAACTTACATGTTTGACTGTTGAGGAACATTAAGAGTCTCAAATGGAAAGAGGGGAACACCTACAAAGTGTTTGTACCCTTTGGAACGGCATAAAATCGTAGTGACATTCCTAACCTGAAAAAGGAGAATAAAAATGAACCTACTATATATGGAGAAAACAGAGAAAAATTATATAGTCAAAAAGATTGAAACTAATGATATGTACCACGTCCGTAGCGATCTCTGTATCAGGCCGAATATCCTTGGTACGTAGTGAGTTTAAGATATAGTTCGTCTTCTCCTCCATATCACACACGATGAGAAACCAGTGGCTATCTTCTATAATGGGTATAAACATCTGAAAGCCAAATTAAAAATTCATGTAAGATGACTAAAATTAGGGTTATATTCAAATAGACAAAATGCAGTTATTAGATATCCAAAGAAAACAGATAGTGTACTTACAGCTTTAACACACGTCCCATCATTTGGCATATAGGATGTTTTAATGTAATTGCGGCCAAGTGTTCTATCTCATTTGTGGATTAAGGTGCTGCAATGAACAAAAAACATCATCATATTTCTATGACACATTATTCGTTAAAAAAATGTTAATTGAGAAACAGCTACAAAAATTATACTAACTCGTGCGGTTGTTGGGATATACAACAATTCTGGCTTGAGTAAGGTTGAATAGATCCCGAACATATCAATTACCTAAAATGAAAAAAATGAAATGTTGTTTTGTACTAAATAAAAATACTAAGAGACAAATATGGTCTTGATAAAATGAAAATATACCATATCAGCGACCCATTTCCGAGGCCTCAAAGAGGGCATGCCTTCTTTTGTTACTTCCCCAAAGTTTGTCACAACTACTGCATCACTACAAAATCAAATATACGGTATATACAAAAAAGTCATTATGTGGAATTAACAAAAAAGTCAAAAATTCAAGCTGATATTGTAAACATATTATTACTATTTAGCTGCATCTCCCTCTGATGGAAGGAACACGTAATCCAAGAGACGCGAATAAGAATATACCACTTGTTGTTCAACCGCTTGCTTCCTTTATAAGATGGATGAAAACACATAATTGGTTGATATCGAAAAACATTAACAGATCATGAACATTTATACTAATTTTAAAATGTTTGCTTACCCAGTCCTGACATTAAGACGCCTTGCAGCTATTGAAACTTGTTGTGACAGATCATTCTGGGCACTTGAAAGGAGAGCAAAACAATATTTCAACTTCTGCCTAAAAAGGATCTTGCCAACTGCATTTCTTGGCCTAACTGTAAAGTGCAAGATATATTACATTTTTATTGTGGATAATGTAACTACTGAAGTATATAGTGTATTTAGGCAACAAAAAAATGTAACTTACGTTTATGACTTGGGTCTTGAGCATTTGACGACAGCCTGTATATATCTCCATGTAACACATCAGGTAAATGCCATCATCCACAATATCAAGCACATGTGACTTTGGTACGAACTCTTCACATTTGAAAAATTGTACTGTCTTGAATCTGCTCGAACGAGGGATCATGACGCAACGAATAAAGTCCCTCTAAAAAAAAGCCAAACAAAAATTAGCAAACATATTTGGAGAACTAATTAGGCATCATCGTTTGAACACGTAAAAGGGTCTGCAAAATCAAAATGTTCACCACCATATGGACATATTCAGCGAAGTCTACTGATTTAGGTTGCATTGGGTGGATGACCTCAATCTTACGGGCAATAAAGTTGACACAGATCAGGAGCGGCTGACGAAGTGTGAAAGAAAACATCATCTGGGTTTGGAAAAACATATATGTACCTTAGTGAACACACAAAAAACGGCCAAACATGCTAATTTAACTTTAGATGCAATAAATATATTGCAAGCTCACCAGTTTCACTTTATCATACTCGGTGCTATCTTCACATATAATTCCCTATTTAAAAAACAAAAATGTAAAAATTTAAACACAGGAAAAAGCAAACACGCCTTTGATCAATCTAAAAGAAGAGCATAAGACAACGTACATTGTGAGTATCGAACGCGTATAATCGTAAAGGGGAGGAGGCAGCTCTTATTTCCTCTCTTTTATTCAAAATACTAGCCCATACATTGATTACATTTGCAGCTATCTTGGTGTTGGCAATAAAGGTCTTAAAATCACATCGTCTTAGCTGGAAACGGTGATTCCGGAATAGTACCTCACTGAAACAAAAAGATAACAGGTAGGTACACTAGTCAGAGGTATATATACGATATAAGATGTTATAGGTACGCTTGACAGATAACACAACATTAGATGCAAATACAGAACAAGGAACCAATATGAGTTGTACCTCTCATCAGATCCATCCCTAAACACCAAGTCAGAAAAATCCTTCTCAGATTGGCTCAAGTCAGCAAGCATGGATATATTCCGTTGAACATAAGGTGACTTGAATATTTGTGGAACAATGATATCCCTCTTATTATCTGGTTTTGCCACATTATGAACCGACTTAGAAGAGTTTAACGTGAATCCATGAGTAGGTTCTGTTTGGTGAGAAGCAACAGGTTTGATGGGAGGTCCTTGTGAACCATAGGAATCTGATATGTCTTGAGACTGAAAAAGGTTGAATGTCGGACACTCAGGAGCAACACGTCTTCTCTTTGGTGCAGCAGGTTTATTGAACGCGTTACTTAACGCGATAGCCGCTGCCACAAAAGCATGGTCATTCCAGCATGGGTCATCATTAACACCCTCTGCTGATGACGTGGCCCGAACACCGTGTTTATCAGATTCTGACCTACCAACTGTAGCGGCCGTCTCGTGAGCAACATGGACTGTAGGATGTACATCTGAATTCTTGGCAGTACCGGGATCATTGTTGCGAATGTCATTGCAACCAACAGTAGGGTCGACATTACCGCGGTCTGCATTAGCCCCAACCCCTGCCTCAGGGATAACAGGTGGTGTCAACTGGAACCTGCCTAGCAGAGAATCTGCCATGGCAGAAAGCTGGCCGACAACTATAGAATCCGACATTACAAGTTTTAAACGTTGATTGCATCTGCAAAGTTGTGAAACGCAGCAGCAAGTGCTTTCGCCGTGGTTGCCATCCTCACAATACAAGTACTGACACGTGTCACGTTATCATCGTGATTGTCAGGCTCATTGTTGTTGGGCGCATCATTCTCATTCTCGACGACATCTTGCTCCATCACAACATCAGGTTGTGGTCTGGTACTGCGTTCCCTAAACCCAAAACCAAAGCACCCGGGATGCTTTACAAGCTGGTTATCGATGAACCCGGAACCAAACCTACGAGCCTCATTTTTTTCTTTTGATATACGAAAAGATATTGCATCCTTTGTCCACGTGCAAAGTGTTGGGAACACGCGGTCAACTGTTCTAGCTTTGAAAACCGACCTATCCAGATAAATGAGGATTAGAACCAGTATAGGTCCTCTGAAGATCTTCTTGCACCCACCGTTGTATTCCTTTTCTTTATCAGCCCACCACTGTTGGACACTTGCAATTAAGTTTCTTCGGGTGAAGTCACACCGGTTCATATGTGGTATAAGAGAGACATCCCTCAAACACTTAAGTATCCGAATACTTGGGACGTTACCCTTAACTCCCATAAGTAAAGCCGACACGATAAACACGATAAAATTTCTCTTGAAATCTGCCCCACCTTGTCTTTGTTCAGCCATCTTAGACAAGACATGGTTATTGGTCACTTTGTCAACTCCCTCATATTGGGATTTCCATTCATTAAACAGCTCTAAAAACTCTTCAGTCTGCTCAAATCGGGTCGCTTGTGAGATTGCTATCTCACCCATGGGTAACCCTGTGGCTAGATGAACATCTTCGTCACGAATAGGGGGTTGCCCGTTTAAGAGAGAAGACGTGAATGGATCAAAGCTGGAAACAAGCCAGTACGCCAGCTGCCCAGGAAGCATGTCAGTCTTAAGACACAAGATGCCTCCAAATCCCATATCCGAATATCGAAATCGATTATCGATGACCACTTGTTGATAAATTGTAAGAGAAGTTTGGGACTCATTCTTGTCTTTAATACCGGGAAATCATCGGTAGCATCCGAACCAACTGTTGTATACTTGTACTAGGGGCTTCCTGATGATTACTTGGGCCACCTACATCTAACGTAGATGGTTCAGGCCTAGATCGCTTCATTATTACACCTGCATTCATGTAAGATGTAACTGAAAATAATTATGACGTACCCAATAATCACTAAAATGCAGCAACGTATACGATGATACAAATAAAAAACGGAATAGTAATACTCCATGTACAAATAAATGGTGAATGTGGTATATAATTTTAAAAAGGGACAATCTACGAACTACAAAATGAAAGGGACAACAGAATACAGATGAAAGGTAGTTTCATACAACATCAATACATATCACCACGCCACATATAACATAAGGACGTACCTAGCGGAAAATTTAACATGACTACAGCCCCTTTGGGATGTACCTAGCTGATATGTAGCCGTTGGGTTTATAAAAAATCAGTAAAAACTCACGATTATACAACACACAACACACTGCTGTAATGTGGAAAGCAACCACAAAAAACTAACAAGTTAGGAAACACATGAAATCACACATCAAAATGACAGTCAAAACTGTAATGCTGTGAAATAAAACATAACTAAGGTTACATGCAAGACGATTTTCAAGCAAAAAAAGAAAAATAGCACAAATTATACAAAACCCAGATCAACACACAAACCATCCATGAAAAAAAATACTCTGCGGACATCACACGGGCATCACAGATACGTTACAGGTACAAAACACAAACATTGCAGAACAAATTCAGATACGATCACCCTCTTAAAAAGGCACTGATGAATTCATTTTATTAAACTCAAAATAACGTGTCTATGGACTAAATAAACGTGGTTAACGCGTATTAAAGTGCACCTAGACCCTTAAAACCCCCACTGAAACACGCAACAAAACAAAAAAAGTAATACAAAAAGCAAAATAATAGTATATCAAACACCTTATGCCAAGCATACAAAAAATGCCACAAATACATAGGACATATCGTCACGACAAACATACCACATGAATGTACCAAGCAACTGACTTAGTGTGACTGTTAACCGTTGGGACGTACTTAGATGATACCATATGAAAGCACACACAGACTAAATTCTGAAAGGCAAACCCAAGGACAGAACGTAGAAACACACATAAAAAAAGCTCGACAATAAAATACACATAAAAAACAACAAAAACTTGTTGTAAACAACACAAATTTCAGGTAGGAAACTTCATAAACTACAATCATGTTAAGCTAAGACTGAAAACACAGCAAAAAGGAAAAAAAATAAAAAATAAAAGCGAACAAAAAAAATAGGGAAATATATAATACCTATTTGAGAATACACTAAGACGACGATCCTCTTCAATTGAAACGGAACAACAACCTGCATGCAACCGAACGTAAGTAAACATCTACTGAAATCAAAGAATAAGCCGGACATAAACAAAAATAAAACCTAAAAATAATCACTACAGTAAGATAAATACCTAATTACCAAAAGCTCGACCGTAACGCAGATGAACCTGCAACAGTGATTTCAAAGTCAACGAAGTAATTAGATTCAGCTTATTAAAAAGGATAATTCAGCTTATTAAAGCAAAAATCGAGGAAATCGGCATGAACAACTAAAAGGTGAAGATCAAATCATACCAAATTACTTGCGGAATCCATAGAAATAGAACGATTAAGGAAAGTAGGACGAGTAAACGGCAGACGAATAATAATCGATCATCGTTATCGGCAATAGATTCACCAGAAATTGACGAACAAATGATTTGGGGGAGAAATTAGGGTTTAAAATGATTTGGGGAAAAGATAGAGAGAAGAACGGGGATTACAAAATGAGAGGAGAGAGAAGGAAATGAAAAAAGTATAACATATATATATATATGAACCGCGCAATTAATAAAATTAGTCAGACCGTATGATTTGTTGTAATTTCCTTATTATAGGTCGTTCTCACCGTTTGCACCGAGTGATCGTTCTCACCGGATCCTAAATCTATATATATATATATATATATATATATATATATATATATATATATATATATATATATATATATATATATATATATATATATATATATATATATATATATATATAGGATCCGATGAGAATGATCACTCGGTGAGAACGTTCGATAAATAATGGATAAAATCAAATATAAGCGTGTGACAAATAGAAGTATAAAACACCACAAATAAAGCAACGTGTTCATACTCCATTTCTCCTGTATCCCAATTCCCAAACCACGACCCACATCCTCATTCTCATCTCCAACCATCACAATTACCAGTCGTCAGCAGTAACCACCACCACCTTACACCGGTAAATACTCCTGAACACCCAGTTCTCTCCGGTGACCGTGACATTGTTAATGTTTCGCAGAGCTTCTCTGTTCGATCTCCCCTCCGACAACAACCACCATCAGCAATCATTGGAAGTAGAATGCAGATCTTGGCTCTAATGGCGATACCCACCCACCGTCGAACCATTTGCGAATGCCACAACTCCGGCGAGATCATTTAATGCAACGAACCCCTAAAATTTCCGATTATTGATACCAAAATCTGTATTCTCCGTCCACTGCTTTCGAGTACTACCTCGTCAACCACCATATATCCTTTATCCTCCCCGTCGATCAACTCATATCCATCAATGAACTCCTCAATTTGCTGCTTCAGCCCGTATTACTCACTGAAAATTAGTGTATATGGTTGATATATTAATGTATCTTGGATCACTTTTGTTGTACCTAAACACTCAATTCACTGCTTGAGCCTGTTTCTATTGCTTTCTGGGTTCTTTTGAATTTTGTTGTAATTTGTGAATTTCCAGTTCAATTGTCGGAGTAGATAACACAACTCATTGATTTTATGCATTTGATCTTTTTTAGAGGTAAGTTATTGAATTATGAAATTGATGTACCTGGTTACTATATTGGTGTATCTGAAACCAATTTTTATGCACCTAGTGATTAATTTTGTGTATCTATGTTAAGATACATTAAATTAGTGGTTAGATACATCAACAATTGGTGTAAATACATTGAAATAACAGGAAACCAACGAAGGTGAGGATATTGCCGGTGCTCCATCAGCATGACAGTGGAGTTTTGTGATGCGTCAAAGAGGATAAAGTGTGGTATTGACTGATAAGCGGCGACCAAAAATGAATCGACGACGGTGGTCCTCGCCTTTAACGGCCTTTTCTATGGTGACATTATTTGTCGCCGGCGTCTCGTATTGGTGGTGGCGAGTTTGCGAGGTGAGTAAATGGGTTGTGAGTGTGCGTCGGGAGGGTTATTCGACCGGTATTCTGATGATTGAACTTGATGATGGCTAATGTCGTCGCCGACGGTTGGGCATTCATTGTCGCTGGTGGTCAGAGATCCGTCGAAGACCTTTGGTGAGGCAACAGGTTGTTGATGGCGGTCTGTGACAGAGCTCGGGTGATCGTTTGCACGGGTGAACTATTGTGATGAATGGGCTTTGGGTAGTGTTTTGTTAATAATCGGGTGGGCTGATAGTGTTGTTTGTTATTAATAATGGGTTGGATAGGTACTTTATATAAGTGAGTTTTTGTACAGCTAGTTCGTTCTCACCGTTTGCACCGAGTTATCGTTTGCACCGGATCTTGAATATATATATATATATATATATATATATATATATATATATATATATATATATATATATATATATATATATATATATATATATAGAGTCGGGATCCGGTGAGAACTCCTAAATATTTGAGGATTGAGGATTAGTGAATACAATATCACAAGTTCTTCAATACAATATCACGAAAAATCTGACCTTTGCCAAAAAAAAAAATTTTTTTTTTTAGAAAAAAAAATTTAAAATTTTTTTTCACAGGTGTTTTTTTTTGTGATATTTTATCGAATAACCCGTGATATTGTATTGAAGAACCTATGATATTGTAACGAAATCCTCAATCCTCAAAAAGATAGTGTATCCTCACATGATCTCATTCCTATATATATATATATATATATATATATATACATATATATACATACATATATATATATATATATATATATATATATATATATATATATATATATATATATATATATATATATATATATATATATATATATATAGAGAGAGAGAGAGAGAGAGAGAGAGAGAGAGAGATAGAGATAGGTTCAGGTAAGTCCTTCATTTTGGTTGAGTCCCTAAGTCCTATTCTCAGCCACACATTTTTTGAGTGTAATTCTACTATATTATGAGTGTAACTTTATTCATTTAATGACTTTTGAGTGTAACTTTAACTTTTATACTGTAACTTCAATCTTTTCAAGCCATTTTTTTCACAAAAATTTTAATTTATGGTATAAAAATGTAACTTTAAATAAATAAATTTGAATTTAGGTAATTTTACGAGTGTAACTTCACTGCCCTACAAGTGTAACTTTAGTCCGTTTAGATGTAACTTTAGTGGTATGATGGTTTCTATGCATAAATTTGAATTTATATACTTTTACGAGTGTAACTTTACCCCTTTCAAGTGTAACTTTAGTCGTTGGAGTCATAACTTTAGTTATATATTAGTTTGTATGTAAAAATTTAAATTAATATACATTTCTATTGTAATTTTAGTCGTTTCACGTGTAACTTTTGTTTTTCAAGATTGTAACTTTAGTCCGGAGGTAAAAAGTTCAGTCAATAGAGATGTAATTTTATTGTCCTTCGAGTGTAACTCTAGTTCTTAAATATGTAACTTTAGTCCCCGGAATTGTAACTTTATACTAATAAATCTTCTTTTATTGACCACCTCCTACCCCAACCACCACTGCACCACCACGGTCCCACCACTACCAAAAAAACCGCAACAACCACTTATTATTTCAGATCTGAAATTTAAAAAGAAAAAAAAAGGAGAGAGGACAAAGGCGGCAGACCCAACGCGCACCACCAGCTGCATCTCCCACACCCACCACCACCAAAATGCAACAACCAACAACAACACCAAACTCTTAGATCTTGAAAAAAAAAATGAGAAAGGAGAAGGGGAGAGAGGCGTGGTGCGGCAGGGGCGGACGAGGGAGGCGGCAGGGGAGGTGTGGCGTGGTGCGGCATGGGTTGACGAGGGAGGCGGCATGGGACGGGTTTCTGATCTGGAAAAAAAAGGACGGTGGCGGCAGTGGTGATGCGGTGTGGGCGACAAGAGGAGAGGAGGTGGTGGTGGTGGTTGATTTAGGGTTTGTTTAGAGAGAGAGGAGAGGAGGTGGTGGTGGTTGTTGATTTAGGGTTTGTTTAGAGAGAGAAGAGGAAGAGAGAAAATTGAGAGGTTGGTGTGTTGTGAGAGGCAGTGAAATGAGAAAAATGAGAGGATTAGGGTTTATATTCAATTCATTCTCAGCCACATATTTTAATCTAATCTCAACCCTTCATTCCTTCTTTTTGATCTAATCTCAGCACTTCCTTTTTCTCATCCAAAGGCTTAGATTAGAACTTATGGACTCAACCAAAAAAGGTGGACTTACATGATCCTTTCTATA
The DNA here is from genome assembly GCF_048544455.1 of Silene latifolia. Lineage (NCBI taxonomy): Eukaryota > Viridiplantae > Streptophyta > Magnoliopsida > Caryophyllales > Caryophyllaceae > Silene > Silene latifolia. The sequence goes on from NC_133529.1 coordinate 41,236,900, forward strand.
TATATATATATATATATGTGTGTGTGTGTGTGTGTGTGTGTGTGTGTGTGTGTGTGTGTGTGTGTGTGTGTGTGTGTGTGTGTGTGTGTGTGTTGAAGTTGTTGGATGGAATAAGAAAACGATTGCATATATTGAGCATTGTGGTACTTGAGCATGGCTATATATGTTATTACTTGGCTTTCGAAGGGTAGTAACATGTTTAGAAATAGTATATGGTTTTTCGTTGAAGTATAGCTCGTTTTTGGCATGATTTGGCCGAGCAGGGCGGCTACTCGACCGAGTACGGGATACTCGGCCGAGTAACCAAGCACTCGACCGAGTGTTGGTTCGTGGGTTTAGAACAGTAGCTTCTGGTTGTGATCACTCGGCCGAGTAAGAGGGGCACTCGACCGAGTGAGGCATACTCGACCGAGTACATTGTGTACTCCACCAAGTATGTTTTATGTGATTTGGAGGTCAGCTACCGGTAGGATACTCGGCCAAGTAGTCACAGTACTCGACCGAGTAGTCTTTACTCGACCGAGTGTAGACACCTCGTTTCTGCACCTCCCGCAAACCACCCGGTGATGATTGGGCCGCATGTTCGATTCGCGGAACGATTTGTGACAGTTCGTAAGATTATCGTCAAGTGATTGCTCAAATATTAATGTCGACCTCTTAGTTGTCATCTACGTCCTGATACGGTCGTTTTTGATAATTAGAGTACATTCGGAGTCCGGGTCAAAAACCGTCTCCATTTTCTGATAACTGTTAAATCCCGAGTCGGAATGTTCTGGAATGTTCCGGATATTTCTATTCCATATTTTACAAATTTTATCTTTTGGCAAATAATATCCCGTAATATTCACAAGATAATCGAATTATTTCCGTCCTACCTTAACTCAAACGCGGGAATCTTTCTTCAGCAGGAGGAAACCTCCTGGGAATAGACGCAAAGAGCCAGTCTGCGCCTCTTCCAAGAGACGCATGGGCTGCGCGCCTCTTCCCAGGCCCTTCTTTGCATGATTTACGTATATTTTTTATATCTTTCCGAGATTCACTTCCAAAGAGTCTCCGAAACCCTATTCCTTCACGTGATTAGTATAAATAGGAGCTTTCGTTCCTCATATTTCTCACGAGAGTGTCCGCCCTTCTCTTCTCCCTTTGCATTCTAGACTTCGTTCTTACTAATTGGCGCCTACGTGCTTGGACTTCCGACCACGTAAGCTCGGATCTTTCCGGGTACTAGCCTCTCCGTTGCATGACCGACCAATTTGACCAACTACACTCAATCAATCTTAATTAATCAATCGTTTTCCTCTTACGAGGGCACTCTCTTTGCATTCGCGTCGAGCATCACTAGTCGATTCTTAGTCCTTCTCGTTTCGTCAACATGTAAGTCTGAGGGTGTAATAATTCTCTTTATTTATTGTATTTTATTTATCGTATCGTCTTTGTAAGGTTTATGTCGAATACACCGTTAAAACCGATTTCTAAAACCCTTTGTTAAAACTCTTTTTTACGGATTTCCAGTAGACAGACGTCGAGAAAAGACGCAGCAACTGCTGCGCCTATTCGAAGGAGCGCAGTTCCTGCTGCGCCTCTTTGTGAGGCTGCCGCAGTTCCTGCTTCTTTTCTTCTTCCTCGTCCTCTGTAATTCGTCTTTGTTTATTTGTTTTTTCACTTGTTTTCTTAAATTCTTCGTTCATCATCATTAATATTCACATGTATATTGTATCACATAATTCCTTCATCATTAACATGTTTTAATTATTCAAATCCGACCTTAAATCCTAAATAATCCAATATTTACGGGTTTTCGTCATTAAATTCAATTCCGGGTTGTAGAGATTCAATTCGTTCATATTGGGTTTCTGGAATTCGCCATTGATATAGTTTTCGTTTGTTTATTCACATGTTCATTGTATATTCGTCATATATCGTCATATCTAACCTAGTTAATTGATTTCAATAGAGGACTCATTCATTAACATCGCTCCTTCTTGTAAATTAATCCATCTTAATTCCGTCTCATCCATGTTTATTGCTTTTATGACTAATTCATATGTAATTAATGCATTAAATCACTTTCATCCGAGTAAATATCATAATCAATCCTTAGAATCATCAATTAGCATTAACGATTTGCAGTTCCGGCTTCACAGCCAGAACTCACCCTTGGAACAGACGCAAAGAATCTGCGCGCTTCTTCAGCAGGGGCGCGATCTGCTGCGCTGTTCGAGATGAGTTACGTCACCGAACTCCTTTTCTGCCTTGACCTAATTAATTAGCTTACGTATTAATCTAACTATTATTCGTATTATCACTTCTGTTCTGTTCGTAATTCTTCCTTTTATTCCTTTTTTCTCAAATCATCCGTTTTAGCGGTATTTTCGACATAAATCGCCTATTCCAATGTAATTAATGTAATTTTCATTATTGTAATTTATAATTATTGTATTTCTTTTATTGTTTGTATGTTTCCGCATGTAAATGAGCATTAAATCCTACTTCGACCCAATTGTATGCTAATTACGTGTTTCACCGACTTAGTTAATTCTTCACATGCTAGGATTAATCTAATGGATGTTGCATTGCATGCATATAGCCGACGATATATCAAGTACGAATAACTTCCTTAATCATTAGTAGAGGCCGCTATCGAGGCGGGCGGGATTAGGTGTTCGATCAAAAGAGCTTCCTAATACGTACCCTCACCCCTTACTCCAGATCTCCGTGAGCACCCGTGTTCATTGGCATCCACGAGAGTCATTCTAGACATAGAATGCTAAGGGTCACGATTGCTTAGTGTTCATGTCACTACTTTGTGTCTTGACATGACACGAGGTACTCGAACGGTTCCAATTTCCCATAAAAATTGGTGGCGACTCCATACAAAATGCAAACGCTTGTTCCCCGTTTCTCACCAAGCGCCCCCGTGGGCGGCCCGCTGTCCACAGTTTGGCGACTCATTGGGGATAATACACTTACGTGTAGCAAGGGTGAAACTTGAACAAGGTTAGGGAATAAGTTTGTACAAGACAATTGTCGGTTTTCATAACTCGGTCTTCCTAGACCGTTTTATTCGGCCTTCCTAGGCCCAACCCAACCCATTTGACCAATCGTCCCGTCTAAACGGTCCTAATTCTTATTTGGGCCTAATGATGGATAGCGATTGACGTCATCCATACCATGATGCTTACTCTTGTTTGTATCAAGGGCCTTCACTACTTGAGGAAATGGACTAGGAATCGGCCTTACTCTTGTTTGGCACGAGCCTCTCCACAGACTTCAGGTTTGATGGTTCGGTATGGCAACCCACCCTTTAAACCAAAACCCTTCTAAATGCACTCAGCATCCCGTTATAATGCTTGTATAAATGTGTAAACCTTACGTGATCACCACTTCTAAACAAAACCATGACGAATTTTCAAAAAAAATCAAAATCCTCATTTTCAAACAAGAATTTCGAAAAATAGGCCTTTAATTAGCGCAAAATCCGGTCAAGACTCTGTCCGTTTGTCAAGTCAAAATTCGGGCCACAAGCCCATTTCAAAAACCTCACTTCGAGTCCACTCCTACAACTACACTACAGTTGACTAGGACACACATTTTCAAAGACCTTGTCTTTCTTCAAAACTCACTCAACACAAGTGGCATACACCCACTTCACGAGTCAAAACTTTTCTTCTTTTAGTAAGTGTGATAGAATGGTCGATCGTGTTTTGATTCGTCGCCGATCTCTTATCCAGTTTCCAAGATGCCCGGATCAAGTGGTGAAACGAACCTCCAGCAAATTCAAGAAAGTAATGATCGAATCCTAGCCGCGATAACCCAAATGCAAATCACTCAAGAACAAACATATGACCGCCTTGAACTTATCGAAGGCCGTATCTTTGACGTAGAGGGAAGGTTGCCTCCCCTTAAAGGTGAAGTCTTTGCAATTTTCCGATGACGAGTCTAAAGATGAGAATCTGTCCTAGGGACAAACTGGCAATTGAGAAAAGACTCCAATACCTAGAGGAGCAATTGATGTACCTTAAGGGGGATGATATTTATAGGGAAAACAATCGCAAGTATGAAGCCGTCAATTCCAAATTACCAACTAACTTTAACATGACGGATATCCCTAAGTTTAAAGGACATGAAAACCCTTTGAACCACATCCGCGCCTTCAAGGACTACATGTCTATCAAAGGCATCAAACCCGAGATGTTCTTAAGGATCTTTCCTTCATCTCTTGACACCATTCCGAAGCAATGGTTCTACACTTTGGATCACAAAAAGGTCGCTACTTGGGAGGACGCCGCGATCGAATTCTCGAAACAATATGCGGATAATGCCGAGATCCAAGTCAACATGCGTACTCTAGAGGTTCTTACCCAAAATGACAAAGAAGGATTCACCGACTTCCTAAGTAGGTGGAGGAAGACTAGTACTCAACTAGTTGAACGCCCGGATGAGGCTACCCTCGTGGAAAAGTTCGTGGATAATCTCAAACCCATATATGCCAGTCACTTGAGATATCAAAACATCAAGACTTTCAAGGACTTAACCGTACTAGGGACACGAATTGAAGATGACATCCGTAAAGGACTCTTGTCCAAAACGGTAGGTCGAGGATATCAAGGGTCCACAAGTCGTTCATACGGCTCTACTAACAAGACCGACGAAGTTAACCTTCTCGAGCCATCCAAGAAAACTAGCCCACCAAGGAAGTTCACAAACCTTGGGGACACATACTCCAACGCTCTGAAAAGGCTAATGAAGCAAGGTAAACTCCAACCCATTGGACCTACTCCCGAACCCGAAAAGAAGTCCAAGTTCTGGGATGAAAACTCCTACTGTGAATACCATAGGGGCAAAGGGCACGACACAGAAAAATGCTACAAATTGAAACACGTGCTTCAAGATATGATCGAAGATGGTCGACTTCCAATTCCACCAGGAGGTAAGCCCAACAACACTCAGAATCCTCTTGGAGTTCTAGTGATTACAAGTGACGAATCTACCTTAGATTGCTCACACCTCATTTCTCCCACCGAAAATGAAATTCATGCAATTGAGAAAGAAAGGCTCTACTCTACCATCTCCCCTACCATTTCCGACTTCATCGCATGGGCAAGGAGTGTAGATAGACAAGTGTGGGAACTGGAAAACATGGTAACGGCCTTGAGCCATCCCAATGCAATGCCTAAAGAACGAGTACCATTGATCTTCTCTCAAAACGCCACTATGCAAGAAGTAGTCGCCGTGGTTGATAAACTAGTCGATCAAATCATACAACTAGAAAGTGATATCATGAGAATGAAGGAACTAGCTGCAATCAATGGGGTTTGGGCCGATGATGATGAAGACGAATACCTCATTGAAAACTCCTTAGTCAAGGAAATAGTCCAAAATGGAGAAGGCCAAGATGTGGATCACCTAACTCGTTCGGGTCGCCCATATCAAAGCACTACTCAAAACGGTCCAACCAACGTCATCGCACCAAATGACAGCGAAGAAGACCCCACTGATCATTTGCTCAAGCAATTACAAAAAACCAAGGCTGATCTTTCGGTCTGGCAACTAGTGGCAAGCTCATTCCCGCATCGCCAAGCTTTACTGCAAGCTTTGGCAAAATTGAATGTAGCACATAACTCCACTCCTGAAGATGTAGTCAACTTGGTCTTCCAAGAATCACCGAGGCTAAGTAATCCTATTACTTTCTCAGATGAAGACTTGCAACCTTTTGGCGCTAGTCACAACCTTGCTCTATACATCACTGTCATTTGTCTAAAGAAGAACGTACCAATGACTTTAGTAGATGATGGCTCCGCGGTCAACGTCATACCCCTCAAAACGGCATACAAACTAGGCATGAAAGAGTCGGATTGGACTCCTACAAATCAAGGTGTACGTGCATATGACGGTACACGACGAAAAGTGGTTGGACTCGCTAGCCTAACCATAGCCACGGGACCAATCGAACGAAAAGTTAACTTCCAAATAGTGGACATCGAAGCTTCATTCAACATACTTCTGGGAAGGCCTTGGATTCACGCTTCTAAAGCGGTAACATCCACCCTTCATCAAAAGATCAAGATCCCACTAAATGGCGAAGTTGTGACGATCACTTCGTCACCCATCAAGGCAATAATCGAGAAGCAATCAAACAATCAAGTCCTTGCGGATCCCATATACGAACTTGGGGGCTTCCAAAGTGTGAATGTCATAGAAAGTGAGTTGGCACCCTTATACTATAATCCCTACTCTAACTTGGTGGTCAACCACATACTCAAATCCCAGGGATACTTCCCTGGAATGCCTTTGAACCCAATTCGGAAGAACACCTTCGCACCCTACAAGAAAGGCAACTCGACAAGGATACCACTTGGACTAGGATACAAACCCACAACTGAAGAAGTTCTCGAAATGCTCGCTCAAGTCCAAAATCGCAAGCACGTGGGAGTCCAAATGAGACCGTATCTCCCCACTTTAAATGGATACTTCGTTCAAGAAGGAAGTTCAGAACTCTTCCATGGGTTTCCCGAACCTTGGCATTATCTTGAGAGGAAGTTGGCCGGAATCGAGATCTTTCACGATTGCTACTTCATTCCTCCCGAAACGGTTCCTACCGTCAAAACCCGTCAAGCACCTTGCTTCGACGAACAAGCTGTTAGCCTATTGTTTGAGAAGACCGATTCATTAGGGCGCGCAGATGAGATCATTACTATGATACTTCAAGACGATCGCTTCAACCCCACCGCATTGATCACGGAAATCGACACAAAGCAGCAGAAAGGATGGAGAAAATCTATCAAATGGACCAACAACCAAGGAAGACTCTTCAAGCTCACTCTTTGGAGAAGGAGAGATGTTCAAGGAGAACCAGAAGACGACGAGTTCGAGTCGGATTCGGAGTCGGAGTCGGAGTCGAGTCAGAGGAGTCGTTAGAGAGTCTACTCTGTTGTCATCCCCACTCCTTCGTTTCTCCTAGCTTAGCCTCGAGTAGTCACGGTAGTTCGGGAATGCCCCAATTCGTCCCTTTGCCGCCACATGACCATGGATCGGTTGGCTTCTTTGTTTCAACTTTACTCAAATCTTAATATGAATAAATCGGGTTCTCGCTTACTCTCTCGTGTTCTTTCGAGTGCACTGTTTATGGTGATGCGAGGATGACCAAGACCCGGACTTGACCGAAATACCACCCTACGTAGCCAAAGAAATATTACAAGAAGGGGAAGGGGGACCAGTAATAGAGGATCTTGAACCCATCAACGTAGGAACCGAATTAGAACCCAAAGAACTTAGGATAGGGACTACCTTGAGCTCTACCGAAAGGGCCGATTTCATAGACCTCCTAAATGAATTCAAAGACGTTTTCGCTTGGTCCTACAAAGACATGCCAGGGATCGACGGGGATATCGCCGAACATAGGATTCCGATTAAGCGGGTTTCAAAACTGTGAAACAGAAGCTCCGACGAATGAGAACAGAATGGGCTCTAAAGATTAAGGAAGAAGTTGATAAGCAATTCAAAGCCGGGTTCATCAAAGTTTCCGAGTACTCGATTTGGGTAGCTAACATAGTACATGTGCCCAAAAAGGATGGGAGAATCCGTGTTTGTGTTGACTTCAGGGATTTAAACAAAGCAAGTCCAAAAGATGACTTCCCTCTACCTCACATTGACATATTGGTGGACAATACTGCAGACCACGCGTTACTATCCTTCATGGATGGATATGCGGGTTATAACCAAATCAAGATGGCCATGGAAGATATGCACAAAACCGCTTTCGTCACCCAATGGGGAACATATTGCTATAAGAATGCCATTCGGATTGATTAACGCCGGAGCTACATACCAACGCACCGCAACTACACTCCTACATGACATGATGCACAAAGAAGTGGAGGTATATGTAGATGACATGATCGTCAAATCCAAGGAAAGAGAAGGACATATCGCAAACCTTCGCAAGTTCTTCGCAAGGCTACGAAAGTACAACATGAGACTCAATCCTCAGAAATGCACATTCGGGGTAACATCAAACTCCTGGGATACGTCGTTAGCCAACGCGGTATAGAAATAGATCCCTCAAAAATCAAAGCTCTGATCGAAATGCCACAACCTCAAACGAGAAAAAAAGAAGTCGAGGATTCTGGGAAAGGTACAATATATAAGTCGATTCGTATCGAAACTTACCATGATTTGCGAGCCTATCTTCAAGAAACTCAAGAAAACAGACCACACCATGTGGGATGATGATTGTCAAAAGGCGTTTGACCGAATCAAGGAGATATTGGCTAAACCACCAGTGCTCATGCCGCCACAACAAGATTAACCTCTTGGTTTATATCTCACAGTAACTGAAACTGCCATGGGTGCTATGCTGGCTCAAACCATAGGAAGTGAAGAAAGAGCTATTTACTATCTAAGTAAGAAATTCTTGGAATATGAGTGCAAATACTCGCAACTCGAAAAGACATGCCTCGCTCTTGTGTGGGCAACGAAGAAACTACGTCACTACATGCTTAGCTACTCCGTCAAGATATATTCCAAAATGGATCCAGTCAAATACCTCTTCGAGAAACCCGTCCTCAACGGACGTCTTGCAAGGTGGACTCGATGCTCTTAATTCGACCTCAAATATGTGCCACGAAAGTTATAAAAGGTCGCGCCGTCGCCGAATTCTTCGCAGAAAATCCTATCAACGACGCACAAACCATAGACACTTGGTCATTTCCCGACGAGGATATACTTCAAACAGACGTAGACTCTTGGGATCTATACTTTGATGGAGCATCAAATTTAAGAGGATTCGGAATAGGAGTGTTGCTCATTTCTCCCGAAGGTGAGCATACACCGATTCTTTGTCAAACTCGACTTCGAGGTGACAAACAACGCCGCAGAGTATGAAGCTTGTCTCATCGGACTACAAGCAGCAGTAAGCTTAGGCATCAAAAACCTCCGAGTACATGGGGATTCATCACTGATCATCAACCAAGTTACAGGATCCTGGAAAATCCGAAGCGAAAGCCTCGCACCCTATCAAGCTAGGATAGACCAAGTGGCTCAATTCTTTGATCACGTAACCTACTTACACCTACCTCGAGAGGAAAATCAATTTGCAGACGCTCTTGCGAAACTCGCATCTTTGATAAATATGCCAGACCACATGGTGGAAATGCCTTTGTGTATCGAACGACGGTCGAGCGGCTTATGTCCATCAAATCACCGATGAAGAAGAAATCGCACAGGAACCCTGGTTCCAAGCAATCCTGAATTTCAAGCTTAATGGTACCTATCCACCAGATATGGACAAGAGGGGACAACGTGCTATACGCCTATTAGCTTCCCAATATATTCTGATGCAAGGAGAATTATACAAAAGAACACCTCTTGGTGTAGTCCTACGTTGCCTTGATCATTCACAGGCGCGAAAGGTGATGGAAGAAGTCCACGACGGAGAATGCGGTCCTCACATGAGTGGGCCCATGATGGCAAAGAAAATCACACGCTTAGGGTATTATTGGACCACAATGGAATCCGATTGCATCAAATACGTGAGACATTGCCACAATTGCCAAATCTTCGGGAATGTACAACATGTCCCTCCTTCGTTGCTATACACGATGACATCTCCTTGGCCATTCTCCGCATGGGGAATTGACATAATCGGGAAGATAACCCAGTAGGAACAGGAGGTCACTGTTTCATTCTAGTAGCAATTGACTATTTTACCAAGTGGGTAGAAGCGGCTTCCTACACTGCTCTTACGGCTAAAAATGTGGCAAAATTCATACAAAACAACATCATCTGTCGATATGGTTGCCCACATGAGATCATCAGCGATAATGGGTCACACTTCCAAGCTGAAACCGAGCAATTGCTAGCCAAATACAAGATCAAGCATCACCACTCTTCGCCCTACAGACCACAGACTAACGGCGCGGTAGAGGCGGCAAACAAGAACGTTGTCACAATTCTCAAGAAAATGACTGACAACTACAGAGATTGGCCAAGCAAGATACCCTTTGCTTTATGGGGATATCGTACATCAGTTAGGACGCCCACCGGGACTACTCCTTTCTATTTGACCTACGGCATGGAGGCCGTACAACCAGTCGAGCTAGAAATACCATCCTTGCGTATTCTACTAGAAAGCCAAATCCCTGAGGCCGATTGGAAGAAGGATAGATATGAAGAACTCATCCTCCTGGATGAACGTAGGCTACGCGCCTTACATAATGTCCAAACATATCAAGCACGTATCAAACGAGCTTTCAACAAAAGAGTTAGGCCAAGAAACATCAAAGAAGGAGACTTAGTACTCAAATCGGTTAGAGCTCTACTACCTGTCGACCCAAGGGGAAAATTCAAACCTAATTGGGCCGGACCATATCTAGTCAAATCCATACTCCCAGGGGGTGCGGTTAGAATCACAGACCTAGATGGGAATGAGTTTTCAAACCCCACAAACCTTGACCAACTGAAACGATACTATGCCTAGATTAGGACAAAAAACGCGCCTCGCGTAAACCCATGTGTCGCTCTTGTGGCACTAAATAAACGGCCCCTGGCCAAGCTGAAATAAGCTAAGTGTCACTATGCTCTTGCATTCCGACAAAATTGTCATCCTCATATCATCAAATAAACTAAATTCGCACCTTGAGAACAAGCAAAAAGCTCATGCTTATTTTCTATGTTCATTACAAGCTCTTGCTTCGAACAATTATTCTTTTACATTTACTCGAACTACGCGCAAGGGTTTGATTTCGCTTTTTTAAGTGAATACGTAGGCAATCCTTCACGGGATTCAACCCATTATACCTAAAATGTAAATAGAAGGACATTTGCATTGCATTTGAAATTCGACAAGAATAATAAAAGAAAATCACGGCGGTTTCTTAACCATTCAACCTTTTTTATTCCATTCGCTTTCTAATAATAAATAATACGATACATAATAAAAATAGAATAGGCTAGGATTCTAAAAATCCCTCCTTTTTACTACAACAATAATAATAATAATCAAATAATAAATAAGGACTCGAGCTATTCCTCCATCTTCCCCTTGCCCTTGTCATTCTTGTCATATTTCTTGTCACGACCTCGAGCCGGGCGCTCTTGCACCACTTCAGACCTAATCACCAACGGTCTTTCTCGAGGCCTGACTCTTCCATTCTTGCCAACCACCATTTCCGCAACAGGAGTAGTCTTTGATTTCTTCGAAGGACGAATGACCTGAAATCCAGCTTCTTCTTCTCCTTCTGTCAGATGCTTCTCCTTCTCTTTCTCTCCCTCGCGCACCTTGTAGTCAACAGGCTCGCGTTTCCTCAGTCTCTCGCGTTCTTCCGAAGTTGCAGCCTTTCTCCACCTCAGATAGGAATCCGACACCCACAAAGCATTGGCGGAGAAGCTCAAGAACCACATGTTCCTTTGGGCCCATTTGATAGCCCACTCTCTTCGGCTCTCGGTGGTAAGCGCTACAACATCGGAACAGTATCAAGCCTCGGGATAGTCCGCTTCAAACCAACTTGCCTCATCAATCTTTCCAGGAAAGATGCATACCATGAACTCCAATCCCGGAATGCGCACGGACCTAGTGGGATCCAAAGAAGACACTCCAAAGTGATGGACTTGAGGTGCCACCACGGACAACCCACCTAATCAACGGGCCATCATCATTCTTGACTTGTTCTTCCAATAGTCACAGACCCGGGTGAAGTCCACCATGTACAACCGTGTCCTCATCGCAATCATACGGGAATGATAGGAAAGTGCATGAACTGGGGGCTCGAGCAGTCGGAGCCGTTCCATAAGCCAAACCTACCAAACGCTCCTGCGCAGCTCCATTTGCTCGATAAGACCCAAAAGACGGGGATCACCTCTCAAATCTTCATCAACATGTCCATAGAAGACATACACATGAAGCAAACAAAAGCCAAATGCTCTCCTCCTAGCAACATAAGAGACAGTGGGGTCAGCCCTGTTGATGAATCGATCTACAAAATCCAGCATTCTCACGCCTTTCGGGGTAACTAAGCGATCCACCTCGAGTCTAGTCAATCCGAGCAGGTCTCTGAATTTTGTCTTATACCCTTGGGAAGTGGAAGGAATGGCAGGTAGATGCTCGGGGTCCCACCCACCAATAGCAGCAATTTCTTCCGGAAAAGGACAGATATCACCACCTGGGAACGCGAAAACATGACAATTTGGGTCCCAGTAGTCAAGGCAAGCATCCAAGAACGGTTTTACAACCTTAATGAGTTTCAAACTCAATAGAGACCCAAGGTTATGAGCACCCATGTCGTGCTTCTCAACATTCGAGAATTCATTAGTCCATTCCTTCAAGCGGATCTCCAAAGTATTCATGCTGACAATTTTCTCTTGAAAATTTATTTTGGGAGTTTTTATGAGGATTAACGGAGAAGAGACGGAAGAATTATATGATTTAAAGCTTCGTCGACGCTTCTATTTATACTAATTGTTGTTTCCAAAAATCCGCCAGAAGAGACAAGCTTGGGAACAGGCGCAGCTCCTGCTGCGCCTATTCAAAGGGATGCAGCTCATGCTGCGCCTCTTCCCCAGACTCACTTTCTGCGATTTCCGCGTTTGGATCTTTCCTAATTCTATAACGAATAATTTCCTATTCCTACGGGATTTTATTTTGGTAAATACGAGCAGTTTACCATGTTTCAAGTTTTCTAAATTCGCGGGCACGCATTTCGAGGCAACGTCGACACCTTCGCCATTTTCATCGCACTTATTTCTCCTTTTTATTCATTTAGGAAATAAATTTCATTTTAATTAAATTTCATAAATTTCATTTTAATTTCATTTTTTTAGGAAATAATTTTCTTTTGTTTTCATTTTTCTAACAAATTTCAACATTTTCATTTCTACACTTACGGATTTCTATTTTTTTTCTTTTTTTAGGGGGTAACCCTCCCTACCGTCCGGTCATTTCCAACAAAATTTTTGCATTTTTGCACTTTTGTCCTTTTGAGTCTCGTTTTTACGCTAATTAAGGCCATATGTGTATAAAATGTATGTTTTGCGTGATTTCTATGTGAATTTCGGCAGCATGACGGCGTAAACCGTTGTCTACCAAACCTGTTCAAGAACTAACCTGCAGGTACAAGCAACACAACTTGACAAAGAAAGGCACTCGGGCCATCGTATATACAAATGTACAAGCAAACTGGGGGCTCGCGCCCCGAATCAAGTCCAAAGTCCAGGCAAACTGGGGGCTTGCGCCCCAAACAAGTCCAAAAATGTTCAAAATCAGATGTACAAGCCTACAAAGCTACGCAAAACTACTGTTGGACACCCTCCAACTCGGCAACCCTCGCCGTAAGAGCAGCAATCTCGGCGTCCCGAAACTCGAGCTCCCTCGACAAGCGAGCCGTCTCCTCCCGAGACTGGGTCAACTCTCGCTCCAGCTCACGACCGGCCTGTCGACAACAAGAAATTGGCTCATGTCAATCAATTCAAACAAAACTGAAAACCAAAAATCAGAAGAAATAAAATGAGGTTCATACCTGACGATCTCGACCACCGACGAGCGCCTCGATGGCGGTAGCTCGTAACCGGTTGGCCACCCGCCATAGTGCCACGAACCGAGATGGCGCGACCTGCATTTCAAAAGAAATTCTCAGTAAAATTGAACAAATTCAATCAAATGTGTTCTTACACGAAGGGTATATAAACTGGAGGCTCACCCTCCGGATCAGATGCTGCCAGTCGTCTAGGCCAGCATCCGTCACAGCTACGTCGAAGTCACGCAACTCGGAGATCGTCGTCCTCCCAGTCGCGTCAGTGTACTCAAGAGTCTCGGGGTACACTGGGGGCTCGATGCCCGCCGCCTCAACCTCCTGCAAAGACAAATAGCTCTCATTAATCGACGATCTTTCGTCGTAATTCCCGAAATCAAATCAAAAAATAATAATAATAAAGGATACTCACCACTACTGGCCAGTACGCCAACCTCCCGTAAAGGAACGCTGAGTAGTCCTCGCCTGGCAGAAGAAGGTCGTCACCACTGGCACCAGCCAAGTCCGCCTCCTCTCGGCCTCGGTAGGCTCTCGAACATCGTCCTCGGAGGGTCAATGGGAACCGTCAACGCGCCCGAGAGCACTGACGAGCCAAACGCTCGCCGGATACCACACGGGACCCATCGACGTCCACAACGGCCGACTCGGGCTCCTAGGTCGAAGGACCTCGGCGACAAAAGGAGGCACTCCGGCGTACTCCGCCCAAGGCAGGCACCCATTTGCGACAAGATAAGGCAAAGATCATTCCTATGATCGATTAAAAGCAAAAGTACAAGAAATATAAATACAAGTGGGATACTCACGCTGCTCCGCTGAAGGGCGTTCACATCCCGCCGGTAGACATTGTGAGAAGAGCGCTTGCTCTTCGTCCGGCACATCACCCAATCCCTCACCACGGAATAGGCCTTCTCCGGCGGCTCTCTGTCCTCTTGGGCGCGAGACTCGGGAAGTAAGAGTACACCCATGCCTATAAAACAGAATAATCAATGACGATCTTTCGTGATTTGATAAAGAAAAGAATTTACTTTGGTCTAAAGGAAGGTTCATACCTCCAACAAGTAGTCCAGTCCGACGGCGCCGGGGAGAAGTCCCCTTCTCCATCAACTCCGGACGAACCATGGCCCTCATGAAGCGGATGAGGACCGCAAAACCAGCGATGACCAGTCCCAACGTCCTAGGGAACTCGGGTCGAAAGAAAGGGAAGAAGCTTCGTCGATAGCCTCTCGCCCTTGTCTCCGAGGTAAATCGAAGACAAGAACCACCAAAGCCACGAGGCAGAGCTCTGCTCGTGTGCAGGGAGGAGGAGGCGATCTCCCTCCCATCGATCGTCACCGGACTCGGGGTCTTCCCCGCAAAGTAGTCTCGGACGTAGGTGCGGGTACCAAGCCCAAGATCGCTGTGACCTTCGGCGATAGGTTCCGGCCGATCAACCTCCTCGCCTCGGCCGAATACGCCCTCATAGCGGTCTCCGCCACACCATCTCCTCGATCCCACACGGCAGACCAGAAATCATGCCGTAATCCTCCAGAGTAACTCCCACCTCACCGAAAGGCAGGTGAAACGTGGAAGTCGTGTCCCAGAATCGATCCAAGAAAGCACGGACCAGGCTAAGGTTAGCCCGCAACTTCCTCTTCACGATATCCCTCCAAACCTGAACCAGAGGACCGAACGCTCCACGCTCGATCATGGCTCTCTCCTCCGCCGACAGCCGCTCATAGTGCTCCATCGCTGTCGTGTAACCCGAGAACGACCTGATGTTCCCGGCCTCCTATTATGATTTAAAACAAAGCTATCTTTAGTTTTGAATGAAATTTGCAAAAAGTTTGGACAAAAAGAATGAAAGAAAATAGGTAATGAGTAGTGAATTCTTATTTACCAAGCTCTTCACCGTCCTGTAGGACAGGTGACCCTCTGCAGCCCACACGAGGTGCCTACTCTCCCAGGTCTCGGCCCACGCAGGAGCTCCCCTCAGCTGACGACCTCCTCGCCTCACATTGGCCCGTCTCGGGGCCTCCTCCTCCTCCTCGACGGCCTCCTCCTCGTGAGCCTCGCCTCCCGTAGCCATCGCCGCATCAGTGAAGGCCTGCTCTAAAGCCTGCTCAACCGTAACGACGTCTATCTCCATGGGAGTCCTCCCAGAAGTAGAAGCCTCATCACCTGCAACATTAAAGTGAATTTAGGCCGCGTCACATGACGACAAGCCTTTGTTAAGAAGTTTTCGAGCCTCCAGAGCCCTGAAAACTGCCCTTTCCAGGCCATCTTTGGCCATACTCCCACCAACCCAATCACTCATGTGACAAATTGGGTCAAGTCAAGTCCAAGTCAAAGCCTGGTTCCGGGTTCAAGCCGAAAATTCGGCAGCATTTCGTTATAACGGCGATTATGCCCTAGAAAGGTGCCCCGAAAAAAGTTGTCACAAACCAAAATTTCGAGATGGCAGGAAGTTTACCCATCATCCAAGGATCCCAAATATCAAATTTCATCGCCAATGGGCAATCCTAAGGCTATTTTCGAAGCAATTTACGGTTCAGCTGTGAAACCGTCTCAAAATTCGCTCAAGGGCTCAAAACTCGATGAAAATTCAAAGCAAATACATGGTTACGTCCCTAACATTGCCTACTATCCATTTCTAACATCAATTTGGCAAAGCAAATCCATTTGGGGGAAAAGCCCCAAATTTTCGATCAAAAGGGTCGAAAACCCTAATTCTCGCGGCTCAAAATTCGACAAATGTAAATGATTAATGCAAGATTAAGACACTTACCTCGATTAGTCATGTTTAAAGCAAACTTTTGAATCCAACCTCGACGGAAATGGTGAAGATTTGAGAGAGAAATTGAAGGAATTGAGTTTCGAAATAATGAAACATAATCCTTCTGATTTCGCGTTTTTACGCGGAAATAGCCAAATTGGGGAAAAGACGCAGCAGGCGCTGCGCCTCTTCCAAGAGACGCAGCTCTTGCTGCGCCTCTTCCTTGTGTTCCCTCCATACGAGTTTTCAAAAATTCGTTATGAGTTCGTTATTTGTGGGCCCATCTTTGGTGCGCCTCTTCTTCAACGCTATTATATTCTTTTGGTCCGTTTCGATGATTTTCTTTCGTTCCGGCCCGCGTTTTATCCAGCGCGACAGTATTTTGCGGTATTGTCCAAGATCATTTTATCCCGCGCAGCAGTATTTTGCAGTATTGCTCAAGATCATTACGTCCCCGGCGCAGTAGTATTTTGCAGTACTGCTCACTCAAGATTCCTTTCACAACGATCAAGATGTTCCTAGTCGTCTGTCCCGCGCAGTAGCATTTTGCAGTACTGCTCACTCAAGATTTCTTCCGCGACGATCAAGATGTTCCTAGTCGTCACAATATTCCCCAACAAGAATTTGTTTGAGACCGACGCAAGCAGATTCAACCTCAAATTTCGCTAGAGTTCGCTCGAGACCGACGCAAGCGGATTCCCCAGCAGTTTCTACCGACGTCCTGCTGCTTTCAATATTTCTTGTTTCCCCGCGAAGTTCGATTAAGTCTCAGGTATGATCTCTCCTTATGGCTGGCGAGCCTCCTTACGTAGTCTAATGGACTTTAAACGACCCTCCCCGATAGTCGACAGACTCTAAAATGTTCCCGACGATAGGTCCTTGGCTCAGACCCCTTGAGCCGCCTCGCGTCGCCATAGTCGTCAGGTTGTAATCTTCGATTGACCTGATGGCTATACTTTGACTTTCGCCTTGTCCAAGCCTCAGTCAAAGTGGGGGCTCTGTAGACACCTCGTTTCTGCACCTCCCGCAAACCACCCGGTGATGATTGGGCCGCATGTTCGATTCGCGGAACGATTTGTGACAGTTCGTAAGATTATCGTCAAGTGATTGCTCAAATATTAATGTCGACCTCTTAGTTGTCATCTACGTCCTGGTACGGTCGTTTTGGCAGTAATTAGAGTACATTCGGAGTCCGGGTCAAAAACCGTCTCCATTTTCTGATAACTGTTAAATCCCGAGTCGGAATGTTCTGGAATGTTCCGGATATTTCTATTCCATATTTTACAAATTTTATCTTTTGGCAAATAATATCCCGTAATATTCACAAGATAATCGAATTATTTCCGTCCTACCTTAACTCAAACGCGGGAATCTTTCTTCAGCAGGAGGAAACCTCCTGGGAATAGACGCAAGCAGCCCAGTCTGCGCCTCTTCCAAGAGAGCGCAGTGGGCTGCTGCGCCTCTTCCCAGGCCCTTCTTTGCATGATTTACGTATCTTTTTTATATCTTTCCGAGATTCACTTCCAAAGAGTCTCCGAAACCCTATTCCTTCACGTGATTAGTATAAATAGGAGCTTTCGTTCCTCATATTTCTCACGCGAGTGTCCGCCCTTCTCTTCTCCCTTTGCATTCTAGACTTCGTTCTTACTAATTGGCGTCTACGTGCTTGGACTTCCGACCACGTAAGCTCGGATCTTTCCGGTACCACCTCTCCGTTGCATGACCGACCAATTTGACCAACTACACTCAATCAATCTTAATTAATCAATCGTTTTCCTCTTACGAGGGCACTCTCTTTGCATTCGCGTCGAGCATCACTAGTCGATTCTTAGTCCTTCTCGTTTCGTCAACATGTAAGTCTGAGGGTGTAATAATTCTCTTTATTTATTGTATTTTATTTATCGTATCGTCTTTGTAAGGTTTATGTCGAATACACCGTTAAAACCGATTTCTAAAACCCTTTGTTAAAACTCTTTTTACGGATTTTCCAAAGAGACGGACGTCGAGAAAAGACGCAGCAATCGCTGCGCCTATTCGAAGGAGCGCGATTCTGCTGCGCCTCTTCGTGAGGCTGCCGCAGTTCCTGCTTCTTTTCTTCTTCCTCGTCCTCTGTAATTCGTCTTTGTTTATTTGTTTTTTCACTTGTTTTCTTAAATTCTTCGTTCATCATCATTAATATTCACATGTATATTGTATCACATAATTCCTTCATCATTAACATGTTTTAATTATTCAAATCTGACCTTAAATCCTAAATAATCCAATATTTGCGGGTTTTCGTCATTAAATTCAATTCCGGGTTGTAGAGATTCAATTCGTTCATATTGGGTTTCTGGAATTCGCCATTGATATAGTTTTCGTTTGTTTATTCACATGTTCATTGTATATTCGTCATATATCGTCATATCTAACCTAGTTAATTGATTTCAATAGAGGACTCATTCATTAACATCGCTCCTTCTTGTAAATTAATCCATCTTAATTCCGTCTCATCCATGTTTATTGCTTTTATGACTAATTCATATGTAATTAATGCATTAAATCACTTTCATCCGAGTAAATATCATAATCAATCCTTAGAATCATCAATTAGCATTAACGATTTGCGATTCGGCTTCATGCCAGAACTCACCCTTGAAAGACGCAAAGAATCGCCTGCGCCTCTTCTAGAGGGCGAGCCTGATCTGCTGCTGCTGTTCGAGATGAGTTCTATCCCCTCGAACTCCTTTTTCGCCTTGACCTAATTAATTAGCTTACGTATTAATCTAACTATTATTCGTATTATCATGCTCGTTTCGTAATTCTTCCTTTTATTCCTTTTTTCTCAAATCATCCGTTTTAGCGGTATTTTCGACATAAATCGCCTATTCCAATATAATTAATGTAATTTTCATTATTGTAATTTATAATTATTGTATTTCTTTTATTGTTTGTATGTTTCCGCATGTAAATGAGCATTAAATCCTACTTCGACCCAATTGTATGCTAATTACGTGTTTCACCGACTTAGTTAATTCTTCACATGCTAGGATTAATCTAATGGATGTTGCATTGCATGCATATAGCCGACGATATATCAAGTACGAATAACTTCCTTAATCATTAGTAGAGGCCGCTATCGAGGCGGGCGGGATTAGGTGTTCGATCAAAAGAGCTTCCTAATACGTACCCTCACCCCTTACTCCAGATCTCCGTGAGCACCCGTGTTCATTGGCATCCACGAGAGTCATTCTAGACATAGAATGCTAAGGGTCACGATTGCTTAGTGTTCATGTCACTACTTTGTGTCTTGACATGACACGAGGTACTCGAACGGTTCCAATTTCCCATAAAAATTGGTGGCGACTCCATACAAAATGCAAACGCTTGTTCCCCGTTTCTCACCAAGCGCCCCCGTGGGCGGCCCGCTGTCCACACCGAGTATTTCACAATACTCGGCCGAGTACTTCTTTGGCGGATGATTTGTTTATTTTGAGCCGTAGGCTATATGCTTACGTTTTCTTGGTTATATCATCTCAAAATGCCGCCAAAGAGGTCAGATGTATACATCCAAGCTACTGAGATGAGTCTTGATGAGATTGCCAGAATGATTGAGCAGCAGGATGCGCTCATGGAGGCACTCAAGAATTGGGTAAGGGAGGTGAGAACCCGATGGATGCATCTTAGCTGGACACCACTATTTCTCGCTTCCACCCCGCTACTTATGAGGCACCGGTGAGCCAAAGCTGCTTGATAATTGGCACCTCAAGATGGAGAGTTTCTTAAAGGTTGTGAAGTGTCCGGCGGATATGATGGTGGAACAGGCTATGTTCTACCTAAGGGATGAGGCCGGAGTATGGTGTAGATGTGAGGGAGGATGGTCGGGCATACTACAATGACCAGGGACAGAATGTTATCCCATGGGCAGGCTTCAAGAGCGCTATAAGGGAACACTTCATGTCGGAGCACATTCGCCACAAGCTGAGAGCTGAGTTCGATTCCTTCTCCATGGCTGATAACATGACCGTCACGGAGTACGACCATCGGTTTATAGAGTTGTCACGGTACGCGGAGGATATGCAGATGGGTCAACGGAGTTTGGCTCTTTGCTTTTAGAAGGGGTTGGCGACCGAAGATCATGGATAGACTACCAGCTGGGGTACTCACAGATCTGAAAGAGGTATATGCAAGAGCAGGGCACGCTGAGAGGCTAGTGGACTTAGCCAAAGAGGCTAAGGAATAGAATGCTGAGAAAAGAAAGGCTGAGAGTGAAGGTGGCCACCAGTCGGGTCACAAGAAGGTAACCACAACCAGGCTAGAACCTTTTCTGGCGGATCTAGTTATGCGGGGGGATTTCGAGATTGGGGAAGAGGAGGGGGTCGGAGTACTAGTGATAACTCCAATATTACCTGCTTCAATTATGGTGGAGTGGGTCATAAGAGGCATGAGTGTGCCAGTGCTAGAGGAGGTGAGGGTTTTCCGGCCAGGGACATAGAAGGAAAACTTTTCGCATGCTCCAAGCCAGAGCTTTGCTAGCAACAGGCCAGCTGGGTCGTGGGGAATCGCGGAGGGCATAAAAACAAAGGCGGCAACAACCGCAATAATGGAGGATCCTATCAGCGTCTGAACAATAGTGTGACGCAGAACTCGGCAGCCAAGTCGACTACTTCCGCTACCACGGTTCAGGGTGGAGGTCAGAAAAGCAGTAGGAAGCTCTTTATGATGGGCAAGCAGGAAGCAGAGAATGATGCTTACGTTGTTACCGTTACTTTTCTCGTTTATAACACGCCATATTTTGTTCTGTTTGATTCGGGGCAACCCACTCTTTTGTGTCTAGGAGTCATGCCATAGCTATGGGTTTGGGAGAATATGAACTGGTGAAAGATAATGTGTTTATACCTTCCGGGGAGTCCGTGTCATGTTCTAAGTTGCATAGGGATGTATCCATGATGGTGAGGAAAGTAGACTTACCGGTCAACTTGTTAGAGTTTCCTATGGATGGGTTTGAGGTTATCGTTGGGATAGACTGGCTGGGCAAGAATGATGCTAATATAGACTGTCGACAAAAGAGGGTGTCTTTAAAGGGGACTAAGGGAGTCAAGGTATCATACATGGGGTTCGTAGTAAAGCCTAAGTTGAAGTTGATCGCGGTAATGACTTTAAAGTCATGTTTGAGGAAGAAGTTTCCTTTAATCCTTTGCCATGTGAGGGATATGCGTGTGGAGGAGCCATCAGCATGTGACATACCAGTGGTTGGGGAGTTTGGTGATGTTTTTCCAGATGAGATATCGGGGTTACCTCTTAAGAGGGACATCGACTTCAGTGTTCAGCTCAAACCGGGGACGGGGCCTATATCTAGAGCACCGTACCGGAAGGTACCTAAAGAGTTGGAGGAGATGAAGAAGCAGCTAGATGAGTTGCTAGACAAGGGGTACATGTAATACCCCCGTACACCAAGGTGCCTTACCAAGGACCACCCCCGCGTATGAAGGTGTTACCATCTCGGTTGCCCGAGGTAGTAGATCAAATAAACAATGAAAGAACATTTATTAAGTAACCTTAAGTTTTTACAATGGAGAACAGGGTGGCAAGATACAACAAGGATGACTGTAAAGACTACTAAGCCTGACTGTCAAGGACTTCTACTTCGGTAGCGTGGTGACTCGAATCCCTTCCAATCCCGCAAGCAACATGACCAACTGTACCTGACAAACCAACTGCTCACCATCCTCGAATGGATCACCATAGTTTTGAAAACACAACACGAGGTCAGTTTACTGTATAACAAAATAAGATAAGTACGAAAAGACAAAATATCTGATCATCATCCACCTCCAACTCCCGATCTCACATCGTAACTAACTACACACTAAAGTGTGTAGTCCTGCCAGATTACCCATCGCAACAGATAATCCTCACCCCTAGTGGGGGACCGCAGCCAATCCCCACCTAAGCCCCCGCTCATCAACGAGCGATAACCCTGTTCATTAATTTGCACATCCCCTTCTGTGACGGCTTCCACAAAGTACGAAACTAGGGCGTGAGACCACTCCCACAAGTGACTCCACTCAGCCGAGGTCGCACCTCGTGAACATCATCAACAACCATCACAACAACCACACCAACTCCAACACACCAATAATTATCAGCAGATAATCAATCGTACAATAATACAAACATAATCTTATAACAATTAAACAGTAAACTGAGTAGGGAAACCGTACCTTATTGCTAATCCATGAAAATGCATCCAACAACTAGCCAGCCAATACTCCGAGACGAAACCTACAAATGATACCATGACCTATTACAAAACTACCCCGAAGACCTACTGAAAGACAACAACGAAACGGCGACTTACCTTAAGACACGAACCGAAGTCAACAACGATGACATCCTTGCTTGAATACTCCGCATATAAACCAATCCCCTACCAGGGTTAGTGTCTAGGCTAGATGAGAGTGTAGGGAAATGTGGGTGATAGGTGAGAGAGAGAGAGAGAGAGAGATAAATATTAGGGTTAGAGAGAAAGGGAACCGTTGAAAATGAATTAAGACTTACGAACTTGCGTTTTATAGTAACGCATCAACAGCGGCTATACTCGGTCGAGTACTCCCATACTCGGCCGAGTAAGCCCTACTCGGTCGAGTGTTAACATCACTCGGCCGAGTAGCCCCTGCTAGGTCGAGTAAACCGTCACATAGATCCTTTATCCTCTCGCCTATCCCCTCCTACGATCTTCTGTGGTCAAATGATCGGTCAAAGGGTCCTTAAATAGAGCGGGTATTACAGTCTTCCCCCTTAAAAGGAACTTCGTCTCCGAAGTTCAACCCACACTTCCCAAACGCGACGACCAACATCCAAATAGTTAAGCCTTTTAACAAGACTCAAACAACTATAAAGTGTCACCGCTACTCCATTATAGCATCAATTACATAAATTAAGTTCGTGACAACAAGTTAAATGAATGAAGGTAAAACATAGAAGTAGGAGGTGAAGCATAGAGGAACTTTAGTCAACTCGTTAGAACTTTTAGAAATTTTATATCGCGATGTTATCTACCCCTCTAAAAAGGAACTTCGTCCCCGAAGTTCATTCTACCCATCCACCAAGGTCAACCATATGCAAGACGACAACAATTATGGACATATACTCTAATACAAGGCAAGCACACGTATGTAAACAACCACCTCCACACGTATGTAAACAACCACCTTATGTATGCCAAACAAGGAAACAAGACACATAACATAATTAGAGAATTGCAAAAAGTATGAAGACGCCACTGCCTTGATCAACTCTGACTACCTCTAAAGCCCATAACCACATCTCATACTACTATTATCGTCGCACTTCAAATTCAATCGTATATCGTGGCCATATATACAAAGCGCATCTCATAAAGATCCGAACACCTTACTAAAGTATTCAGGCATACACGTACTAAAACAGTTACACATATAAATCGATAACAATTCCAAGGAATGAAGAGTGTACTATCCATATTCTCGGCCGAGTATAATGGTGTACTCGGTCGAGTAAGCGATACTCGGGCGAGTATTAACATACTCGGTCGAGTTTTCCAGGTCAGAAAGCAAATTTTCGACATTAGACACATATTCACCAAGGATCATACCTGCACGCAATCACATACTCCATCACCAACTAAAAGTTTATGTCTAAGAGGTCTCAAACGTAGTATGCGAAAACAAGTAGCAGCCTTATGGCCAGTTACAGTCATCCAAAAGAAAAGAGTACGATAAAAGAACAAAAAGTATCCAACGAAAAACCAAAAACAAATCCATAAATACAACGGAATCACATATCTGGACCCTCCTCTATCTCCTCACCACCACCGGTGCCGGATGTACCTGCTTCAGATGTACCTGCTCCCGGAAAAGCTCTAGCTGAGTAGCCTCCACCGCCTAGCTGACTGCCATAGTTGGCTCCACACGGTCCCGCGAGGCAGTCAAACTCGGTCTCCTCTGGTGGCCTCCAATAGCCAGGGTCAACTCCGTAACTGTGGAAGACTCTTGTGTCCACTCCGGGTCTCCTCCACCAAACGGGTTGTGCCAACTCCGTCCCTATACCCTGGTTATAAGCCATCTCACGCATGTTCCGGAGCACCAAGGTAGTGGAGATCTACTCAGTCAAGTCACTAACCTGCATTCTGAGGTCATGAACGGTAGGGTAGGGCGAGTACTACTGTGGGTAGAAGCTCGATGTGGAGTAAGAGGGCTCAGTCTCAACCTCGTCCACCCTAGATGCTCTCCCTCTACGGCGCTCACGTGGTGGGGGAGGAACCGGCTGTCTCTCTGACACTGTGGTAGGCTCGGCTAGGTCTAGAAGGATGGTGGAGTCGATCAAGTAATACTGAGGCTTGGGTCTAGGTGCACCACTCCCCGGGTCATACTCAGCCAAATGGTCAATCACGGGTAGGTGCTCGGGATCAGGGAGCACCATCCACAAAGATCCTCTCACTCTCCAAGCATATGACCCATACTCTTGTTGGAAATCTATATCTCATTATTAAACATATTCATATATGTTTCAAATTAATTTAGTCATAAAATTAATTACAAATCTTATGCATGCAAACTAAATAAGAAGAGATAAGAAATCAATTTCTCACCATTTAAATTTCGGTCAAATGGGCACCAACAAGATCTCCTTCTTGTTAGTTCTTGAGCTTTCCAATATTGGATGAACATACATGACTTCAAAATAGAAGCCCTCCAATTAGTAGCACCCAAGACTATCCCTTAATCCCACAAACTAATATGTACTAGATATTTGTAATGTGGTTTACCTAAAAATTGATTACTAATACTCATATACTACTACTAGTATTATTAGTTATTGATTCATACAAATTAGATTCATCAAACTTGATTTTATGATGAACAAGAGAGAGAAGTTTTATGTTTTTCTTAAAACATGAGAGAATGAAAAAATTAAGAGAAAAACTCTCTAATCTTATGTCCAAAAACCGGTGGGGGGGGGGGGGTTTTAGGCCCTTTTCATTTTGCTTTTTGTCTTCACAAGACAAACTAGTGTAAGGCTTTGTCCATAGTCATGTCACTATCAAGTGTCATGGACAAATGAATAAGACAAATGGAAAAAGACAAAACTTCTAAGCATGCCCACCTAATTTCGGTTTATATGTAGTAATATGGAGTCCATTTTATTTTTGTCAATTGTACAATTGTATGTCATGTGACATGTGACATGTCTTATGTCATGTTTTAATTTAAAATGCATATTTAACAAATTAAATATCATTTACAAATTAAATAAATCATATTTAACAAATTAACTAGTAATTTAAAATTACTTTCTCATAAAATGGTCATTTAATTACTAGTTAGTATAATTCAAAACATCTTGTAATTATAACTAACTTATCATTCTCATCTCGCGTGTTTCGCAAACACCGATTAATTTTAGTAATATAACTTCTTAAATTACTAAATAAAATCACATTATAATAAGATGTCATTTTTCTCTCTTATAATAATTTGTTCAATTTTAAGGAATTAATTAATCTGTATCGTCATACAATTAATTAACCTTTTCAATTAAGGGAATCGTCCTATAGGTGTGACCTCAAGGGATCAACTGATCACCACCGTCGCACGACAGTAATGTCAAACTCTAGCCAGCCAATCATTACCGATATGTGTGGATCAGTTGACTATATATGTAATGCATCATCCCTTTCGTATTCTTGGTATGAGATTTAAATATGTGATCAATATGATCAACAATTGTGATCGCATTATTGTCGGGGACACTTACTCCAACAATCTCCCACTTGTCCTCGACAAGTGTGCGTCACCAATTCTCTTGTCCTATTACTATCTCCCACTCAATGCAAGGTGTCTTTCGGGTCGTACTTGCAAGTGATCATATCGAGAGTGGTTTCCTCGATCTGGAGAACAACTGATTGACCGGGGTCATCTACCATAGATACCATCCGAGCGTGGCCACGCATTTCCAGTTCATTACTCCTCGAGTGGCCCTGAGATATTGTTTTAACCCTGACAAGGGGGTGGACAATTCCTATTGCACTCATTCCCTTCGACTAGCCACAGCCATCATAACCCAAAATATGCCCATTTGACCCCATTTACGAAGGTCGTAGTAACACAAATCAAAGTTAATCTGAAACTGTGCCACCTTAGGTGAACGGTCTTTAGTTAAAAGAATCGACTCATTAGAATACTATAGTAGCTCTCGCCATGACCAGGCTATATACATTTACCAGAACTCTATAAGCGGTCACTGCCCGGCAAAGTGTTCCTAACAGTCTGCCTATGTGATCGACTAGTCATCTCACATGACTCTATGGCACTTGAACTTGCCATCAATCGCATCACACTCTAGTCACTTCGAGACGTCACCTCATACAAGTGACTATGGGCGAATACCATGTTAATCCGGGTTCACTTTAACGGGGTTCAATGTTGTCTCTACAACCCGTTTGGATGTAACAAAGTATAAGAAAAAAGTTTTTAAAGTAAAAACTCGAACGACAAATGCGATTATCACATATGAATAGTCAATGCCTGATTACTATTTCATATTCTACAATCTAATTTGATCTTGTAGTTGTTTATTTCAATTTAATTGAAATGACATTACTCATCATGTTAAGCCTATAAGAAGGCTTTGGTTAGTAGGTTTTATCAACTTCTTGTACCTTACTCAACCTTACTACATACTCGTTTTCCTTTGTAATGTATACATTTGCATTACAAAATTTTCTGAGTACGTGTGGAGATCTAATCAAGACATAGGCCCTCTAGCCTTAGAATAGCTCCCACTGTTTTCACAGTGTGCGGGACTCATCCTTCTTGCACATCTCATGATTGCAAGTGTACTCAATTTCCGTTGTAAATATTTCTCATTGTTCTTTATTGCCTAGAACGATTCTAGAAAATCTATTTCTTAAATAATAACATAGCCGCAATGGTATCATAACCATCCTAATGTGTTTTGATTATGGTTTTGTCGGAAACCATGCGCAATCTCAATTGTCAATTGTCACTTGTGTAACACCCTTACACAAAATTGCATCAAAAACACTTTGCATTATATCCTTAATGCTTTTGCAAGTACTTAAGGGTAATCAATATGGCTACTTGGTAATTATTACTTAAATTCGATTTTGAAACAATTCATCATACTCAAAGTATATGAAGTGTTATACATCATTTCCTATTTAATTGATTCGGCAGCGGAAGCAAATGGAATCAATCAAATATGTTCAATTTAATTGAACTAGTCATGAATCTTATCAACATGAGACTTCTTATTTGACGCTAATATCAGGTAGATTTATCATCATAAATCCGGATATTAAAGATGTATTGTTATACTCCAAAAGTCTTAAATCATTCCCAATGATCAATATGTTATCCACATATAAGACTAATTAAAATTACCGTAACTCCCACTAAACTTCATGTATAAACACAACTTCTCAACCTATTGAGAAAAGTTTTATCCCATGATCAAAATGTTGATTCCAACTCATTGATGTCCTACTAAAGATTCTCTCTTAAGTTTCACATTATCTTAGGATTGCAAGAATCTACAAAACTCAAGACATGTATTGAATACATTCCTTCTAATTGAAGAAGTGGGTTTTAGATTCACTTGCTATATGTATATCATCATAATGAAACACAATCCCTAAGAAGATCCAAATAGACTTAAGCATTTCAACTAGTGCAAAACCCTTTGCAACCAATCAAGCCTTGATATCTCTCTTAGATATCCAACAATTTCACTCGGAATTGAATTCGGATTTTCATGGCTCTTAAGCCTTGTATTGAGTTGTGACTTAAACACTCTTATGTAAGTCATATATTCATTACTTTCCAGAAGTAACTTGAATCAAACAATTTCTTTGTAAGTTATAAGCTCTTTACTTTCTTAAAAGTAGCATGAATTCATCATTTTCAACAAGTGATGAATTTAACCTCCTAGGTTTTAAAGAAACAACATCTTACACAAAACGTCTCATGTAGCCAAGAAAGACCAGTTTCTTGCGACATGACACTCTTTATGGCTCTTTGAATAATTTCTCCCACTCTGTCTTCTAGAAATAAACTTGTATTTTAGAAAGACAGCTTCACGAGCCACAAACTCGTTGTACTCGTGATTATAGTAAGGGAAAATGAGCATTTGTTTCTTGTGAGAACTTACAAGCATGGTACCCTACCATTTCATATCTCATATGAATCGTTTAGATTTAGTGGGAAAAACAACTTAGACAAAATGAT
Organism: Silene latifolia; assembly: GCF_048544455.1. NCBI lineage: Eukaryota > Viridiplantae > Streptophyta > Magnoliopsida > Caryophyllales > Caryophyllaceae > Silene > Silene latifolia. The sequence goes on from NC_133529.1 coordinate 41,265,444, forward strand.
AAAATCCCCAAAATTAGATCAAGCAACTTAAGGTAACTTGATTTAAGTCCAAACCCTAATGAATAGCGTTTGATTTCTTTATATAACCACACATTATCCCATAATGTATGCTAAGAGATATTAACTTGTGATACTATATCACATTTCCTTTGGTTTATATCAAAGTCTTCACTTAGATAATCCCATTCCTGGAAATCTTTGAACTTCTTCAAAGATTTCTCTATTTACCTTATTAAGTGAACATATTAGTGTCAACTTAAATCGTTTTTTTTTTGGTGAAATGTAAGCTTTCCATTAAAAACAAGTAATCTAATACAGATTACACCATTCTGACTAATACAATTTCAACCCATACTGAGTTTACAAATATAAATTTACACTCTTCAACCAATCTAAATCTCTCCTATCAGTCACTGGATGAAGCCGTGCTAAAATCCTGGATGTAACTTCACGTTTGATCAGGTTGCTGATAACCTCCGGTCTAAGTACACATCCCTCCACCCTTGCTTTGTTTCTTTGCATCCATATGTGATAGTATGTAGCCATAACTATACACAAAAGAACACCCTTCTTCAGGCGTGAACCATGTCCATCACCAGCCCACTGCATATGCTGAGATGTGGGAACAGACATGCTACACAACTTGTTAATCTCAGAAAAAATCATCCTGCCATAAGCACACTCCTGAAACAGATGGATATGAGTTTCAGGAGCACTACCACAGATCAGGCACTCATCATCAGCAGCAATACCTAGCTCAAATAACTTCACCTTTAGCTGCAATTGTTCTCTAGCAATGAGCCAGCCAATAAATTGGTGCCTAGGCACACACCATCCATTCCAAACATATTGATGCCATTGCACAGCTTGAAATCTTTGTCTTACCAGCTCGTACCCACTACAAATAGTATACCCTTTGCTATCAAGAACCCACTGACCATTTTGATAACCAGAAGCTAACCTATCTTTAACCCTACAAATGGACTTCCAACCCCAGCTCATATTCCCACTGGGTTGATACTCCTGCCAGTCAGCTCCTTTCAGGTAAATCTGATTGACCCACTTTACCCACAGTCTATCTAGACTATAGTAAATCCACCACACAAGTTTCCCTATGGCAGCTATATTCCAGGACTGACTATCCTTGATGCCCAATCCTCCTTCCTCCTTTGGTGAGCAAACCTTCTTCCAACTCACCATAGGAACCATAATATAGTCCACACTCCCATCCCATAAGTAATTTCTACAAATAGAATTGATTCTATTAATCACACCTTTTGGGATTAGGAAGATATTCACCCAATAATTATAAAGAGTAGTAAGCACAGAGTTCACCAAGACCAGTCTACCAGTGTAAGAGAGCTTTTTAGAGCCAAAACTTCGAATCCTGCAAATCAGCTTCTCCACTAGTAAATTACAATCAGCCTTTGTCATTCTACCACAAGTAATAGGAACTCCTAAGTACTTAAAAGGCATGTGTCCCTCACGGAAACCTGAGATCTGCAAAATATCATCTTTCACAGCCTTGGATATCCCATTAAAATAAGCATCAGTCTTAGTAGATTTCATGTTCAGGCCGGATGCAGCAGAAAATGTGGCAAATGACCTTAGTAAGACCATAATGGAAGCAATATCGCCCTTGCAAAATAAAAGAAGATCGTCTGCAAACATTAGGTGAGAGAGCTTCATCTTATCACAAAGGGGGTGGAACTTAAATGGTAAGTTTTCAGTAGTATATGCCAACACTCTACTCAGGTACTCCATGGCAATGGTAAACAATAGAGGAGATAAAGGGTCACCTTGCCTTAACCCTTTTGCCCCTTTGAAATGACCAAATGTTTCACCATTGAGGACTAAAGAATAGGAAGCAGTTTGAATGCACTCCTTAATTAACAAAATGATCTAAGTAGGGAAGTTTAAATAAACCAACATCTGCTCTAAGAACCCCCAATTGACTGAATCATATGCCTTTTTGAGGTCTACCTTGAGCATAAATCTAGGAGAGATGGCTTTCCTATTATAGCATCTCACTAAGTCTTGACAAATTAGTATATTTTCCACAATGCTCCTCCCTTGAATAAACCCACCCTGATTTTCACTGACAATATGAGGGAGGACCTTTGCCAACCTATTACATATCAACTTGGATATGCATTTGTAAACAACATTGCAGCATGAAATAGGTCGAAATTGAGTGACACTATGTGGCATGTCACACTTGGGAATTAAAGAAACAAGAGTATGATTAATTTGTTTGAGGATCTTCCCAGACTTGAAGAAGTCCTGCACAGCATCACACACAGTCCCCCCTACTATGTCCCAAGTGTCCTTGAAGAAAGCACTAGAATAACCATCTGGCCCAGCAGATTTAGAATTAGGGATAGAGAAGATAACCTGTTTAATCTCTTCATTTGTGACAGGGCTCAGAAGAATAGAATGATGCTCACTAGTACATATCTTTCCTTTCTGAACAACAGCTTTAGAAACATTAATAGTCTCACCAGATGTCCCCAACAAATCAGTATAAAAGTCAATGAAGGCTTGCTGAATCTCCCCACTATCCTCACACAGGACACCCTGACTATTCTCAATTCTCATAACTCTATTCCTTATTTGCCTGCCTTTAATAATACTATGGAAATATATACTGTTGGTGTCACCTTTCTCCACCCACATTGCTTTAGACTTCTGAATCAGAAACTCATGACAGGCATCCTCCAAAAATCTGACACTACTAGCTGCTTCCAGTTCAGTATGAATAAGTTCAGCATTTTGAGGATCACTTCTAAGCTTAATTTGGATAGACTCCAAATACATTCGAGCCCTAGCAGCAGAATTCTCTACATCATCAAAATCAACTCTATTGAGCTCCTTCAGGGGTCTTTTAAGATGCTTCAACTTTTTAACCAAATTAAACATCTTAGTTCCAGGCCAATGTTTTCCCCAATTAGTCTGCACACATTGAGTAAAATCCACAGATACTTACTCCACATGTTGAAATATTTGAAGCTCCTATTTCTTTTACCCACATCAATTTTCCTTTGTACTACACAGGGAGTATGGTCAAAAGTGCTTTCACAAAAGAAGTGTGCAAAAGCCTGAGCATTATCCCTCAACCAGTCCTGATTTACAAGTACTCTGTCAAGCCTGCTATAAACTCTGGTAGCCTGATCATGCTTATTACACCACGTATATAGAGAGCCAGTAGCAGGACAATCCATAACCTCACACTCATCAACACATGCTTTAAAGTCTTCCATTTCTTCCATTGTACTATTACCTCCTAATCTTTCTGAAGGATATAAAACAGTGTTGAAATCACCACAAATCACCCAAGGCCCATGTACAGTTTTCTTAATCTCACACAACCTGACCCATACGTTTTTCCTCTCTTGAGTATCATTGAAAGCATAAACCATTGTCACATAAAAAGTAGCCCCAGCAGCCAAATCAGTAGCTTCCAAATGAATAAATTGAGCATTGTAGTCTAGAATATGAACTCTAAACAGGGAAGGATTCCATAAGACCCAAATTCTCCCTCCCTTATGGTACTGAGTATTAGTTGTTAAACACCAAGAACTACACAAATTATTCCTCACTGCATTTAGAGACAAAGGCTTTACCTTTGTCTCAAGGAGGCCAAACAGTCTTATCTGATGAAGGGCAAGAAAGTTTTTTATAGTAGATTGCTTAGATAGACTGTTCAACCCCCTAATGTTCCAAAATCCCCAGTTACTCATTACCCCCAACTGGAGGCAATGCACTACCATTTGTCCCTATTCCAACTTTGGGGGTAACATTGTTAATAGACTCTAAAAGGTTCGTATTCCTACTCTGATTAGAACTGCAGCCCGCCGAGAATTTCTTGTCATCGAGCCTAATAATTTTACGAGCAGGAGTATTGGCCATATGATACTTACCATTACTAGCCCAGGTCACATCAAAATTATTAGGTTTTTCATAAGGAGTGCACACATTAACAGATGGAACTGGAGCCTGAGGAGACCCAACAGGAGTGCTACTTTTAACAGGTGCAACCGGTTGCTTTGGCCTCCAGCCTTTCCGAGGACCCTTCGGGGATCTTCCGAGTACCCCCCCCTTCTTTTCCTTTCTACACTTCGCTGTCTCATGCCCTATTCCTTGACACTTAGTACATAAGACTGGTTTCCATTCAAACTCCACTTTCAGACTAATTATACTACCATCTGAATCCATGAATTTCACATTACTAGGTATAGGTTTACCAAAAGGGACGTCAATCATCACCCTAGCTAAGCTTAACCTAGTTTGTTCAGTTGTAGCACCATCACATCTAACAAACTTACCCATCAATCCAGCAATTCTAGGAAGACATTTCCCCCAGAATTTTAAAGGGAGACTATGAATCTTTACCCAAACTGGAACTTCTTTGATCTCCTCCTTCTCTAAGGCCGCATCCTCACTCCAAGGTCTGATAATAAGAGGCTTATTATCAAAGAGGAAGTGCCCCTGATGAAGAATTTGATCTTTAGCTGCAGCACTTTTGAACCGAAAAAAAGTGTTGCAGCTAAAGATCAAATTCTTCATCAGGGGCACTTCCTCTTTGATAATAAGCCTCTTATTATCAGACCTTGGAGTGAGGATGCGGCCTTAGAGAAGGAGGAGATCAAAGAAAAATGATATATCATTCTATTTTGGATCAATGATTTACAACCTCGATTTCCTTTTCAACCAAAAAGCACGAGACATCTTGCTTTGAATACAAGATACGCATATACCATAAGATCTAATGGTTTCAAGAGTACTCGATAACTCTTTGCGTTCATCATTCCAAAATCTAAGGTTTAATCTTAGGTTACCAATTTGAGTCTTGTATCATCTTCATGATATATCATTCTAGTTTGGTTTAGAATATAATCACCTTGATAATGGGCTAGCCATACATCAAATTATGGTGTATAGGGTCACAAAAGTGAAACCTCTTTTGTATCTTAACAAGTTTATATTCTTATTTAGAGTTTATGCACTTAATAGTCACAATTAAGTACAACTTTAAATCCAAAAACTAGATTGAGTACACAATTACTCTATCTCTCGACATTATTTGATGCTAGTCGTCATATTCTAATCATCCTATGTATCAAACATAATGATGAAAACCACCACCGGTTTCTAATATTGACGAAGTAGTACTAGCAAAATGTATGTCAATTAAATAAATAAAGAACTAAGTCTTATTAGATGTCCCACAACTAACTTGCTTATTCTTTAACAACTTGGGGTAGTTTCCTTTCTAGTGTCCAACATCTAAGACAATGGAAACTTTATCGGTCGGGATTGATAGGTTTAGTATTGTCATTCTAAATAACGTTACTTTTAACATTACCTTGTATCAATTCCATTCTATTTTTACTTCTTTGAACCTCATCCCATCTTAACGGTTTAAGAGAATGCTCCCACTTATTTCAAAGAATCTTTACTTAGAGAAGCAAAGTTGAATCTTATGAAGACTGCTCTTCAATTCAATCGTTTTAGTCTTAAAACTTTCATTGAAGTGGTTGCGTTATTTTGGTCAATTACGAATTCTCACAAATCTAATTACCAAAACAATTTATCGCTTCAAGGTACTTAATTCAATTAAGTATATGAAAAACAATCCATTGTAAGTAGATGTGTTAGTCAAGAATCAATAACCTGTTTGATAATGAATAACTTTTATCTATACTCTTCACATGAGATCCTTCCAATGGATAATTCGAGGTTTTTAGAAGAAAATTCAAATTTTGTCTTTTGTTACGATGTTTTAATGGAGTTTTGAATCGAAATGATATCGTATAAAAATGTGGTGAAGAAATAGAACAATATGATAACGGAATAGTGGAAAACTTAACATTTATCGTTTTATTAATACTTGTAAATAACAAGTAAAGCATTTACATAGTGACCTCTACCCAACTATGATAAATGATTCCGAGATCCAAATTCATATTAACTTGGGCACGGGGTAGCCGATGAAACCCTTATCAATATAACTCGGTGGATTAACTCTTTAATCGATTCTACTTTTAGAACTCTCGGTCGATAAAATTACATTAACATTTATCTTTAGCCCAAAACACATCCGACAAGGGCACGGGGTAGCCGATGAAACCCTTATCAAAAAACTTTTGTTGAGTTCAATCCAAATTTCGAATAAATGTGTCCATGATCCAAATCCACATCAACTTGGGCACGGGGTAGCCGATGAAACCCTCATCAACATGAATTCGGTGGATTAGACATTTATCACCCACTTCCCCTACGTAACAAGGTTTGTACCCCGGGGTGACCGAGTGCACTCCCTCGCGAAATAGGTTTTCATGGTTTCTACTTTTTGGTAAGGCTAAGTCTCAATTGTTTATTTTAGCGAGAGGTCATGCCAATTTATTATCTATCACGTTTTAAGTGAACTAAAGCGGCGAACTACGATAATTGTAATTGACACGGTCGATATACTCGATTAAAATGACAATGCATGTTTTAGTTATGGCGATTTAGCGATGCATGCAACATATAAATAAAATGCAAAGCATAAATTAAATCCTAGTATGGCCTTCCTAGAATAGTAAATCTAATAAACTATTACAAATTCGGAAACCAACTCCATTGGTCCCTAGAACTTCGGTCTTGGCACGCATCTCGAGGTAACACCGTCTTTAATGGATCGCCTTCTTGAGTGGCACCGTCTTCAAGGACTCCGGAATAAATAAATTACATAACAAATTACATAATTTCCTATTATACATTTGTAATTAAAATAAAAATAAATCTATTAAATTACAAAACGGTGATACGAGATCACAATAAATTACAACTGAATCGATATTCCCATACATTTCGGGTAATACCAATTAAAAACTAAGGCCATACTAAGTAAAAATTACATAATTCAAAAATTACATAAAATAAAATTATGACAATCATAAATTAAAATGCAGCATTATATTATGTATGAACATGCCCAATTTTATGCTAAATCGCCTTTAAGGAGCCAATATCGTATATTAAACGGTTTTTACGGATTTGCGTGATTCAACCTTTTAGAATCACAATAAATTACATAAATTCATATTTATGCACAAGTTAATTACCCTAACCAACTTAGGACTCAAAATTAGTCTCCACTAACTCTTTGACTATAATTAACTCATATATCTTAAAATTGTTCATTAATGGACCCAAAATTACAATAAAATGCTATAAACTTCAAATAAATCACAAAAATTTCAAATAAATTTAAAATTTGAAATTTAAACTCATGAACATTCTGTAAAAATACCATGACACTCATAATGTTCAAAAACTTAGGTTAAAATTTTCGAAATTTATCCGGAAAAACAATGTTGCGGTTTATCGATTTTAACAAATATAATTATAAAAACATGGAAAAATTATATTTATCAACTTTTCAATTTTAGATCTGAAATAGGTAATAAAAATGCAACATGTGACGTTTTTCCTAAGTCATGGAGTATGTTTTAGCAATTATTCACTAATTAAGTCACTATTTATGCTATTTTTCATCAAAAATTCATAAATCATGCATAAACACTTCAATATAGCCTATTATTTTACACATATCTTGTAAAATTGCATGTGACATCATACTAAATTTCTATGACCATATTCAAAATTTATCTCATATTAACCCATTTTTCATTTAAATTTGATTTTTATCATGAAAAATCCATATTTCGAGCATAAAAACTCCAAAAATTCTAAAAATTTCCAGATCATCTAAAAATAATATATGTGAAAACATATCCAAAAACCACTGGAAAATTCGAAGTTTAGCTAATTTTAGTCCGAAAATGACATGTTTATCATAAAATCACATTTTAATGCCATTATTAAATAAAATGAACAATAAAAATCCATAAATTAACCAAAATATACTAAATACATTTTAGGATCAGAAACTTTAACATGCATAATAAATTTCGTGATATATCATAATAAACACAAATTTATAAGTTTTATATGTTAATCGTATAACTCGGAAAAACAATAACCGATTTGCATGCAAACAACCTAAGGCTCTTGATACCGCTTGTTGAAAATCTATATCTCATTATTAAACATATTCATATATGTTTCAAATTAATTTAGTCATAAAATTAATTACAAATCTTATGCATGCAAACTAAATAAGAAGAGATAAGAAATCAATTTCTCACCATTTAAATTTCGGTCAAATGGGCACCAACAAGATCTCCTTCTTGTTAGTTCTTGAGCTTTCCAATATTGGATGAACATACATGACTTCAAAATAGAAGCCCTCCAATTAGTAGCACCCAAGACTATCCCTTAATCCCACAAACTAATATGTACTAGATATTTGTAATGTGGTTTACCTTAAAATTGATTACTAATACTCATATACTACTACTTGTATTATTAGTTATTGATTTATACAAATTAGATTCATCAAACTTGATTTTATGATGAACAAGAGAGAGAAGTTTTATGTTTTTCTTAAAACATGAGAGAATGAAAAAATTAAGAGAAAAACTCTCTAATCTTATGTCCAAAAACCGGTGGGGGGGGGGGAGTTTTAGGCCCTTTTCATTTTGCTTTTTGTCTTCACAAGACAAACTAGTGTAAGGCTTTGTCCATAGTCATGTCACTATCAAGTGTCATGGACAAATGAATAATACAAATGGAAAAAGACAAAACTTCTAAGCATGCCCACCTAATTTCAGTTTATATGTAGTAATATGGAGTCCATTTTATTTTTGTCAATTGTACAATTGTATGTCATGTGACATGTCTTATGTCTTATGTCATGTTTTAATTTAAAATGCATATTTAACAAATTAAATATCATTTACAAATTAAATAAATCATATTTAACAAATTGACTAGTAATTTAAAATTACTTTCTCATAAAATGGTCATTTAATTACTAGTTAGTATAATTCACAACATCTTGTAATTATAACTAACTTATCATTCTCATCTCGCGTGTTTCGCAAACACCGATTAATTTTAGTAATATAACTTCTTAAATTACTAAATAAAATCACATTATAATAAGATGTCATTTTTCTCTCTTATAATAATTTGTTCAATTTTAAGGAATTAATTAATCTGTATCGTCATACAATTAATTAACCTTTTCAATTAAGGGAATCGTCCTATAGGTGTGACCTCAAGGGATCAACTGATCACCACCGTCGCACGACAGTAATGTCAAACTCTAGCCAGCCAATCATTACCGATATGTGTGGATCAGTTGACTATATATGTAATGCATCATCCCTTTCGTATTCTTGGTATGAGATTTAAATATGTGATCAATATGATCAACAATTGTGATCGCATTATTGTCGGGGACACTTACTCGAACAACTCTAACTTCCTAAGCCATCTGTTCTTACACCAATACTTCGCGTTCATCGTAGGTACGGTCTCAAACAACTCATCCCCCGATGGAGGTGGAGCCTCAAAGTCAGTCAGTCTCTGGGATAAACGGGTTACTATGGCATCACATGAAATGTGACGGTTCGGAGACCGTGCCGTAATCTCTAAACTAGAGCACACAACCCCGGGAGTACTATAGTAGAAAGGCTTCCCCCGACGAAGGTTAAGGTAAGACATCAACAACATGACCTCGTGAGAATTCAGCTTACTCACATCATCCCTTGCGAACAAAAGGCAGGTCATAATCCTAAGAAACATGCGGAGGGATACATGATGAACGTCATTGATTAGCATGGCACTAGCACTAGGAGCAGGTCGGCCAGTCAGGTATGGTAGGTATTGGGGTGCCCCACTGTTCTTTGCAACATTTCTAAGGTATCCCCCCTCTTTCGCCTCTAGGCCCAGGTGGTCGGCAAACTCGTCTAGGGTCAACTCATGATCCTTATTCATAAGACATAACGAAACGGTCTTCCCTTTCACGTCATACACAAAGGAGCTTAAGAACTCCAGAGTAAGATAGGGGTAGGACTTCTTACGTAGGTGGTAAAGCCCCTCCATCCCCAAAGTCTCAAAGATGTGAACTATATCCCCTTTAACCCCCAAGGTCTCCAAGATGTCAGGGTTCACACATCGGGTCGGTCTCATGGTCTGACTCATCAGGGCCACAAAAGCATTACGCTGCTTATAGTCAGAGAAGATTACCGATGGATATTCTTCCACCGGAGGAACAACGAGTTCTTGGCTAGATTGACCCATTTCCAATTGCACATGGGCACGAGTCCGCTTCTTAGCTGGGGCTTTTGTTTTCGGCATGCTGCAAAAAGATGAATTTCAACAAGGATATTTTTAAAAAATTTGCCATAGAACGGACTGTTTTTCAAATCATACACTTTTAAGACGATGTTTTAAGACGGATTTTTCTTGCAAAACACAAATCATACTGTCCAAGAGAAGCATTTATATCATCAAATAACTCTTTAAGGAACATCCTAAGACAATCTAAGGGACCAAAAATCAAACTTAGAACAAACCCTAGAAAAAAAAAATTTGCAACATAGGATGAGCGATTTCCAGCATAAAATCGTTTTAGGGAATGCATAGGCGATGTTTAAGAGTAATTAAAACCCAAAATATCAAAATAGAAACACCAAATTCGGATTATAAAAGCTAGGGATTCGAAATTTTGAACAAGTTCTATCATAAATTGATAACAAGTTGAAGAAATTGATTAAATACTTTACCTTGATTGAGGTTTTACGCAAGCAAGAATGGAAATCCACAAGCATTTACCAACAACAATCACCCAAGAGTCTTGAGAGAGAAAGAGTTTTTAAGGTTTATGAGGAAAAGAAGAAGATAAGAGGCGGAAATAAGGAGGAAAAGAAAAGTTATGGGGTTTTTAGAATAACCGGGTTGAGTCGCGATAACCGGGTACTCGGTCGAGTATAGGATTTACTCGACCGAGTATAGCTTACTCGGTCGAGTACTTGGTATGCTCGGTCGAGTATCCAGAGATCAATAGCACGTATAATCTGTCATTCTGGGTACTCGGTCGAGTACCTCTTTACTCGGCCAAGTGTGGCCTACTCGGTCGAGTAGAAACTCTACTCGGTCGAGTTCAAAAGAACAGAAACGGAGTTTTAGATTTTCAAAGGTTTTTCCTGCAAAACATATACCGACATTCGGAGTTCCCTACAATCGATCTCGTCACCGTTGGTCCCTAATTCTATCACTACGAAGCACAACACAAATCATAGATGTTATTAAGTTATTTACGAGTAATACATGTTTCTTGCACAAAACCGTAGTAAACAATTCACGTCACAACTAATGCATACGACTAATCTTGACTACACAATAGAAACGTTTGAGCTATGAACTTTCATCAACATACCTTATCGCACAATTCTATACACATTCGGTACTTCATTACTCCTATGGAGATCACATACAAACACATTTCAGACACGAGGTCTATCATACTCATCTACGAAGTTTCCTGGTCACATATTACCTTGCTCAATTCATGCCACCCTTTTATCATTCATCCAATAACTCACAAACTTAATCATTCACAAGTACTACACCCATAGTATCATGCACACATTACCACACAAGCTACTGCAAACAAGTACATATGACGCACGCACTTAGCACAGACTACTCCTATACATCTACCCTTCCCACGGTGACTGGCTTAAGCATGATTGGGGCCGGGATTCTGAGATGAGGGCACTTTCTCACCCAAAACCGACATAAGGGGGCTCCCAATAGACATATACCAGGTTCATTTTAATTTGACACCCTATGTTCATTTGGTTCATTGGTTCAGGTTCCAAAATCATTGCTCTGATACCACTTTATAACACCCCCGTTCACCAAGGTGCCTTACCAAGGACCACCCCCGCGTATGAAGATGTTACCATCTCGGTTGCCCGAGGTAGTAGATCAAATAAACAATGAAAGAATATTTATTAAGTAACCTTAAGTTTTTACAACGGAGAACAACGTGGCAAGAGACAACAAGGATGACTATAAAGACAACTAAGCCACTGTCAAGGACTTCTACTTCGGTAGTGTGGTGACTCGAATCCCTTTCAAGCCTGCAAGTAACATGACCAACTGTACCTGACAAACAAACAGCTCACCATCCCCAAATGGATCACCACAGTTTTGAAAACATAACACGGGGTCAGTTTACAGTATAACAAAATAAGATAAGTACGAAAAGACAAAATAGTTGATCATCATCCACCTCCAACTCCCGATCTCACATCGTCACTGACTACACACTAAAGTGTGTAGCCCTGCCAGATTACCCATCGCAAGAGATAATCCTTACCGCCAGTGGGGGACCGCAGCTAATCCCCACCTAAGCCCCCGCTCATCAACGAGTGATAACCCTGTTCATTAATGTGCACATCCTCTTCTGTGGCGGGTTCCACAGAGGGCGAAACTAGGGCATGAAGCCACTCCTGCAAGTGACTCCACTCAGCCGAGGACGCACCTCACGAACATCATTAACAACCATCACAACAACCACACCAACTCCAACACACCAACAATGATCAGTAGATAATCAATCGTACAACAGTACAAAAATAATCTTAATAACAATTAAACAGTAAACCGAGTAGGAAAACCTTACCTTATTGCTAATCCAAGAAAATGCATCCAACAACTAGCCATGCAATACTCCGAGACGAACCCTACAAACGATACCACAAACAATTACAAAACTACCCTGAAGACCAACTGAAAGACAACAACGAAACGGCGACTTACCTTAAGAAACTAACCGAAGTCGACAACGATGACATCCTTGGTTGAATACTCTGCATATAAACCAATCCCCTACCAGGGTTAGTGTCTAGGCTAGATGAGAGTGTAGGGAAAGGTGGGTGATAGGTGAGAGAGAGATAAATATTAGGGTTAGACAGAAAAGGAACCGTCGAAAATGAATTAAGACTTACGAACTTGCGTTTTATAGTAACACATCAATAGCGGCTATACTCGGTCGAGTACTCCTATACTCGGCCGAGTAAGCCTTACTCGGTCGAGTGTTAACACCACTCAGTCGAGTAGCCCCTGCTAGGCCGAGTAAACCGTCACATATATCCGTTATACTCTCGCCTATCCCCTTCTACGATCTTATGTGGTCAAACGATCGGTCAAAGGGTTCTTAAACAGGGCGGGCATTACAGTACATACGACCTAGTTTATCACCTTGGGGTGCACCAGTTTTGTTTGTGAAAAAAAAAAAGCTGAGAGTATGAGGCTATGCATCAACTATAGAGAGTTGAACCATGTCACCGTGAAGAACAAGTATCCTTTGCCAAGTATTGATGATATTTTTTACCAGCTGAGTGGTGCAGGAGTGTTTTCTAAGATCGATTTGAGGTCGGTTTATCATCAGTTGAGGATAGCAGATGAGGATATTCCAAAAACAGCTTTTCGGTCGCGGTATGGTCATTATGAGTACGTGGTGATGTCTTTTGGGTAGACTAACGCACCGGCGGCTTTCATGGATCTTATGAACCGGATTTTCAGCCCATTCTTGGACAGGTTTGTGGTCGTCTTTATTGATGACATCTTGGTCTACTCTAAGACTAAGGAGGAGCACCTGAGGTTAGTACTGTAGACTTTGCGAGACAATCAGTTGTATGCTAAGTTGTCTAAGTGCGAGTTTTGGTTAGAGAAGGTGGCTTTTCTGGGCCATGATCAAAAGAGGGTGTGTCGGTGGATCCTAGCAAGATTGAGGCAGTGACAAAGTGAGAAGCACCGAAGAATGTAGTTGAGATTCGGAGTTTCTTGGGTTTAGTTGGCTACTACAGGAGGTTCGTGAAAGACTTTTCTAAGATCGTCAGGCCTATGACAGCTTTGATGAGAAAAGAGACCAGATTTTGTTGGGATGAGAGTTGTGAAACGGCATTCCCAACCTTGAAGGAGCGTTTGACCACAGCTCCTATTCTAGCTCTACCTGAGGGAAGTGAGAACTTTGAAGTATACACCGATGCTTCAAAGAATGGATTGGGTTGTGTGTTGATACAGAATGGGAAGGTTATCGTGTATGCATCGAGGCAGCTGAAACCGTATGAGGAGAACTATCCTACTCATGTTTTGGAACTAGGCACAGTTGTTTTTGCTCTAAAGATTTGGAGGCACTACCTTTATGGGGCAACCTATAAAGTGTTTTCGGATCATAAGAGCTTAAAGTAAATCTATACGCAAAAAGAGCTGAACATGCGACAGAGACGGTGGATGAAGTTGATTGGGGACTATGACATGGAGATCATCTATCACGAGGGTAAAGCCAATGTGGTGGCAGATGCTTTGAGTAGGAAGAGTGTATATTCGTTGTGTACATCTATGTCTTTGATGAAGCTGAGGGACGAGATGTCCAAGATGGGGATCCATATGATTCGAAAGGGCGACACCATCGAGGACTTGACTATCGAACTGGACTTGTATGATGACATAAAGAGGAAACAGGAACTTGATCCCAAGATTCAAGAGTTGAAGTCAAGGGTAGAGAGTGGTACAGTTTCGAGGTTTTCTATCCACACAAATGGAAGTGTTCGTTTTGATGGGAGTTAGTGTGTACCTAGTGACGTGGACTAGAAGAAGTTGGTCATGATGGAGGCTCATTGCACTCCTTATTCAGTTCATCCGGGTGGTGACAAGCTCTACAAGGACTTAAAGTAAACGTTTTGGTGGCCTAATATGAAGAAAAATGTGGCGGAGTTTGTGGCTAAGTGTTTGACTTGTCAAAGAGTAAAGGGTGAGCAACGAAGACCACAGGGTAAGATTCAGTCTCTTGAGGTACCAGAGTGGAAATGGGAGTCGATTTCTATGGACTTCATCGTGGGGTTACCAAGGACTCAACACGGTAACAATATGATTTGGGTGATTGTCGACTGTTTAACAAATTCAGCTCACTTTATTCCGATGAAATATACTTGGACTAAGATGCAGCTAGCTATGGGATATAGGAAGCATGTGGTTCGGTTACATGGGGTATAAAAGGATATAGTGTCAGATCGTTTGATAAGAGTTGCAGGATTTGATGGGAACTACCTTAAAGATGAGTACAGCTTTTCATCCTGCGACAGATGGTCAGACTAAGAGGACTATCAAGACTTTAGAGGATATGTTGAGGGCTTGTGCCATGGAGTTCGGTGGAAGTGGGGAAGATAGGCTGGACTTGATTGAGTTTTCATACAACAACAGCTATCACACTAGCAGTGGGATGGCACCTTTTGAGGCTTTATATGGGAGAAAGTGCAGGAGTCCGGTATGTTAGGATGATAGTGCTGAGGCTGTGGTTTTATGGCCACAAATGGTGCAAGATACGATTGAGCAAGTTCACATGATTCGCCAAAAGATGAAAGCAGCTCAAGATCGCCAGAAAAGTTACGGGGATTTGCACCGCAGGGACATTGAGTTCACGTTAGATGACAAGGTCCTTTTAAAAGTGTCACCTATGCGAGGGGTGATGAGGTTTGACAAGAAAGGGAAGTTGAGTCAGAAGTTCATCAGCCCTTATGAGATTCTAAGCTGCGTAGGTGAAGTAGCTTATAAGCTAGCTTTACCATCATCGCTTGATCGGGTCCACAATGTGTTTCATATCTCACAACTCCGGAAGTATGTGAGTGATCCATCACATGTGCTTGAGATGGAGAACATAGAGTTAGACGAGTCTGTAACTTATGCCGAAGTTCCTAAGGAGATCTTAGACCGTAAAGTAAGCAAGACAAGGAATGGTGAGACCGTCTTACTAAAGGTAATTTGGTCTAATCACAATGTGGAAGAGGCCACATGGGAACCAGAGGAGTCTATGAGAGACCGTTTTCCTCACCTTTTTGATAATGTATGTTTGGTTATAGGGACATAATCGTTGTCTTTTAAGGGGGGTAGGAGATGGTCGTGTGCATGTTTTTGGTTGTTTGAGGTCAGCATGGTTGTGTTGTTGGTATCTTTGAGCTTGGGATGAGTTGTTTTGTTATGTATAGTTGGTGTGGTTGGTACCTTTGAGTAGTTGTGGTTGTTGTCAGTGTATAGTTAGTGTTGTGTTGTGTTGTGTTGTGTTGTGTTGTTTTGTTTTGTTTTGGGTATGCTATGAACTTCGGGGACGAAGTTATTTTTAATGAGGGAAGACTGTAATACCACGATTTTCTGGGTCTTGTTACTCGGCCGAATAGGGTTAACTCGTCCGAGTAAAGTGTCGTGTGTGTTCTGGCCAGGCTACTGTCCAGGAACACTCGGCCGAGTAGTGTAATACTCGGCCGAGTAAGAGGTACTTGACCGAGTAATATTGGTACTCGACCGAGTAACCGTTCTGACAGGTTTTATTTCCGCGGTTTGATTAAGGATGATTAAAGGTTATATAAATCGTGTTTTACAGTTAATTTTCACTTTTACCAAAACCTATTTACATTCTACGCTTCTCTAATCATCCTTAATCACTCCCAAGTCATTTGATCATTCGTGAGTCTTTCTTTCATCTCTTTCGCGTCAGATTCGTCGGTAATCCACTAGTTTCATATCTTTTGTTTAGAGTTGTCTTTTAGGGTTTTGCCCTAATGTTGGATTTGGAGGGAAAAGGGTTGTTTGGCATGATTGTGATTAGATTATTATGATTATTGTTAGGTAAAGGATTCGTAGAGGAATATTTCTAGCTTCTACTGTATACTCGTGATTCAGATCAGTGATAAGGTAGGGTTTCCCTACTCAGTTGCTTGTTTAATTGATTTAAGATGATTTATTGTGTTGATGGCATGATTGGTATTGTAATTGGAATTGTCTTTCTTGGTTGTTGGAATTGTTGTTGCTTATCTATGTTTGTGAGGTGCGTCCTCGACTGAGTGGAGTCATTTTCGGGAACGGCTTCACGCCCTTGATTTGCCCCTTGTGGTTCCCGTCACAAAGGGGGATGTGCACATTAATGGATATGAGTTGTTGCTCGTTGCGATGAGCAGGGCTTAGGTGGGCATGGCTGCAGTCCCCCACTGGCGGTGAGGATTACCTATCACGGCGGGTAATTTGGCAGGGCTACACACTTAAGTGTGTAGCCGGATATGTGATATCATTGGAGTTAGAGAATGGTTGTTCAGTTGTTTGCTTTGGTTGTTTCTTTGCGATTAACTTATCTTGATTATTCAGTTTAATGACCCCTTTGTGTTTGGTAAAACTGTGGTGATCCATTCGGGGATGGTGAGCAGATTGTGACAGGTGATGGACAAGGATGGGATGTGATCACTTTGAGTCTAGCTTCCGCTGTCATGAGTTTAGATAATTTAATTTGGTTGTATTGAGATTTATATACTTTTACTTTGGTTTTCAGTGGAGACGATGTAATCACTAAATTTTATACTTTATTAATTGTTCTTGAATTGTTACATTTGGTATACTTACCTCAGACAACCGAGATGGTAGCATCTTCACATGTTAGGGTGGTCCTTGGTAAGGCACCTTGGTATGTGAGGGTGTTACAAGTACCTATCAAGAGGGAGTGGGAGGTGTCTCCCATGAGGGTGGGGGTAATGTTTTCTATGGAAGCGGGAATGGAGAAGGAGCATCGAGTTGGGCACCGGGATTTATGGAGCATCATGGATGCAATGTTAATGCAATAATGGAAGATGCGGTAACAGACACCTCGGGTGAGACAAGTAGTGCGGATTATAGCGCGCGGAGGGAGGGGTCGTCGGCGAACAATGAAGGAGCCTTAGTCCAGTGGGTGAAGAGGTTTGGCAAGAGGAGAAAGACCTGTTCTTAGTCTTATTTATTTTTAAACTTGTTTGACTTTGCGTCGATTGAGCCTTGAACAATTTATTTTTATTGTGTTGTAAACTCGGCCATAAGGCCAAAAACTAGTAGATGGTATGTGGTAGGTTGGTGCAATGATCACCATTGAGACTCCATTGCAAGTATACTAGACCATAGGTAAGATTAAAGGCCATAAATGTCCAAAATTCGGACAGCCCAGGTGGCACTCGACCGAGTGCCATTCTCACTCGACCGAGTGGAGGTCCACTCGACCGAGTGACCTCTCCTACTAGACCAAGTAGGCCGTGGACAGAACCTGGAAACCACCTTTAAGTTTAGCACTCGACCGAGTGCAACTTTCACTCGACCGAGTGACTCCCATATTCGACCGAGTAGTATGGAATTGGCCATTTCTAGGAACTTCCGACCGTATAGGAGGTATTTGACCTTGATTCCGTGACTATACCAACTTCCTCTTAGCCGAGCGACCATGAGAACTTGATACGGTAGACTTTCATGAATTGTTTACGTTTGACGATGCGCTTACTAGGTCGACTGCGATTTTGTGTATTATCCTTCAGGATGTGTAGTTAAGGTATAGTAATATGGCATGAATAAGTGGATAACAAAAGTAAAATAATTAACATATATGATGTGCATTAATGTAGTAACCATACTTAGGGAAATAAAGTGTACGTAATGACATAATAGTATAGACCATTACCTTGCGATGTGCAATATATGTAATGATTTGCACGTATGAGTAAGTCTTTCATAGTCACAAGCGGAAATGATGGTATGAAAACGAGATGGAATGGACACACGTGTAATCATGTGGGAAGTTTTACGCAAGACATACATGGCATGTTGAATAAGAAATGAGATGTCGACATAAGAGACGAATTATAACAAGTCTTTTATAGAAATGATGTGTTTTTATCATGGTAGCATAGTATAATTATAAGAATTATATATGTGTGTGTGTGTGTGTGTGTGTGTAGTAATAAAGTACAATAAATCCGGAAAAGTGTCTTGGTTAAGCTAGTGGTGGACATCGGGGCGAAGTTCTCTCTTAGAGGGGAGTGAATGTAACAATTAAGAAGTTAAAAGAATTAAAACAAGGACATAAGAGTGACAATGCCAAAAAGAACCTTGAGTCGGGAAACGGGTAGTATGTAAAAGAGTGATCACGTTAAGGCTTGGAATAAAAAGGAGACTTGAGAGCTTAGTGGGAAATAGAGAGTGAGGCGAACTTCGGGGACGAATTTCATTTTAAGGGGGGAAGATTATAATACCCGTACCTTTTGGGACCCGCAAACGTACCTTGGAATGCGTGAGAGGACCATCGAATGAGATGAGATGCACTCAAGATTGACAGGTTGACCATACACTAGAGCTAGTGCAACAGTATTAGACAGAGTGAGTCATTCACTCGACCGAGTGGTCCGACACTTGACTGAGTGGGTGGCACACGACCGAGTGAGTGCCACTCGGTCGAGTGGACTCACACTCAGTCGAGTGACGCTGAATCAGAATATGGGATAAGGAAATCTTATCCCCTTATCCTCATTCATTCTATCTTCTTCCTTCTCACTCCAAATGCTCTCCCTTTTCTCTAAAACCCTCGCAAACACTCTTACATAAGATTCAAGCTTACTTTAATGGATTGTTCATCCTTCTCCTTTCTTCCTCAAAATTTGTAAGTTAAGATCTACCCTTCTTTAATTAGTTTAAACCCTAACTTTTGGGGGTTTTGGGTTAGGTAATTAATTAGTAATTAGTATATATAATATGGGTAATTAGTGGGTAATAATAAGGGGTTTTGTATTATAATAGAATAGGATGTATTTGCGGTGGTATTAAATGATTTGTATAAGATTAAGACGGTCTTGCGAGATGGAATCGTATGGGATTCGGGTAACTCATGAAGAATGCTAAAAGGTTGGTTAATCCTACTCGGTTTCAATAATGTGATGTTGTTTGTGTTGATGTTGCAATTAGTTTCATAATTTGCATTATAACATGTTTAGTGGTTAATTGTATCATTAAGAAGGTGATTATGATATGTTGGGTTGCATTTCATGTATTTGTTATTAATGTGTATGCGGAGGATGTGTTGTTATTAAGGAGACGTAATATGGTTAAGAGACCGTCTTACGCTTAAGTCGCCTCTTGTAGCTTCCCACTCCAAGAGGGATGTGCATATTAATGGCTTGAGTTACGGAGGGACTCATGTGGTTGAGACACGACGTCTGGCAGGGGTTCCGGTTGGCTTCCGGACTCGGTACGTCTGGGCGTGCCCCGGTACCTATTTGTGGTTGTTGGTATGTCTGGGCGTGTCATGGTACCAGTGTGGTTGTCGATATGTCTCAGCGTGTCCCGATACCATGATGGGGGTTGTTTGATAGTATCTCATTCGTATCATTGGCATGTTGCGTAGTCATTTGTCATGTTGGGTCTTATATTTATTTATTAAAACTGGCGTGTTATGTGTCTGTGTAATTGTCACCTATTTTCGGGGTGGCCTGTGTCGATGCATATGATATTTCCGATCATATGGGGAGCAGGTTAAATACAGGTTGTTTGGTGTCACGCAGAAGACGGGACGCACTTTGAACTTGGAGTCGAGTACTTGGATAGTTGGTAGATAACCTAGATAGTGACCATGAGTTGTATTCTTTTATTTATTCATTTATGGTTATGTAATCCACTAAATACTTTAATTATATTAAACGTTTCTTGATTGTATCTTTGATTCACCGCCTCGGAAAACCGAGATAGTAACATCTCCCAATTACCTTGGCCGGGTAAGAAGGGGGTGTTACAAAATATGTGTTCACTCTTGCATTCACGTATCTTGTTCATATGTTTATTCGCATTTCATACATGTTGCATCTTGTGTGTATATAGTTGCAGAGGGAGTCTAAATGTGGAGGGTATATGTCGCCAATAATGATAACCGTTTTGCGCGTCATTTCCATCTTGATAGCTCGTGCCCTTTGATGACACATGTTAGGGTTCTTGCTTGCAAAACCCAGGAATACTAGCTTAACAATCGAGTGTCGACCACCTTGTGAGACTGTGTTAGGCCCAAGAATTGACCTAGGACCGATAAAACTACTCAAATGATAGGATAAAGCCTCCATATGGCCGGTCCACCAAACCGGTCCTGTTTAGAAATTGTAAGTAGTCCTCCTTACGTGATGTATCTTATCAAAACGCATAAGTGTGGGGCTCATTCCTAGATGTCGTAGAAATGTTGATGTGCATATTGAGACAATAATGTTTGTGTAATAAAGTAACCTCACATAGACATATAGTCCTTGTTTTACCCTTGAGTCATATTGCCCTTTTATTAACTTATTTTGAGCCAGCCTTTGTAATACTCGCCCCGTTAGGGACCTGTTTAATGCCTGTTGACTGACCTTGGACACATGCTATGAACCCTCGCAAAAAAACTAAGAAAATACAATAAGGAAAATGCGAAATTTTAGGAATTTTTGAAACTTTTTTTAAAGTTTAAAGCGCGGGTTCAATAAAGCTTACCACATAGATAAAGTATGCGGAAATAAAGTTAAGTTTGTACAAACGTGATAGTCAAAAATGGGGGAAAATATATCCCTCGAATGACAAGATGATAAAGGGTGAGTCTAAGCAATCCTAGTGAACAAACTACTAATCCAAGGTGCTCGCTAGCTCACACGTCTAAACCCCACAAATGCATCTTCACAAACCTGTCAGTCATGTAAACATGAAAGCCACAGTCAGTGGGGAGTAACTCAAGGTTCTCCCAGCCATAAATTGTCGAAAAAAACATAACAAAGAACTTACATAGGTAAATCATGTAAGATGATTACAAATGGCATGAACATAAAAATCTATATTTAAACATGACAATTAAATGAGAGGGAACAAGATTGATCAGTATTAGCATAATAAAGACTCGACTATTCATGTGAGATAATTAAATAATATGAAAGATAAGAATACGATCATTTAGACAAAAGCACGCATTTCAAGAAAATATAACATAGATATGAGATTAGAATTCGAATCATATGAAATAGATAAGTAAGGGATCATTCAATACAAAATACGAGCATGGAAACCATAGCCATTATTCTGAAAACCTTTTTAACAAACATTGCACAGGACGTGGCTACTAATGTCACATTCATACTTATTGCTTGCATCTCACCATAAGAATGGATGGGAACATCAATCCCGACGATCATATCGCAACTAAAAGGCTTGCATCTCACCTCTAGTATCCGATAGGACCAAGACTCTCACATCCAAACAATATAAGGCATAACTCTTGCCATGAATGATATATGACAATATCTATAACCAAGCAAGACATTTACTACTTATTAAATATAATTCCCCTGGTAGGACGACAATGATAATCACAAAGACTCGGTCCTAGTCTAAATAT
Source organism: Silene latifolia (assembly GCF_048544455.1). Classification (NCBI taxonomy): domain Eukaryota; kingdom Viridiplantae; phylum Streptophyta; class Magnoliopsida; order Caryophyllales; family Caryophyllaceae; genus Silene; species Silene latifolia. Next base: position 41,287,588 of record NC_133529.1, read on the forward strand.
GACCATAATCTCGGTACAATACAGTTCCCGATTCGACATGCGGCAGGACAGTCCGCATCCAAGACTCGAATGACAGATCGGAAGTCGAGGACCCACAATCGGCAGGACAGTCTGAAAGAGGCGGAAGATATGAGTTAAACCCATACTTGGCAGATCGGCACAAGTAGGGCGTAAATATGAGTAAAGAAGTAAGGCATAGCATTATGGCATTATCATAAGAATACGACTCAACCAAATAAATATTCAAAATGACATGATTCAATTTGAAATGAGAAGAATAAATCTAAAGAGCAAATAATAATTCGAGTGGGATATCTATCATGCCAATTGATACTCATAAACATGAATAAGTAACTCATTTCTTAAATACTTATCACTTGAATAAAAATGTAAATAAATGAAAATAGGCCATTTATATTAAGCAAAGTAAGAATTGAACTATAAATTACCCAAATGCAAGATAAATCATTTATTACTTACAAAGCATGAATAAATAAATTGAACTCATATTTTTGGTGGAATGTTAGTATATATTATAACTCAATGTCCAAAGGACAACCATTTACATCAACCATTTCTATGTGTGATCTCTATTTGTGTACTACAGTATACATTAACAACAAGAGCAATCCCTGCTTAAAACCTTTCTCATGACACCATAAACTATCAGACTGTTTCATAGCCCCTTGAAAGATCCCCATCAGTCTTCTCCTGCAGTCCTCTTTAACTCGTTGAACCAGGTGCACTGGGTGCTGCACATACCCATCAATTCTACAGATGTTTCTAGCCATCCAAATCCAATAGACAATCCCAACTACAACCGCCAAAGTAATTTGCCTGATCAACATAGACTGGCCATGCTTCTTTGCCATTTTAACACAATCAGCAATATCATTCTTGGGTATATGTAGCCAATCAGCAATCAGTTGGTGACATTTCAGAGCATAGACACACTCAGTAAACAAATGAGAATGTGTCTCAGGTGCAGTACCACATAAAAAACACTCAGTAGGCACCTCCATACCCATCCTGCCTAATCTATCAAGTGTAAGGAGTCTCTGCTGTTGCTGCAGCCACACAGTAAAACTCCATTTAGGAACATTATACCTATTCCAGACCACAGAATACCACTGAACCTTCAGCAACTGCTCCTGCCTCAACCAATCATAACCAGCAGCAATAGTGTAACAGTCATCTCCACACCATTTTCCTTGAGCATAACCTGATTTAAAAACATTCTTCACATCACAAATTTTACTCCAAGCCCAAGAGCTAGAAGGAGAGGGTTCATAAAGCATCCAGTCCTTTCCTTTCAAATAGACATTATCCACCCATCTAATCCACAGATGATCCTCTTTAGTAGCCAACCACCAGACAAGCTTACCAATGGCTGCTATGTTCCACTGTTTACTATCAATCAAGCCAAGCCCTCCATGTTCCTTAGAATTACATAACACATTCCAGCTAAGCAAGTGGGCCTTAGAATACTTATCACTTCCTTCCCACAAAAAATTCCTACATAGAGCTTGGATCCTATCCATCACTCCAATAGGTAACACAAAAATCTGGGACCAATAGTTATGGATAGTGGACAAGACTGATTTAACCAAAATTAGACGGCCAGTGTAAGAAATTTTCCTACTATTCCATCCTCTAATTCTCCTAATCATCCTATCCACCAAAATATTACAATCACTCTTAGTCAGCCTTTTATGTGATATATTCACACCCAAGTATTTGAAAGGCAAGCTACCTTTCTTAAATCCAGTCCCTTTAAGAACCTGAGAAACCACAGCAGGTTGCATACCATTGCAATAAAAATCAGACTTATCAGTGTTGATACACAGACCAAAAGCAGTGGAAAATCTTTTAAAACAACTCCATTGTAATGCAGATAGACTTAACCTCATCTTTACAGAATAGGAGTAAATCATCTGCAAACATAAGGTGATTCAACCTCAAACTCCTGCAAAGAGGGTGAAACTTAAAACCAGGCAGCCCACTCCCCATAACCAGAAGCCTACTTAAATATTCCATACACAAAGTAAAGATCAGAGGGGAGATGGAATCCCCCTGTCTTAAACCTCGTTTCCCATGAAAGAATCCATAGCTCTGACCATTCAACCCAATGGAATAAGAAGTAGTACTTACACATTGCATAATGAGCTTAATAAACTGGGGAGGGAAGTGAAGAGCATCCAACATATTGGCTACAAAGTCCCACTCAATAGAGTCATAAGCTTTCCTAAGGTCCACCTTCATTAGACATCTAGGAGAAGCACTTTTCCTCTCATACGATCTCATCAGATCCTGACTAATCAAAATATTCCCCAAAATACTTCTCGCCTTAATGAAAGCACATTGGGCAGGATTGATAATTTTAGGGAGACACCCACTGAGCCTATTACAAAGCAACTTAGAGATCACTTTGTATAAGGTGTTACAACAAGCTATAGGGCGAAAGTCCTTTACAGATTTTGGGTTATCCATTTTAGGAATAAGCACAATATTAGTGCTATTAACTTGCTTCAGTAGCTTGCCATGAATAAAAAAATCTTTAATAGCTGCACATAAATCCCCATGAATTGTCTCCCAACTGGCCTTATAAAAGCAGCTAGTATACCCATCTGGACCAGGGCTCTTGTCATTTGGTATAGAAAAAATAACCTTCCTGATCTCCTCCTCAGTAGGTATACTGCATAAGCCAGGCCAATCACTCTCATCCATAGTAACACCTTGAGTGACTATACTTTTATAGAAGGTAGAAGTAGGAGCACTAGACCCAAGCAGGGTCTCATAATATTCAAGGAAAGCTTTCAGAATATCATCAGGATCTCTACAATCAACCCCACTCATACTCTCAATCTGTAGAACTTTATTATGCATCTGTCTCTGTTGGATAGCTTGGTGAAACATAGCTGAATTAGTATCCCCCTCTTTGGCCCAGGCACACTTAGCTTTCTGTTTGAGAAAATCAGTCCTAGAATCCTCCAACAGCTGATAAGACTCCCTGAGCTATTTTTCCTTATCCATCATAACCACATTTGTAGGATCTATCTGCAGTTGTAATTGACAGTCAATCAACAGATTGAAAGCCACATCAACATTACGTTCAATATCAGAGAAAAGACCTCTATTTAACCTCCTCAGGCAGGGCTTGAGCATCTTAAGTTTCCTAGCCATAATATACATAGGAGTCCCATTAATTTGCATCTGCCAATTCTCCTTGACAGCTCTCCAAACTCCTTAACCCTGGACCACATGTTAAAGAACTTAAAAGATCTCTTCCTCCCTTTGCAGCTCTCACCCCAGGACACAATGCAAGGACAATGATCAAAAGTACCCTCAGGCTGATAATGTGCCATCCAATCAGACCAAAGAGCCAACCAATCACTATTAACCAACACCCTATCAATCCTGCTAAAAATTCTAGTTTCACTTGGTTTGTTTATTATTCCAAGTAAAGAAAGCCCCAGTAGTTTTCATGTCATGTAGATCACAGCTAGCCACAATAGACTGAAATGGAAGCATTTCCTCATCACTTACAGCTTTACCTAATCTTTCATTGGCATATAAGACATTATTAAAGTCACCCAGAACAATCCAAGGACCATTACCACTAAGCCTATCAAGAGCAGTCCATAATGGCACCCTATGCTCAATCTTATTAAAAGCATAAATGAAAGTAGCTAAGAAGACAGTCCCATTGTGAACCATCCTAACTCTAGTATGAATATATTGCTCAGACATTTCAAGAACATCAACAACCACACTATTACCTTTCCAGAGAACCCAAATCCTTCCTCCTGGATGTTCACTTGTATTAGTAACATAATTCCACCCATAACAAACATTACTAGCTACATTATTTAGAGAACTAGGTTTAACCCTAGTCTCTAGGAGCCCAAACAATTCAACATCATTTTGATGCAGGAACCACTTCAGATGTTTCTGTTTATTAACATTGTTCAGGCCCCTTACATTCCATACCCCTAATTTAATCATTGGGAGAGGCACTCCCTCCTCCCCCACCTTTATCAACCAATTCAGTGGAATCAGACGCCACAGCCATTTCAGCATTAAAGTTAACATTAAATGCCCCTTGCCTACCATCCACCACTCTAGTCTCATGCCTGGTCATCTTAGTAATCACTTTTGCAGGAGTATATATAGGACCTTGACTAGGTGCAGGAGTAACAATAGGAGTAGCAATAGCTGCAGCAGCATTCCCATTACCATTATCAGGTTGAATAGGTATAGAAGCCCTAGCCAAAGGAGGAAACTCCACAGGGTCAACAGTGCTAGCCCCTACTACCTTAGGTCTCCAGACCTGCTTTGGTGGAGCTCCAATAGGCCTCCTTCCTCCAATTTCTTTCCTGCGACAGTTACTAGTTTTATGCCCAATGTCTTTACACTTCTGGCAAGTAATTGGAAGCCAGTCATATTCCACTGCCACTTTCACTTCTAACCCTAGTTCATCCTCAAACACAATCTGGGTGACAAACTGCTGGTCAATCTCCACCTCAACCATAATGCGAGCAAATCCTAGGAGAGATTTCTCAAGATTAGACTCATCAATTCTAATAAACCGTCCCAGCAATTTTTTCCAAACATTTTGCACCCCAAAACTTAAGATCTAAACCTACTAACTTGACCCAGGTAGGGACCTTCTTGACAGAAATTTTAGAAATCCGAACAGAAGGATCCCAAGGTTTCAGAATAATAGGTTTCCCATCAAAGGTAAACATACCATTAGCAAGTACCAACTTCTGATGCTCAAGTTTAGCAAACCTTACCACAAATAATCCATTCAGCTGGAATGAAATCTGTGAAATCTCATACGCAGCCCAGATACGACGCAGAAATCCCTCAATGACATCCCGGGGTGGATTAGCCCCCATTATATAACCATAGATTGCTAACTTCCAATATTCAATCTCCTCCTTAACATCATCAACCGTTAGCTTAAGTCGAGGAGAAGAACAATCACCAGTCTCAGCCTCTTCTTCTGCAATTGGAGCCATCCTGGTACCAGAGGACGCATCCCCCTTCCGTCTAGGTGACACCTCTCGCCAATCTTTCGGATCATCAGACTACACTAATCCTTCCACCAACACAGTTTCACCAACCTCCTGCACCAAACTATCCACTTGTTGTTTAGCAGCATCAATTTCTTCTTCAATCGTAACCTGTTGAGCAGTTGTTAAATTTGTATTAGTATTTTTATTGTTACTAGAAATAATTGGAGTACGATTATTAGATTTATTAGTACTAATATTGTTGTTACTACTTGATGAATTATTATTTTTATTGGTATTTTTAGTGGAATTAGCTGTAGAATGATGACAAGTAGTAATCTTCTTCGCCATTGTGCAGAAACTGTGACCTAAAATTCAGAGAATTTTATCTCTCTAATTTTCTCTCTCATCATTCTAAATTTTCATGTCATCCTATTATAATTGACAATTAAATAATGAATTCCACCTTCATGGTCCATGTGAGAAAAATAAATAAATGAACGGTATTTAACGAATTACGTTATATAAAACACGAGACGGAATTTAAATAATTCATATAAACCACACTTGGCGCCAAAAGCACCCATAACCACGACTCAAAGGACCTTTTGGGCAGCCCTTCCACGACTCCACAACCACCCCCAACCACCATTAGACCGCCCCACCCAAGCCACCACGGCTAGGGCAGCCTAGGCACGGCCAAGGGTGGTGGTTGTGTCGGCCAAAGGGGGAGACAAATGGCTGGAAAAATAGGGGAACGGACAGCATATAAACAAGCATCAAAAGTAGCTTAACAACTCATCATGAGACCGTCTTAAGACGGATTTTTAAGCATGATACAAGGCGAAAATTAACCACGCAAATGACCCATATCATACTTGGATATACACTTGAGATGAAAGTAAACAAATTGGCTCAAATGCAGGCTAGAAACCCGTCTAAAAACAGCCCCAACCATAGCTTGACACAACCTCTAGTTCGACCAAAACAAGGTGTTGAACCCATCTTAAGATGAGTTTTTAATCATACAAAAGATGAAATATTTCCCATGCAAATGACCCAATTCATACATGGATATGCACTTGAGACGGAAATAAGAAAGTTAGCTCGAACCACCAACCAAACATAGACCAAAAACGAGCATAAAACCGTCTCACAACCTCCTTTATTCACATTTTTACACAGTCCAAATGAGCTACTTGCATTTATTCGAACACAAGCAGCGAGTAATGCTCTTTTGCTCTTTGTTTCTACTTGCATTTATTCGACACAACCTGAAATTATTGTCATTTGCTACACTAAGTGTCAATTTATATAATCTATGATTTTTTTTGTTACAATCAGGTAACTGATTTATATATTTGACAAATAAAATCATAATTAATTGTACAACTTCTCAACCACAATTAGCTACTGACCACTGAGGTTCTTTTAAGTTATGCATCACTTTAATCACCTACGACGTACCAAAAGTAAAAAGACTCAATTGAGCTATATTCCGACACCAATGAGACAAGGTTTAAGACGGAATTTAACACGATAAATTCAAGCATACAAGTGAGAAAAGCATAAAGAACCAATCTTTAACACATAAGAACATGAAAAACGACACAAAGGGTGAAATTTCGACATTTTTGTCGAGTAACCTATCACCGTTACCTCGAAAGCTCTTTAATCTTCAAGTAAATGGTCCACAAAGCATGTGTCTTCCTCCAGGTCTTCAAATCCTTCACCTAGAACGAGAAAGATGAGATCTTTAAGCTCAAAACCGAAATTCCCATAAGACGGGTCATTTCGAAAACTCGACAAGAGAGTAACTTTCTTACCTAGAAAGTTGAAGGACATAAAGGGGAAGGGAATGGCGCAAAAATCAAAGGAAACGGTTGAGAAATGGAGGAGAAAACTCAGTTTGAAGAGTGAGTATTAATGGAGTTTATATGTTTTGTGTCGTTACTGGTGATGTCGTACAAAAAGAAAGATGGAGGAGGGAAGTGGGTAAGTGACCGGTACAAAAGAGTGAGAGTGAGATATAAAAGAATTAATTTAAGTATAGAGTGTAAGCGAGGTAGGTGAGTGTATTGTTGATTTGTGTAATACTACGGATTTTATAGGCTGGTACTCGACCGAGTATGGCCTACTCGGTCGAGTAGAGTGTGTCGTGTAGCCTGTTTGGCTACTACCCAGGAACACTCGGCCGAGTATGCTGAATACTCGACCGAGTAGAGGGTACTCGGCCGAGTATACTCTATACTCGACCGAGTATCCGGTCTGACGGGTAATATTCTCCGCGGTTGATTTAGAAAAGATTGGAGTTATATTAAGACGTGTTTTACAATTTCTATTCATTTTAGAAAACATAAACTACACAACGTAATTCTAATCCTCTCCAAATCTCTCTCTCATTTGCGTGGATCATTCGTGAGTCGAGTTCATCTTTCCTTGCGTCGATTGTGTCGGTAAGCTTCTAATTTCGTAAGTTCCATTAATTTGTCTTTTAGGGTTTTGTCTAATTTGTGATTTGGGGGAAAAGGGTTTTGGCATGTGGTAATTGGAATTATGTAATTGTTGTTGTAGGTGACGATGTGGTATTTGTTATGCATTTGTATGGTTGATTGCAACGTAAGCGGATTGCGAAAAGGTAGGGTTTCCCTACTCAGTTTACTGTTAATTGATTTAAGATTGTGATTGTACTGTGTATGATTGTTATCTGCTGATCATTGGAGGTTGGGTGTTGTGGTGACGGTGTTGATGTGGTTGTGTTGTGACGGTTGTGGTGTTGTGACAGCTGTGATGCTGTGTGTGTGATTGTGGTGGAGTCACTTGCGGGAGTGGCTTCACAACCTAGTTCGCCCTCCGTGGAACCCGTCACGGGAGGGGATGTGCACATTAAGGGACAGGGATTGTTAGTCGCTCGTTGATGAGCTGGACTAGGTGGGGATGGGCTGCGGTCACCCACTGGCGGCGAGGATTACCTGTTGCGATGGGTAATCTGGCAGGGCTACACACTTCGGTGTGTAGTCGGTTACTGTGTGAGATCGGGAGACCGGGGATGGAGGATGATCAGCCGATTACATTATTTGTTTGTCTTATTTGAATTATGCAGTAACTGACCCCGTGTTGTTGTTTTTGTAAAACTTGCGGTGATCCATTCGGGGATGGTGAGCAGATATGACAGATAATGCAGATGTTTAGCTATGGGACAGACATGGGGAGTCATCATTTCGAGTCTAGTTTCCGCCGTTATGAGTTTAGCCGTCTTTGATTTCAGTTGTATTGAAGTCCTTACACTTTTAGTTTGAGTTGGTCAGAGATAATGTATTCGCTAACTCTTTATACTTTAATAAATGTTGTTTGGAATTTCTAACTTTGATATACTAACCTCGGGAAACCGAGATGGTAACAGCCTTTCATGCTAGGGTAGTCCTTGGTAAGGTACCTTGGTATGAGGGGGTGTTACAAAGTGGTATCAGAGCCGAAGATTCCGGCACCTAAAACAAATGAACATAATGAATTTAGGGAGTCTAAATAAAATGAACCCGGGGAGAGTCGTTTGGAGCTACCGCAAAGACTTGGGAGACGTCCCGGAGTCGCACTATGGCCCTCACAAACTCAAGCCGGTCACGAGGAGGGGGGCTGTGTTGTTTGTTTATTTGATTCATGCGTGTGGTGTGTCGAAATTGAATGCTTGGAACATGTGGTAGAAGGTGTAATGTGTGAAAATCTGTGAAGGACATTGTGAAAGTGGTAGAAAGGCATGATGGAATTGATGTGTGAAATCAGTTGAAATGGTTTTAGCATGAAAAGTATTGGCATGTTACGTGTTTACTATGTGGCTTTCATATTTATGACGTAATATGCTTAACTTTGGGTAGCGAGGCATAGTATATAGAATTGCATGCTTAAGTATGTTATCGTAAGTTTATGTCGTGTTTAATTTTCATGTGAGTATGATAAAAGTACATATATGTACTGATTTCTTGAACTATTGAGTTTTTGTTGTTGCCTTATGCATGTTCAAATTGTTTTGGTTGAGAAGAATTTGATTTGTATGAAAACCGATTATGGAAGGGTTGTCTTAAAACTGTCATAAGTCAAGTTCTAGAAATGATATGGCTGTGATTCCAAGTTGAGATGATAGCTTTCTTCTTACGATTCTAACGATAGGTCACACGCCCAAAACGACCAAGTAACGAGTGAGATATGACTGTTTTACGAAAACTTGACGATGCTGAGAATTGTGTTGGTACTCGACCGAGTAAAGTAATGCTCGACCGAGTAAGGGATAGTCGGCCGAGTATTCCCAATACTCGACCGAGTAATCCTCTGTGATAATTGCGTTCGCTTCTGGAGTCGAAAACTCGGCCGAGTAATATAGTTACTCGACCGAGTATCCTGTACTCGACCTAGTATGTTATGTACTCGACCGAGTACCTCAGTGGGCGGCCATTTTGAGTCGGTGGCTATGCTTTTGCCTTAATTTTAATCGGTGGCTATGTTCTTACATTTGTTGTGAGTCGTGGGCTATGTACACATGTATGTTTTGGGTCTTAAAGCATTCTTTTATATATGTGACGGTCTTGATACGTAAGTTACCAAATGCTATGATAGGGAGAATGCCGGCTCATGAGGGATAGGTGTTTGATATAAAGGACATGAGTTATATGTGTTTGTGAGCGATAGTGGAACAAGAAAAGAGTAGATTGATGGGCTAATTGAGGTAAAGAGCATGTTTTGTGAGATATGATGAGTAACATAATCATGTGTTGAGTAATATAAAGTAAGTGTATATGGGAAAGGGTGATGTAAGTGTAAAGAAACATGTGAATGAAAGATTGAGATGAGGGATACGAATAGTGGCATATTGGGATGTGTAAGGATTTATGAAGGGAGACAGTTAGGATTGAGTTTCTTAAGGATATATGTGATAAAAGGTCGCTATAGAGAGATGGAAACGAATAGTGTATAGTGAGGTCAAGTTATGCCGCGATGAGTAGATAGTAGTTGATTTGGGAATGTGGAATATCACGAGGTGAGCCTAGTGTGTGATTCTTTGGGCAATTAACGGTATGAGATGAATTTTTGGTTTCCTAGAGATACGGCAGGGAGATACGGCTTATTAAAGAGTAACCGTTAGTGTGTAGACTTGATGGTAACAAGTGCGAGTGAATAGTATGATGGGAGAAGATAAGTGATAAGAAATAAAGAGAAGATATCGATATGAATTACTGGAATTTGAGTTGTGGAGTAACAAGAAGGTAATCGGATTACTAAAGAGTTAGGTAGAAAGAGAAAGGAAATGATTTATTAATTGGTATTATTGAGAAGGAAAAAAAAAAGATGGAAGTAAGTTGAGAGAATGTTGACCGGAATTAAGGAGCTTGAAGGTAGGAAATTATGGAAATGTACAATAGCATCACTAGAGGGTGTGAGTTAGTGGTTATATAGGAGAGTAAGACGACATGTTAGCTGTGAGTTTCGAGGTATTAATGGAATGAGAAGATTGTAGAGTGTTTGCACGATCTGAGATTTTGATGGAGAGTTAGGTAACGATATGATAAAGGATAGAATTGGGAATAATGTTGAGGTAGATTTTGTTGATGGATTGGATGTTCGTTATTTAGGATGATAACCAAAGAGAGGAAACGAATTGTTATATTAAGAAGTGATAGTAAGAGAGTAGTCACATGGAGGATGTTGGTGTCATAGTATTGTCACTAGTGGTTGAGGATGATGTTACTTTAAGAAAGTTAGTTGTTCTAATGAGGTTGATTTTGTGGAGGTGATTATTATGTTTGGTTGTGAGGGAGTATAAGATGTGGATATATGAGGTGTTCGCTCGAAGTTGGGTACTGATGTTATGGCTACATTTGCCGGAGGGGTGATAATTGTGTGTATGAGAGAATATGTTATGAAAGGCACCTGAGTTAAGTCCGGATGAGAGTTATTCATTGTCAAGTGGTAACTTACGTGATCAGGATTGGCTAGTTAGATTCGATTATGGGTCCATAAGGTGTGTAAAACTTTGTGTGAGGTCCTGGCCTCACGAGTAATGGTGGGGCGTGATAGTTACGATTCGTTATATGTGTGTTCCGCGTCATATGTTATACTTATATGTGTATGTATGATATCTGTAAGTAATGGCATGAGGTTCTAGCCTCAAGAGTCATGGTATGGATAATAATCATAAGGTTGGTATTTGTGATCCCGTCTAATATGCTGCGTCGTGATCTGGTAGAACAGTTTTAAGAAAGTCTTATGGTCAAGGAAGTTGTGCTGAGTCAGTGTAATGAGATTGTAAAAGTTGTGATGACTATCGATGTGGTTTTGTGCACTGTGCACGGTAATTCGTGTTGTGATACGAGTATTTTCGTGTTGTCATAGGTCGATGTTTGTTTACTGCTATTTCTTGTTAGTGTCGGTCGGGGCATATAGACCGTTGTGTTAGTTCCCGATGTTTCTTACCAGTGTCGGTATGGGTATGTTCCTATTGGTTTGTATAGAGTATGATATGAAAGAGAGTTGGGTATGGTTCTGTTATTGTCATGGTAAAGTAATATTCTGTTAATGGGACACCGTTGTGAGAGGTTGTGGAGTACTTTGACCTTGTTTTAGATGAGGCATTGGTGGACATAGTTGTAGCAAGACAATTGTGGAGCATGTGTGATATTGAACTGGAACTACGTGTGGTTTAACACCTTTTCTTGGGACAGCAAGTACGGAGTTTTGGGACTTAGCATCATGTCAAGTTAAGAGTGAGTTTTGTGGTAATAAAGGAGATGAAATTGAGAAGCTAATGTGAGTATGTGTAACAATTGTGGATTGTGAGATAAGATTGTGGAGATGAGTGTATATGTATATAGAAGTATGTCGTTTTGTGGTAATGTAGAAGATATGGAGTAGTGGTTATACTGAGGATTTTATGATATATGTCATGGGAGTACAGAATAATTGGAGGCACGAGAACTGTTAGAGAAAGAGAGCCCTGGATATAGGAATGGTTGTAGGTCTTGAGGTTATAGTGGGTTATCGTTGTCATGCGATGGTAATGAGGTTTATGGGAGGTATAGCAAAGGACCTAGTATTAGTGAGTTACGAGGACGTAACATTTATCTTAAGAGGAGTAGAGAGGAAAAATAGAGTTTGATGGTTGTACATGTTATAGCACATTTGGAAGTTTGAGTGTTGGTGTAGAGTAAAGGATGGATTCGTGTTATGGTTGATTTTAATACAGGTAGTGGCAGTGTTCGTAGTAGTATGATGTTTAGGAGTGTGAGTAAAATTCGATAGTATTAACGGATTGTGTAAGGATGTTTATGTGTGTGAGTAAACTTCGAGGACGAAGTTCGTTCTAAGGGTGGTAGAATGTAACATTCCGTCTTGATGGTTGATCTTGTCCGGTGGATTGTCTGGGTATTGAGTTACTAGTGAGTGTTATGGAAGTGAGACTAGGTTGGCAACATTATATTGTGGTTATTTGGTAATATTATGGAGTTAGTATTGAGAGTATATGCTGTAGTTGGGACGATATCGTGAGTCATATTGTGGAAGTAAGTGTGGTTGGTAGACCTAGTGTTAGGTGTCCAGGTTTCATAGGTTGGGTTGGAACTTCGGGGACGAAGTTCTTTTTAAGGAGGGAAGACTGTAATACTACGGTAGGCTGGTACTCGACCGAGTATGGCCTACTCGGTCGAGTAGAGTGTGTCGTGTAGCCTGTTTGGCTATCGCCAGAACACTCGGCCGAGTATCTTTGAATACTCGACCGAGTAGAGGGTACTCGGCCGAGTATACTCTATACTCGACCGAGTATCCGGTCTGACGGGTAATATTCTCCGCGGTTGATTTAGAAAAGATTGGAGTTATATTAAGACGTGTTTTACAGTTTCTATTCATTTTAGAAAACCTAAACTACACAACGTAACTCTAATCCTCTCCAAATCTCTCTCTCATTTGCGTGGATCATTCGTGAGTCGAGTTCATCTTTCCTTGCGTCGATTGTGTCGGTAAGCTTCTAATTTCGTAAGTTCCATTAATTTGTCTTTTAGGGTTTTGCCTAATTTGTGATTTGGGGGAAAAGGGTTTTGGCATGTGGTAATTGGAATTATGTAATTGTTGTTGTAGGTGACGATGTGGTATTTGTTATGCATTTGTATGGTTGATTGCAGCGTAAGCGGATTGCGAAAAGGTAGGGTTTCCCTACTCAGTTTACTGTTAATTGATTTAAGATTGTGATTGTACTGTGTATGATTGTTATCTGCTGATCATCGGAGGTTGGGTGTTGTGGTGACGGTGTTGATGTGGTTTTGTTGTGACGGTTGTGGTGTTGTGACAACTGTGATGCTGTGTGTGTGATTGTGGTGGAGTCACTTGCGGGAGTGGCTTCACACCCTATTTCGCCCTCCGTGGAACCCGTCACGGGAGGGGATGTGCACATTAAGGGGCAAGGATTGTTAGTCGCTCGTTGATGAGCTGGACTAGGTGGGGATGGGCTGCGGTCACCCACTGGCGGCGAGGATTACCTGTTGCGATGGGTAATCTGGCAGGGTTACACACTTCCGTGTGTAGTCGGTTACTGTGTGAGATCGGGAGACCGGGGATGGAGGATGATCAGCCGGTTACATTATTTTTTTGTCTTATTTGAATTATGCAGTAACTGACCCCGTGTTGTTGTTTTTGTAAAACCTGCGGTGATCCATTCGGGGATGGTGAGCAGATATGACAGGTAATGCAGATGTTTAGCTATGGGACAGACATGGGGAGTCATCACTTCGAGTCTAGTTTTCGCCGTTACGAGTTTAGCCGTCTTTGATTTCAGTTGTATTGAAGTCCTTACACTTTTAGTTTGAGTTGGTCAGAGATAATGTATTCGCTAACTCTTTATACTTTAATAAATGTTGTTTGGAATTTCTAACTTTGATATACTAACCTCGGGAAACCGAGATGGTAACAGCCTTTCATGCTAGGGTAGTCCTTGGTAAGGTACCTTGGTATGAGGGGGTGTTACAATTTGTGATTGGTTCGGGTTAAACTAGTCTCTCAAGAGAAATGTGACAGTCTTTTGCTAGACGGAAATACGTCTCAAGTCTACTATAACTTAAGACGGAAAATATTATTATTGTTATTATTATCACTATTATTACTATCCGACTAAAATATTTATTTTTATATAATCCAAGTCTTAAATATATAATTTTTATAAAAGCTATGCTTAAAACGGAATTAATTAAAAGAAATTTAAAAATATAAAATAAAGTAATAGAATGGTTAATTAAATTATAAATGTCAAAATAAAAAATTCGCGGGTGTTACACATGTTAGACCCTTGGAACCTTTCACACAAGCGACCTTATGTCATAGTAACCGTTAGGAAGTGGGAACTCGATCTAGTGTAGGCTACTCGATCGAGTAGTCTAGTGACTCGATCGAGTAGAGGTCACTCGATCGAGTAAGTTCTATACTCGATCGAGTATGGCGAGTTCAGCGTAAGTATATAAGTCGTGAGTCGTAAACCCAAATCAGTTTCATTTCTTTTCTCCCTAAACCTAATCGACGATATACCTTCTCCCTCACCAACTTCTAACCTTTTGAGACCCTCTACACTTATAGACACCATGGGGATGGAGACTTGAGTCGGGTAGCAGTCTTGTCGCCGGAATGTCGAGCATAGGTACGTCATCATCATCAAACTTAGGTTGTGTTGTGATTATGGTTGGTAGTAATAGGGTTTTCCCTACTGATTGACATAGGTGTTGATGGAGGTTGTCTTATCTTCGTATGGATGTACGCGGTGTTGCTGCTAATTGCTAAAGGTAGGTTTTCCTACTCAGTACTGTTGATTGGATGATATGTGTAGTGTGAGGTATCTCTATTGTGTATTCGTATTGTTGTGGTTGTGTGTGGGGTGCGTCCCTGGCTGAGTGGAGTCATCATCGGGAATAGCTTCACGCCCTTGATTTGCCCCTTGTGGTTCCCGTCACAAGGGGATGTGCACATTAATGGACATGGGTTATTCGCTCTATGGTTTTGAGTGGGGCTTAGGTGGTAAGGCTGCTGTCTCCACTGGCACTGTGGATTACCGGTTGCGATTTATAATCTGGCAGGACTATACCTTTGTGTTAGTCAGATTATTAGTGGAGTGTTACAGCCTTGTCATTTCATTTGCCAACAAAATTAACTACATTCCATAAATAACTCACCTATTGTTGAGTAGTTCGTCGTTGTAGTCGTTTTGTGGAGGTATACTTGGGTTGAAATTTTGACTCTCTTTGAGGAGAATCATTTTTAGGATCACATGAATGTGACGGTGCTTCAATGTCGGTTATTTTTGCTTAAAAGAGAGGTTTACAAGTATGAAAGATGATCAAAATAAAAAGGAGAAAAAAAAATGAAAAAGAAAAGAAAATAATGAAGTATTTGTGTCTAATAAGAGGGTTGATGAAATTTTCAATTGAATGTTGTTTCGAAAAGTATTGATTTTTAGAAATGGCGACCACCTTTGCCAAATTTTGTGAGATTTCTTTTGCATTGGGTAGAGTTTAGTGAGTTGGTTAGATGTGGAGACTACTTGACTTCTAGCCCCACATGTCCTAAAATGGTGCTTGCACAAACCCCTTCTCACCTAACTCAAGCCCCGTTATAACCCGATTGTCTCTCTTTTATGTGCATCATTATATTGGATGGAGTGCCATATTAGAATGGGGGCATGCCCCACTAGTCGAGTTAAGGGAGTGATTTTGGTTATTTTTGTCACATAAATCACCCAGTTCTTCAATGAGTGACTAGTGAACCCCGTGAGAGTCGGTACTTGGGTCTCCTTCGGTCAAGGGCTTGATGTGGAGTCGAATATTGTGTGTGTCATGTCAATATTGGGAGTATAGCAACGTACTTCCCTTTTTGTCGCCTAGAATTCGTTTCTTAGGCACTCCGTGTTATCAATGTTGGTTACTTGAGCTAGATTTAGGGGATTGACACCTTAGTGAGACCTTGAGACGACATCCTCCACTAATGACTTTCTTTGTTCGGTTTTGAGAAATCCTACTTGAATGAGGCAAATGTGTTTGCATTTTGATTGATTCATTTCCATGCTTTACTTGATAGTTTAGTACCATTTTGAATCAAAGTTTTTTAGCAAGGCTTTACTTGCCTTTTAATAGGGCTCTTCCCCCTTATGAAGTGTCAAATTGTGAGTTGAAAGGGCTCCGCGTGAAGCTAACCCCAATTCAGAAATTATAAATAAAGTTTGCAAGTTATTAGTCTTTGTTAACGGTCCTAGTCTTGCTTAGGTTACTTACTCGAGGACGAGTAAGACTAAAGTGTGGGGAAGTTTGATGCGTGTTTATTTGATTAGCATTTCCTTCTATTTTTCCGCGCGTTTTGACGCGTTTAGGAACGGTTTCTATCCCTTTTATTTGCATTTTGTGTTGTTACTCCCATACTACTTGTGTCAATATCATTTTGTAGGGAATGAGTCGGGATTGGAGAACGGAAGCAAGAAAGGAGTCCCAAAGATCTTCCATAGGAGAAGTCGAGGAAATGCTGAGAAGAGTTCTCTGTCGGTAGGCCGGCAGCCGGCCAGCCGGCAGGGAACCCCCTCCATACCTTCAAGTAAGAAGAAAGTGAAGAAAAGCTGAGAGAGTTCTCTGCCGGTAGGCCGGTAGCTGGCCAGCCGACAGGGAACCCTCCCCTCATGCCTTAGAAGAAAAATGGAGAATTTGAGCCAAAAAAAATAGGCGTGCTGCCGGCAGAGGTACCGGAAACCGGTGGCCCGGCAGGGAGTTCAAGAAGAAGAAGAAGAAGAAGAAGAAGAAGAAGAAGAAGAAGAAGAAGAAGAAGAAGAAGAAGAAGAAGAAGAAGAAGAAGAAGAAGAAGAAGAAGAAGAAGAAGTGTCTTATGCCGCTAGACCGGCCAGCCGGCAGAGACAATAATACAACACTTAGCCAAATTTTGAAGTCAAGAGAAGTCCAAAAGAAAAAGGGCTCGCTGCCAGCTAAAAACCAAGACCAAGACAGAAGCGGAAGAAGGACGCATTTCAGCACCTACCCCTCATTTGTGTCCTAATTTTATGGAATAGTATATATACCCTCTCATAACTCACTTGTACACACAACCCTAGACTACTTATTATTTCCCAATTTATGTTAAGCTTTCCATAATCAAGCACTAATTCTTCCTTAATTAAACTTTAATTACTTAGCAATTTAGTGTAGATTTAGTTTAGTTCAATTGTTTACCTTTGTTACCTGGGTTTGTAAGAGAAGATTTTTAAGAAATTCTTCCATTATTAATTCAAAGCTTGAATCTTTTTGAAGTATTGGTATAATTTCTTTCCTTGTTTACTTTAGTTTTCAATTGTTTACATCTTTGTTTCATTTTGATTATTGTTTGAAGTATTTTATGTTTGTTGCTATGTTGATGTTGTTTTCTTCATTTATTTACATGACAATTATTAGCATGTGTGAGTAGTCCCTTCTAAGACTTAGGGGGATCTTGGGTAAGGGTAGTTGGTGAATATGGGTTGTTAAGATATGGTTTGTGGGTAAAAGTTTGGTAATTGTACACATGCATTTAAAGTGTTTGATGAAATGTTTGTATGAAAGTTCAAACCTTTTGTTGATATATGCTTAACATTCGCTTGATTGAGAATGAAAAGGGGATGTTTCATAGTGTGTGTTTGAAGGATTGGAAGCAAGGTGAAAACTTTGTGAAAGATTTTGGGATTACTAAGGAATTAGTTGTCAAACCAAGGCCAAACCACCACCCACAACTTGTTAAACCTATAATCTCCTCTACCCTACTTAAGTGAACCCGAAAGTCTTAGCTTTTATAAATTTTCTTAAACTTATTTATTGCCTTGCTTTATTTCTTGTTATTAGTTTGCATTATAGTAATTAGTTAAACAAATCCTTTCAATTATTTAGGCCAAACTCGATTTGAACAAGCTACGTACAAGTCCCCGCCACCTTTGCGAACGATCCCTAATTATACTACTTTAATTAGGAGTTTTTACAAATTGTTTTTGGTATGAGAATTGATGACAAAACTCACTATCAAAAGGCTAAAGCTGAGAACACTCAATCGAGTGTCGGAAGACTCGATCGAGTCGTGATGGTGTAAATACTGTCGATTGTCACAATACTCGATCGAGTGTTTACTATTTCCTGCTTTCTATGAAACTTCCTTAAGTCGATTTATTTTGTAATATAAATAAGAAGTTCGTAGATTATTATTAAGTTATGCTTTATTTCCGCCAAGAACTCTTAGAATACTTCGTATCTAGTTTATTTACGCATTGCTTTCAAATTTATTCCGCTACTTACGGTATTTCGCTAATCTTTCTTCATTAATTAAAGTACTAGTTCCATAATTGATTGTATCCATCTTATATTGCTTTTAATTATGTTTTATCTTCATCTTATTGTTGTTATTGTTATTAGTAGAAGTAGCTAAATTATTCATCTAGGGTGAAAAGGGATCTAGGTTATTAGAAGGGGGTTTACCTTAATGAATTAATTGTTAAATTGTTTTTAGTAGTTGTTTAATCGTTGGCCTGAATCTAGTTGATTAGTTTTGGCAAGAATTAGTTAAGTAGTCTTGCGAATTAGGATTATTGCCGACCGGATTAAGACTAATAAAGGATGCGACAATTGAATAGACTAGCTTAATTATAGCGACCGCGTGTTAAGTTTAGATATAAAAGGCATATTTGAGTCGACCGATCATATGACCTTAAACAACATAACTGCTCAATTAATTAGTTAAATCACACCTCCGGATAACTGACCTAGTGAACTTGATGCCTAGACTTTTTTTTAATATATTTGCTTTCATCTTTATTTATCTCGTAATTAGTTTTAAAAACAAATCAAACCAACCTTCAAGAAAATTGTTACCTTTAAGACACTTTAAATATTAACAAACTGAGTAATTACCGCCTCCCTATGGATTTGATGCCTATCTTACCGCTAGCTATTTGTTAGTACTGAGTTAGGTTTATTTTGATTAAGGTGATACGACTTTAACCTTGTCAAAAAACAATAAATACGCATAATTACATCTAATCTAATTAAATTACAATACGTAAACAATTAATTAAATCCCGTCTTACATCTACCCAAAACCCATGAATACACTCACAAACACACATGGTTAGACCGTATTTGGACAGCCCCAACAACACCCATACTCATGGCCAACACCACCTTCCATCACCACCGTGCACCACCTTCACCACCGCCAACTACCACCCTCAACAGCCACCTCACACGACCCTCAAAACAACCCCAAACCAACTCCATAAAACCGCAGCTATCAATAACAATACAACGGTCCAACAACAAACACTTATACGACATACGCCAAACACACCCATAAACACCACCACCATTTGCACCATCACTACCCCACCTAGTCACGGTGGTCATGGCCCTGCCCAGCACTAATAGCCACCCCCAAACCCGAGCCCAACCACCTGCAATACACGGCACAACAACCGCAACCAACAACAACACAACACGCCTGACCCTTCCTTTTAACCCGTCTTATACACCCTCAAAAGCCACTCAACCGCGACCTCTGGCCTCCACCGTGAGCCCCACTATAACCACCAGCAACCCACAACTCAAGCCACCCCATATCCACCCTATGTCGGCCATAAATG
The DNA here is from genome assembly GCF_048544455.1 of Silene latifolia. Lineage (NCBI taxonomy): Eukaryota > Viridiplantae > Streptophyta > Magnoliopsida > Caryophyllales > Caryophyllaceae > Silene > Silene latifolia. The sequence continues at coordinate 41,307,259 of NC_133529.1, forward strand.
AAGGGTAAAACCCCTGCCCTAAAACCGATTCACAACAACAACAACAACAACAACAACAACAACAACAACAACAACAACAACAACAACACACTTAAAATCTATGTGTTATTGGTTAGGAGGAGGATGTAATACTACGGTTTAATGAGCTGTTGGGTACTCTATCGAGTAAGGCTTACTCTGTCGAGTAAGTCAGTTTTGCATTCTGGACAGTGTTCTGTCTGATGGGTACTCGATCGAGTAGGGGCAACTCGATCGAGTAGGGGCCACTCGATCGAGTACCTCACTTAATTGATCGAGTGAGTCGGGTCTTACGGGTTTTTGGCCGGGTTTTGATAGCAATGTGAGATTGATATAAAAAGTACTTTTCGTCAGTTACTTTTACTTTTTACTTTATTCTAAGTTTCACAAAGAGAAAACAAAAGTTACGTAGCTTTCCTCTCTCACATTGCTATCAAATCCAGGGCTTAAGACGTTGGATTCCAGAGTTCTTTACACCGTTGAGACCGTCGTATTGTGGGTAATATCCTAGTACAGTTTTCATATTGTTTCGTTAATTTTGGTTAAACCCTAATTGGGTAATTTGGGGATTTTGGGAGTATTATTGGTATTAGATGGTAATTGTATGATTGTATGTTGATAGGAGGTGATTTCATAGAGGAGCATTTCTGATCTGTTGTTGTCTCGATTGTGGTGATTGCATTTCAGGTAGGGTTTCCTACTCAGTTATTGTTTACATGATCGTGAGATAGTTGTTGGTTGTTGGTTGTTGGTTGTTGGTTGTTGGTTGTTGGTTGTTGGTTGTTGGTTGTTGGTTGTTGGTTGTTGGTTGTTGGTTGTTGGTTGTTGGTTGTTGGTTGTTGGTTGTTGGTTGTTGGTTGGTCGTTGTTGGTTGTTGGTTGTTGGTTGTTGGTTGTTGGCATTTGTTTACATCGTAATTGAATTGGTATTGTTGTTGTTGTTGTAGTTGGTTGTTATTGTTTGTCTGTAGTTCGCGAGGTGCGCCCTCGGCTGAGTGGAGTCACTTGCGGGAGTGGCTTCATGCCCTTGATTCTCCTCTTGTGGAACCCGCCACAAGAGGGGATGTGCACATTAAGGAACATGGGTTTTCGCTCGGTAAAGATGAGCGGGGCTTAGGTGGGAATGGCTGCGGTCCCCCACTGGCGGAGTGGATTACTGGTTGTGACTGGTAATCTGGCAGAACTAGACCTTCAGGCTAGTCAGGTGATTGGTGATGTGACGGTGTTGGAGAATTGTGCTTCTATATAGTTGTTGTATATCTTATATTGTGTATGCAGTAACTGGCCCCGTTTAATTGCTTTAAAAACTGTGGTGATCCATTCGGAGATGGTGAGCAGTTATTGAGCAGGTATGATTTGGATGTGCGAAGGGGCTAGCTGGGCATGAGTCACCACGAGTCAATTAGAAGTCTTCCGTTGTGTTGTCGAACATCTTATTTACTTTAGTTGGTTTTTGGTTTTGGAACAGTTGTATCATACTTTGCAGTTTTTGGGTTTTGATGTATTCACTTAAATTATTTATTTAAAGTACGTTCTTTTATGGTCTATTTGATATTCATTGCCTCGGGAAACCGAGATGGTAGCACTCTTATGCATGAGGTGGTCTTGGTAAGGCATCTTGGTGTATGGGGGTGTTACAAAGTGGTATCAGAGCGATGATTTTGGAACCTGTAACTATCGAATCTAAGGAACTTAGAGAGTCAAACTAAAATGAACCCGGGTAGGAGTTGTTAGGAGCTAATGCAAAGACTTGGGAGACGTCCTAAAGTCGCGAACTCGCCCTACAACTTTGAACCGGTCACTATGGGGTGTCATGGGAGCACTATGTGTTTACTAATGTTTATATGAATATGTTGGATGGATGATGTGTGGTTGAATGGAGGATGTGGTGGAAAAAGGTGAAGGTAGATGTATATGATAATATGATTTTGGTTAAGCATGTGGCATGATGAATTGATTTATAATGTGCCGATAGTAGTAACATGTGAATAGGACATGTTGTGTTGTATACGTATATTTTATTTGTTGCGAAATGTTATAAAGTTAAAGGCATGCAGGTAGTTAGAAACGTCAGCATGACTCGATCGAGTGGGGGTAACTCGATCGAGTAGGGTGGACTCGACTCGATCGAGTGGGCTGAGCTCGATCGAGTGGGTATATGACAACGTTGGGCAGTAGTTGTTGTTTTGTGTGACTCGATCGAATAAGGGGAGTACTCGATCTAGTAGGGGTCACTCGATCGAGTATGTATATGACTTGATTGAGTGTATTTTTGTGTCAGTTCTGGTCAGGTTCTGGAGTTGGGGAACTCGATCGAGTAAGTGGGCAACTCGATCGAGTGACCTCTACTCGATCGAGTGGGTGTGGTTACTCGATCGAGTCGGTGTTGTACGGGTCATATTTGCTTTGAGCCGTAGGCTATGTGTTTACGTTTATCGCTCCTCTTAATAGCTCAAAGATATGCCGTCAAAGAGGTCTGCCATGTAAGCTGGGGCTCAGGAGATTAGTGTTGATGAGATTGCCAAGATGCTTGAGCATCAAGATGCGCTTACCGAGGCCCTTAAGAGGTTTGGGAAAGACAAAGATGTCGGGGTAGACTTTGCCAAGATGAGCACTACGATATCCCGCTTCAACCCAAAAGAATATATGGGTACTGGTGCGCCAATTTTGCTCGACAATTGGCATAGGGAGATGGAGAACATCTTGGGAGTGGTTCATTGTCCCGAGGATTTTAAGGTGGAACAAGCTGTGTTCTACGTGAGAGATGCTGCGGGGGAATGGTGGGACAAGGTGAGAGAGAGTGAACGATCATAGATCCTAATTAGACTCTCTAATTAAAAACAAATTATCTCATAAAATGTCATTTTAGTGATCTATGTAACATGCATGCTAATATAAAAGCATAATAATAAAGATTTAAGGAAAAACAATTTCCTTACATTGATTTTGATGGTAAAAATGGGCACAAACTAGATCAACTATCTAGTTTGTTCTTGTGCTAAATAAAGATGGATGATCCTCCTGGAAAAACCTTCAAAAAGAAAGTCTTCTTCAAGTAGCACCCAAGAACAACACCCAAATAATTTTACAAGTATTAACTAGATACTAGTAAAATTTAACCCTTGATAATATGTGAATATTACTAACAATCTTAATAATTATTTTGTTTTTATTACTAACAAGCTTAGTAAGTGATGTATAATTATTTTAGACATATGGACAATTTTTGTTCACATGCAAAACACAAGTGAGCTTACTCATGAAAAATGAACAAAAATTGGTCTAAATGGAGGAGGAAACCCGGTGGGAGAGGGTAGAGTGTGGGAGTGTACTTGTTTCAATTTTTGCCCAATCTTATATCACATGCAAATGATCATAAGATGACTTATGGAAGAAAAACAAGCAAAGTGAAATGATTATGTTTATAATCATCCACTACACTCCATTTACACGGTCTAATGTCCCATTTACGGGTCCATTTTGGTTCTTATATTTGTCGCACAAATACGTGTAAATTTTATTTAAACATTGTTTTATGTTTAAATGCTACCCGATTAATTTCGTCCAAAAAATTCCGTAAATATATGTGTACCACTACACATATTTTTTACGTACTAATATTAATCACATTAATCAATTAGTACAGTTTTAGTGAATTAACAATTAATTAACTAAAATCCGTCTCCCAAAATTTATTATTCAATTATCGCATAATTAAATAATAACTGCCGTGCCTCGAGTTCGCAACTCGAAATCTCTCTAAAAATAATCGACTAACCTTTTAGTCAATAAATCAAGTGACTAAATAAATTGTATCTCATACAATTAATTAGTTATCAATTGGGGTTCGTTCCTATAGGTGTGACCGAAAGGGGTCAGTTGATCACCGCCGTCTCACGACAATAACTTCAAACTCTAGTCAGCCAACCGTTATCGATTTACGTTAATCAACTGACGAGGATCAAATAATTAAATGTCCTGATGATATTCCTTTAATGAGATTTATTATGTAAACGCACTATTGTGGAGGACACTAACTCCAACAATCTCCCACTTGTCCGACACAAGGTGTGCGCTACCAATTCTCTTGTCCGTTTTAATCTCCCACTCAATGCAAGGTGTCTTTCAGGTCGCATTTGCACATGAACATATCGGGAGTGGTTTTCTCGATCGGAAGTGTGACTACCTGACCGGAAATATCTCCCATAGATTACTTCCGAGCGTGGCCACGCATTTGTAGTCATAACTCCTCGAGTGGCCTTGAGATATAGTTACCCAATGTGGGTGGACAATTCATGTATGCCCTATCTATCTTTGCCCAATACAGATCATCATGACTCAGAAGATGTCCTTTGGCCTCCTTTCACGGCACAACCTAGGACAAAAACCAAAGTCACTCAGAAACTGCATTGACTTGGATAATAGTCTCCAGTCAAAAGAATCGACTCATGGGAACATCTTAAAGATCCTTGCCACGACCAGGCGTCTATAATAGAACTTAGGGACTCTCTAAATTGTCACTGTCCGGCAAAGTGTCACACACTCTGCCTATGTAATCGACTAGTCATCACGTATGACCTCATGGTGTTGAACAACCATCAATCGACTTACAATCTAGTCACTCCGAGACGCCACCTCATTAAGTGACTAGGGACAAAATACAATGTTCATCTTATTCACATGAATAGTATTTAACATTGTTTTCACAACTTATTCAGATAAACAAGGTATTAAAAATTTAGTCACACTAAATAAAAGATTCATAAAAGAATGAATGCAAAAACAATGAATGTGATTATCATATATATAATAAGAGATACACTATCCAATTATTACATATCCATAATCTAAAGAAAATCTGGTATTCGTGTCAATCCCATTGTGACGGCATGACCATCATGTTTAGCCTTTGATAAAGGCTTGGTTAAAGGATCAGCAATATTATCATCTATCCCAACTTTACAAATGTCAATTTCCTTCCTTTCCACATAATCTCTAATTACATGGTATTTCCTTTCAATGTGTCTAGATTTGCTACTAGACTTCGGCTCTTTGGCTTGAAAAATAGCTCCACTGTTATCACAATATAGAGTGATCGGATCTTTGGCGGAATGGACTACTCTTAGTCCCTCCATGAATTGCCTAATCCAAACAACTTCCTTTGCAGCCTCAGACGCTGCAAGGTACTCAGCCTCTGTTGTAGAATCCGCGGTAACGCTTTGTTTGAAGCTCTTCCAGCAAACAGCTCCTCCATTTAGCATAAACACATAGCCGGATTGGGATTTCATATCATCCCGATCGGTTTGGAAACTTGCGTCCGTGTAACCTCTTACACGCAACTCAGTTTCTCCTCCAAACACTAAGAACGAATCCTTAGTCCTTCTCAAGTACTTAAGGATGTTCTTTACGGCTATCCAGTGACTCTCACCAGGCTTGGCTTGATAACGACTTGTCATGCTCAAGGCATACGCAACATCGGGACGAGTGCAAATCATAGCATACATGATAGACCCAATAGCAGAAGCATAAGGGACGGTCTTCATGTGTTCAATCTCCTTAGGGGTAGAGGGATACTGTGACTTGCTCAAAGTAATCCCTTGGCCCATAGGTAGAAATCTTCTCTTGGAGTCTTTCATATTGAACCGGTCAAGAACTTTGTCAATATAAGCTTCTTGACTCAATGTTAGTATCCTTTTGGCCCTATCCCTATAGATCCGGATACCCAAGATTCATTGTGCCTCTCCCAAGTCCTTCATCTGGAAGTGTTTCCCTAGCCACTCCTTAACGGAAGTGAGCGATTGAACATCATTCCCGATGAGCAATATGTCATCCACATATAGGACAAGGAATGTAACCTTACTCCCACTAAACTTCATGTATAAACACGGTTCTTCAACACTTATAGTGAAACCGTATTGTTTAATAACATGATCAAAGCGATGATTCCAACTCCGAGATGCTTGCTTAAAACCATAGATGGACTTCTTGAGCTTACACGCCTTCTTGGGGTTAGATGTATCCACAAAACCTTCAGGTTGTATCATGTACACTTCCAATTCTAGAATCCCATTCAAGAAGGCGGTTTTGACATCCATTTGCCAAATCTCATAATCATGAAATGCGGCAACCACTAAGATTATCCTAATGGACCGAAGCATAGCGACTGGAGCGAAGGTTTCATCATAGTGTAAACCATGAACTTGGGTGAAACCTTTTGCCACCAATCTAGCTTTGTAAACATCTATATGTTTATCCATGCCGAGCTTAATTTTATATATCCATTTAAACTGAAGGGGTCGCACTCCCTCAGGTAAATCCACCAAGTCCCATAATTGGTCCCTTGAACTTCATATGGCACGCAATTCATGGCAACGCCGTCTTTGTCGGACCGCCTTCTCGAATGGCACCGTCTTCAAGGAACTCCGGAATTAATAAATTATATAGCTTTTCTACTTTATACATTATAAAAACAAAAACAAAATAAAATAAAAGTGATACGAGATCACAATAATTACAACCAAATCGATATCCCCATTCATTTTGGAAAATACCAATTAAAACTAAGGTCATACTAAGTACAAATTACATAGATCAAAATTATATAAAATTAAAATATGACAATCATAATAAAAATGCAGCATTAATATATATATATATATATATATATATATATATATATATATATATATATATATATAACATGCCATGTGATATGCCAAATCGCCCTATTTAAGCTAATATCGTATATTCGGTCCGGTTTTATGGATAATTGTGACAATTAACTTATTAAAATCACACAATATCACATAAATCAAATCTATGTCCAAGTTAATTACCCCAACCTTCTTAGGAGTCAAAAATTTAGTCTTCACTAAATATTTGATAATAATTCAACTTGATATTTTATTATTGCTCTTTAAACACTATTATTCATAATAATAAAGAAATAATTCTCAATTAAGTCATAAAAATTCGAAAATTTCAAAATCATAATTTCCTATATTCTGGAAAATTCCCAAAATTCCAAAATTTTAATAAAATTTGCCCTTTGATTATTTTAATTTATTTCACAAATAAATTGTATAAAACATAATTTTAACCCTTTAATTCCAAATTAAACATAAAATTATGCAATAAATCAAAATTAAAATTTTGAATATTCTAAATAAGTTTCTAGAACCTGGAAATGATAAATTTTTAAGCCCAAAATCGAATTTTTATATTAATGACTAACAAAGTTGTTATTTATCAATTTATATCACATAAAAATTAATAACCATTTAAATCATATGAAATTTAACATGCAACTTTAGATCTGATGTTCATATCATATATACAACATTGGGAAAAATATTTATGCCATAAAATTCATTTTAGCTATTTTTGCTAAAATAGTCACTATTTATGTGATTTTTACATCTAAAAATCATAAATCATGCAAAATAAAACCATTTTATCTCAAAATTTTCATACAGTGTGTAAATATTGCATGTGACAACATACTAAAATTTCTTGGGCAGAATCGAAGTCTAACCATTTTTAACAAAATACCTCTTTTTAATCAATTTTTATCATGTAAAAATCATAAAACATGCAATATAAAACCATTTTATACAAAATTTTACATACAATAAGTAAAATATGCATGTGAGGTCGTGTTAAAATTTCATGGTTAGAATCATAGTCTAACTAATTTTAGCATTTTAAAAGTCATTTTACTCAATAAAATGTAATAAAAATACTAAAATCATATTAAAGATCAATAAAATACCATAAATCATCAAAATGACCTAAAATCAATTTAGGACTAGAATGTTTATCATGCAAAAATTTCGTGACATTTATCATCATAAATCACAAATTACAAGTTTTATATGTTAACATTTAAACTCGGAAAAACAATAACCGATTATGCATGCAACAACTCTTGCTCTGATACCAATTGAAGGATTCATTAATCTCTTATTAGACACTTCTAATAACTATGTTGATTTAGTTTAGTCATAAACTAATTAGATCTTATACATGCATAACATTAAAGTACAAAGTAAGAAGAAAACCGATCAACTTACAATGAGGGCCGAATGGTTTATACTAATTGGTCTCCTACCAAATTAGTCTTCTTAAGAAAAACCAAGTGCTCCAACAAACCCCTTAGATTCAATAGTAGAATCTACTCCTCAAGGATTGTACCAAAGTAATCACTCTTAATACATATACTAATTTAGATACTAGAAATTAGTATATATATACCCTTAAAAATAATAACTAATATTATTGTTTACTACCTTTAGTAATGGTGGAATAATATTAGAGATTTTGAATAAATTATACATAAAACCATTTTTATGTGAGAGAGGATGATGGAATATAAGAGAGAAGCATAAATTTTCTACACTAGAAAAATGAGAATCAAATGTTCTCATATATAGAGGAGGGAGCCGGTTTTGGCTCTTATTGGGAGCCAAAATTATTCTTCTCAATTTGCTTTTTGTCTTCACAAGAAAGGCTAGGTGTAGGTCTAGTTTAGGGCAGTCATGATGGTGTTTCTTAATTAAAAATAATAAACCATAAAACCATAAACAACCTACTTAAAACCGGCACCCATATGTAAAATGGACTTCATTTTATCTTTTGTAATTTGTCATTTGTAATTTGTGTGACATATGACAAGTAATATGTCATTAGGCATAATAATGCATATTTAACAAATTAAATATCATTATATATTTAAATGAATTAAATTTAACAAATTAACAAGTAATTCACAATTACATGTAAATAAAATGGGTCACATTAAGTCTAGTTAATATAATCTACAACATCTTGTAATTATAATTAACTAATTACTCTTATCTCAAATGTTTCACAAACATTAATCAATTTTAGTAATATAACAAATTAATTACTAAATTGAATCTTATTTAATCAAATTACAATAAGATATAAAACTCCCTCTAATAAATAAAATTTGTTCAATTTAAGGAATTAATTAACTTGTATCAACATACAATTAATTAATTAAGCAATTAAGAGTGTTACCCTAGATGTATGACCTTAAGGGATCAACTGATCACCACCGTCATACGACAGCAATGTCAAACTCTAGTTAGCCAATCATTACTGATTAATGTGGATCAGTTGACAATAAAATATCACTTTCCCTCATGCATTCTTATTATGAGATTTAAACATGTGATCGCATTATTGTCGAGGACACATACTCCAACAGGGATTGGGTGTTCGATTAAAGAGCTTCCCAATAAGTACCCTCACCCCTTACTCAGATTTCTGGATAGCGAACGTTCGTATCCTTGTAAAACAAGAGTTATTCTAGACATAGGATTCTAAGGAGAACGAGTCTTTATCTTTAGTATCTATGTTAACACTGATTTGTGCTTTCTTTTACCAAGGTGCAAAGTTAATTCGAACGGTTTCCTAGCACCACATAATTGGTTGGTGCCGACTCCACCTTCATCGCCAATCGCTCATTTTGAGACCTTCATCGAGACGAAACAGTCCGAGTTAAAATATGATCCCGTGCCTTTCTCTAAAGGTCGGAAAAAGCTACTTCGTGCCCCCGGGACGCGGATGGCCTCTTTTCCCCTAGGATATAGTGAAGGGCCAAGGACGGGACCGCGGGCGGGTGCGCGCGCGCGCAAGTTAGCCCGCGTCTATAGAAACTAAGTAAATTTTAGTTGAATAGTTGTTACTCGGAATTTTATGAAGTGAGAACGTCTTTGGTAAACCAAAGATTATATGGTTTGGATTGGTTGATTAAGAATGTATTAGTTGGTTAAATTTGTCGGTTTATGCATGATGATGGTTCGTGGTCGAATGATCAAAGCACAATGTCGATAAGTAGTAACACGATATAGGATACAAGGAGATCGAGAGAAGAGAACAGAAGGAAAATCAACTTTGGTGTGTTTTGAATGAGAGACCTAAAGTCTCTATTTATAGTAGAAAAGAGGAGGAAACGAGCAAAAACACATAATTGTACTTTAGAGGTGTAGCTCATGCTGTGTTTTTTTCCCTAGAAGGTATCCTCTTGTGATCAGAAAAATGTGTTTGCAGATCGATTTTGAGGAGAAATAGATTGATGTTTCTCGCTCTTTTAGGATAGAGCTTTAAAGGCGTGACGCAAAATGTAAAACCATAATAATATCTTGAGAAATTCCAGAATATTTCGACTCGGAACGAGATGAGATTTGAAAATGGAGACGACTTCTACCTTAACACGTGATCAAGGACGAAGTTAGAATAAAAAAGTAAGGGGGACGATTTATAAACAATATATTTTCGTTCTATTAATAATTTTCTATATATATCATAAGTACAAAAAATACTCTGATCTGTATAAATTATTTTGTTCAGTTAATTACGAAGTTTTGGATAAAGATCCATTTTTCTCGTATTATAGATGATTATGATAAGGAAATAAATAAAAAAATAGTGATAATCTAGGAAAGTTAGACTAAATAAACGAAATGCAAAAACAAGGAAAAACCCACAAAAAAATGCTATGTTAAGGGATTGAACACTAGACCTCATATCAATTAGGCTAAGTACATTGCTATTGTCATCTATGATATCTGCAATTCAATGTCCTTGTTACTGATGTTAAGTCAACTAGGTTTGGTGCCGGCTACTCCCGGGCTATCTTTATTTATCGTTTAAATTTTATTTTCTATGAAATATATTTCGCTAAATTTGGTTAACACATACATTTACAATTTATATCTTGAAATTATGATGAAATGTAAAATTAATCAACAAATTATGTGACACGATCACCACTCCCGCTGTTAATATTATTACTTTTACTACATCCCCTGTTAATACTATTATGTCCACTACTGCTTCGGTTATTGTTGTTTGTTTAACTACCCCTGTTATTTTTATGGTTAACCAGTTAGTTTTGTCAAACTCATATATTTAAATAAATTAATATTTTCTTAAATTCGAATTGTTAGTTAATTTTTCATACTTTTCCATTGTTCGCATTGTTACTTTCATTACATGTTTTGTGACTACTATAGTACTATTACTTTCACTTCTCCCGCCGTCATAATTTTTTCTTTCACTACTCCTGCATTTATTCACTAGTAGAAAAAGTCTCATTGACATCGTTTATTTTACCCCATTTACATCGCTTTTGTAACGATGTTTCTGGGGGCGACGTATTTAGTATTTTTACCATAACATCGGTTCTAAAACCGATGTAAATAGCATACAATATACATCAGTTATAGGTGAAAACCGATGTTAATGGTAAAAAATTACATCGATTACTAGGTAAAACCGATGTTAATAGCATTTAAATTACATCGATTTCTACGTAAAACCGATGTTTAACATTTAATTTACATCGGTTTTGGTACATAACCGATGTAAATATCAATCTTATCTACATCATTTATGACTAAAACCGATGTAAATAGGTATTTTTTTTAATTAAAAAAAAATACATTTTAGGCGTGGAAAACACCTCAAATGGGAGCTATGTTTCAATTAAAAATAATTACATTTCCAAAAACCAAAATTTATAAATATACACCAAAATTATAAATATATACACATGTTTTGAACATAAATATTCTTAGATCCACCTACACAAAAATACTGTAGAATACTTCTCGCTAAATAATGATAGTAAGATACAAAATGCAATTAAAAAACAAATATAATACGAGTGTAATACTCCTAGTTTGTTCCCTATATTTGAGCTGCTTCTAACTAACAACACTACGTCGAGTTTTCGGCTTGGGAAGGCTCACAGTTCATCATCATTAGTATCAACAACATCATCAACATCATTAGTATCAGCAATATCTGTCTGCGCATAAAAGCACACACCTGTACTCTCAGGATATGCTTGCCATGTCTAAAAAAGCCGAGTAATGTCAAGTTCATCACCTAATGCACTAAATTGCAAGGAATAAATATACGATTAAAAAGATGGTGCAAATTACCTAAATACTTAACAATAGCTGAAACAAAGTATAATACAAACAAAGAATGAACTAATAAGAAATAAGTATCTACCTTACAACAGCAACCAACCAGTTTGTTAATTGAAAGAGTTCACATTTGGTTCATGGGGGGTTTTATTTGTCAGGGTACATATCTGAAGTAGCAAAAACAGGCACCCAAGGACTCCCGATTCCACTTAGGACCTGCATATAAAGGTGAGCTTATCAGTCGTGAATACAAGGATCTTATCTATGAAGGACCTTCAAGAGTGAAATACTCATTTCTTAATATAATCTTGTAATGTGCTAACCTGTTGCACAAGTTCTTGTGGAGCACTTTCAACATATCCAGGCTGTTCATAGTCTCTCATCTATAGACACGTAAAATCGAGAACTCCAAAATGCCTGGATAACATCTTTGCTATTGGACGATACCCGTCCTTGTCTCTCAAGTTATAGTATCCTGCTGTAAGCTCCGCAGCATGACTGTCATGCTTGTACCACCAGTGTAGTCCAGAAACCTGCAAGTAAGCAGTCAAATATACAGCATTAGGTCGGTTATATAAGCGTCCCTTTTTTTTACGTCGACTTTCTTATGCTATATGTTACTCTGAATCTGCTATTAGGTTACGAACTTATCCAAGAGTCACAGCCAAAAGTGAAGAACAGAAGGTATATCGCTAATCGCTATAGTTTGCTTACTTTAGGGATATTAATGATCAAAGCGAAGAGTCCAAATACCTCATTTGCTTTTTCACACATCCCGATGCACATATTATATAGTTAATATCTTTAATTCCACATTGTAAATTTTTTTTATAAAGGTTTAATATACTTATTGTACTTACAAATACAAATCAAACAAGATGCCGCAATACTATTTCAATCTTATATTCCGTATATTGCAAAGAATTTGGAATGTTCTTTAGGCAACATGAATAGCGTCGAAAAGGAATTGAGGTATTTGGACTTGAATGGATGTAGTATACTCCATTTTAACGGTCAAAGCAGGCTGTAAGTTTATACCCATCTCAGTACATAAAATAACATACGGAGTAATATATTTATTACCAGGTTGCCCTTGGCTCAATATTTCAAACTTGAGGTCAAGAGTTTGAACCTTACAAGTTACACCCCACTGCCCATAAGGCTTGGGAAATAAAGGAACAATCCGCAAACCGAGTCTTACATTTCTAAATGATGTTATCAATGAAGATAAAAAGGTTTACAAAGAGGCAAATTAGATTCAATTGATGGCGTTCTGGTAAAAACAATGAGCTTATAAGGACAATTTGGTCCTATTTTTGCCAAACAAGTAAAATTGTCAAAATGGGACAACCACTGAAATTTCTCGAAATAGAAAAGCGGACAAACATGAAGAAAGGAGGGACTAACTAGTACTCCGTCCTATTTAAGCTGCAAAGTTATAGGCAAGTTAGCGAACTAATGGTGAAAGTATACGGGTTAAGAGCATAAAACATGGGTGGTCTTCGTGAGACAGGGAGACACTTATCTTAGTTATCTAGTGTTTGTAGAATTTTCATATCCGTTAATCTTAAATGTTAAATTTTTTTTTTTTTAAATAACACCGAGTATATTGCCAGGGGAAGCCAAAGTCTGAAGTCTAAAAAAAATATTCAAACTGAATTGAAAGTAAAAGAGTGCAAATGACCAACAACTGCATCCTAGACCACCTCAGATTATCTTCTCCCTCATCAAATATGCAATAGACAGAACTCATAATTCATGTAAGAGGGTGCACTGCAACACTAAGAGCGATAATACTACTCGTCATGGGAGAACTGAAGAAGCACCAAAGAAATAACAAGAGAGACCAATTACCTTCTTGAGGACTTAAATAGATATACGGTGTCCAGGCATGAGCAGCTTGAACAATTTTAGGAAGATCCCTTACCTGCAAGAATCGGTGAGTTAATTTATTTTCCTCTTTTCCAAGCACGAGTAATTAATAACCAAACATTACATATAGCCATTTAGGCCAGAGCTGAAAATTATGAGCTTACAACATTAGTTTTAACAATGCCAGGGGACACGCACACGACACTGATACCACATTCTGCTGGTAACTTCTTTTGGAGAATGCCACTGAACATGACCTGAAACAGACAAACCAACTTGAGTCATTATGCACAAGATGTATTTTGTCATGTAAATGTAAACTTCGTTAGTCCATTTGTATCACCTTAAAAGGCTTAAATAGAGCCGTATCACACAACACACCATCTTATCTTCACATAACGAATAGATGGCCCAATCTAAGAACTCAATTAACTAATCCTTGCCCTCCACCTCCACTGCTCCAGAAAAAAGAGCCAAAATAATGGAGTTGTAGGACTTAAAATCCAGACTTGCAACACTAACGTTTCAAAGTTTGCTTGCTTCGACACTTCATTATGGCTGAATGTTGACACAGCACTAATTACGACACCATCATTTAGATACTTTTATTCCAGTAAACACCAATTTCACAAAATACGACACTGCCATGCACTCATGTCCGGCACTTTAAGGAATTCTGAGCAACATAGGTCGACAAACAAATTTGTGGAAGTCCTTAATTTATTCTATTTTCTCAAACAAAAGAAAAGAACAAGTAATTACTTAAGTTTAAATCTATATATATTCTATACGACTAATAATCTTTAACAACATTTTCTTCAATAAGCAGAGATCACTGAACTTAAACACCAAAGATGATTATATTTATTGCTAAAATGATGAATGCGGTATTCAACTGTTGTGGTCATACCATCTTCTTCATAATAATCAAACTCAAGCATTTTCTCTCATCAAGATACTTTCCACATTCCATGTTATGCCATCTTTTTCCTAATAATCAGAATAGTCGTATCTGCCTCAAATGCTATGTATGAGGTTGACTATTACTCATGATAGGTTCCAAACAGTATTGAGATATACTCGACAATGTGCGGATTTTGTATGGTCTTCAATTATTCATATCTCAAACAATAACACAAATTCTAATGTTTTAAATCAAACGACCAAGCACGGATGACAACTAACTAATCCAACCATATATGTATGCGTGATGCTCCATATCTATTCACTAGCAGTGGCTTTCACATGATCAAAACCTAGAAAACAAACAAACTAAAACCTAATTTAATCAACAATTACATGCGTGATTGTTGTATACTTAATCGATAGATAGTTGTATACCTTAGTTAATCGATAGTTATATACCTTAATCAAACTCAAAACTAAAGAGCATCTGATTTAAAAAAAATATGCAGAGAAATTTCGATAGTTGTACCTTAATCGATCGATCGGTGAAAGATGAGGAGGAGTTGCAGCGTTGACGAATGTGTGGTGGCTGGCGACGATGGGTAGTGAAGGGTTTAGCGTGGATTTCGCTTTGTGAAAAGCTGATTGTGGGAAGCAAAAGTCTAAAATGAACAAAAGGGACTACCCCAATAGGACGAAGGACAAATAATCATGAGGCCAACCAAGATCTGAACAAACTCCTTCGATCATCAAATAGAATGCCAACAAACTTCGGTCTTTATATATTTATTCCGCCCAAGATAAATATATAGACTAATAAGAAATAAACTAATAAGAATATTATTAGTTTCCTAATACAAAGCAAATACCCAAATACTAATTACCGGAACTAACAACGAAAAACGTAGCACTAATCAATACTAACGTCACATGTCAACTAAATTAGGAAAGCAAGAAAATAATCCCACTAACTTTCCTAAGCTAGCTAACACGTGAGAGTATAGCACAAAGCCACAAAGCATGCTAACCCAATTGGTCATCCTGCAACCCGTGTACATGGCTGGATTTTATTCATCATTTTAGCTCTTTAATCCTCCGTTAGCTTAGTCTGTATTCGACACAAATTCCTAATAGATATATGTAAAAAAAGATAAAGATAAAACTAAGAAAAAGTCTTAGGAATGAACCTGCTAATCAACGGAAAACTTGTTCATAGTTCAAACCATTACAATAAAAAAAAAATGATCTTTTATGACTTTTGTTTATGAGTCTTTGCTATAATGCTATTGCTACGTACACCCTCCATAACAATATATGTAGAACAACAAAGCACGCATTAGTATAAATTTACCCGTAGAACAACAAAGTACGCAGTAGTATAATGGAACTTAAGTTAGGAAACACAAAGGCAGCGAATATAATTCATCTTTCGTGCAATTAACATAAGCTAGAAAAGTGAAAAAATTAATATCGATAACAGATTGATGTCTACTCGTTGCATATTATGGACTATTTATATGCCTCAATACAGTTGATTGAAGCCTATTAAAACTCTTAGAAATTATTTAGAGATTATATTTTGTAGTTAATAATTAATTTCAATTTTTTCGAAATATACTCTTGTTAGGATTTCTTAAAAAATTGGACTCTCTAATATCGCTCGAAAAGTTCCTGCTAATAAGAAGATTATTAGTTTCCTAATACAAAGCAAATACCCAAATACTAATTACCGGAACTAACAACGAAAAACGTAGCACTAATCAATACTAACGTCACATGTCAACTAAATTAGGAAAGCAAGAAAATAATCCAACTAACTTTCCTAAGCTAGCTAACACGTGAGAGTATAGCACAAAGCCACAAAGCATGCTAACCCAATTGGTCATCCTGCAACCCGTGTGCATGGCTGGATTCTATTCTTCATTTTAGCTCCTTAATCCTCCGTTAGCTTAGTCTGTATTCGACACAAATTCCTAATAGATATATGTAAAAAAAGATAAAGATAAAAGTAAGAAAAAGTCTTAGGAATGAACCTGCTAATCAACGGAAAACTTGTTCATAGTTCAAACCATTACAATGAAAAAAAATGATCTTTTATGACTTTTGTTTATGAGTCTTTGCTATAATGTTATTGCTACGTACACCCTCCATAACAATATATGTAGAACAACAAAGCACGCATTAGTATAAATTTACCCGTAGAACAACAAAGTACGCAGTAGTATAATGGAACTTAAGTTAGGAAACACAAAGGCAGCGAATATAATTCATCTTCCGTGCAATTAACATAAGCTAGAAAAGTGAAAAAATTAATATCGATAACAGATTGATGTCTACTCGTTGCATATTATGGACTATTTATATGCCTCAATATAGTTGATTGAAGCCTATTAAAACTCTTAGAAATTATTTAGAGATTATATTTTGTAGTTAATAATTAATTTCAATTTTTTCGAAATATACTCTTGTTAGGATTTCTTAAAAAATTGGACTCTCTAATATCGCTCGAAAAGTTCCTGCTAATAAGAATATTATTAGTTTCCTAATACAAAGCAAATACCCAAATACTAATTACCGGAACTAACAACGAAAAACGTAGCACTAATCAATACTAACGTCACATGTCAACTAAATTAGGAAAGCAAGAAAATAATCCCACTAACTTTCCTAAGCTAGCTAACACGTGAGAGTATAGCACAAAGCCACAAAGCATGCTAACCCAATTGGTCATCCTGCAACCCGTGTACATGGCTGGATTCTATTCTTCATTTTAGCTCCTTAATCCTCCGTTAGCTTAGTCTGTATTCGACACAAATTCCTAATAGATATATGTAAAAAAAGATAAAGATAAAAGTAAGAAAAAGTCTTAGGAATGAACCTGCTAATCAACGGAAAACTTGTTCATAGTTCAAACCATTACAATGAAAAAAAATGATCTTTTATGACTTTTGTTTATGAGTCTTTACTATAATGCTATTGCTACGTACACCCTCCATAACAATATATGTAGAACAACAAAGCACGCATTAGTATAAATTTACCCGTAGAACAACAAAGTACGCAGTAGTATAATGGAACTTAAGTTAGGAAACACAAAGGCAGCGAATATAATTCATCTTTCGTGCAATTAACATAAGCTAGAAAAGTGAAAAAATTAATATCGATAACAGATTGATGTCTACTCGTTGCATATTATGGACTATTTATATGCCTCAATAGAGTTGATTGAAGCCTACTAAAACTCTTAGAAATTATTTAGAGATTATATTTTGTAGTTAATAATTAATTTCAATTTTTTCGAAATATACTCTTGTTAGGATTTCTTAAAAAATTGGACTCTCTAATATCGCTCGAAAAGTTCCTGCTAATAAGAATATTATTAGTTTCCTAATACAAAGCAAATACCCAAATACTAATTACCGGAACTAACAACGAAAAACGTAGCACTAATCAATACTAACGTCACATGTCAACTAAATTAGGAAAGCAAGAAAATAATCCCACTAACTTTCCTAAGCTAGCTAACACGTGAGAGTATAGCACAAAGCCACAAAGCATGCTAACCCAATTGGTCATCCTGCAACCCGTGTACATGGCTGGATTCTATTCTTCATTTTAGCTCCTTAATCCTCTGTTAGCTTAGTCTGTATTCGACACAAATTCCTAACAGATATATGTAAAAAAAAGATAAAGATAAAAGTAAGAAAAAGTCTTAGGAATGAACCTGCTAATCAACGGAAAACTTGTTCATAGTTCAAACCATTACAATGAAAAAAAAAATGATCTTTTATGACTTTTGTTTATGAGTCTTTGCTATAATGCTATTGCTACGTACACCCTCCATAACAATATATGTAGAACAACAAAGCACGCATTAGTATAAATTTACCCGTATAACAACAAAGTACGCAGTAGTATAATGGAACTTAAGTTAGGAAACACAAAGGCAGCGAATATAATTCATCTTCCGTGCAATTAACATAATCTAGAAAAGTGAAAAAATTAATATGGATAACAGATTGATGTCTACTCGTTGCATATTATGGACTATTTATATGCCTCAATACAGTTGATTGAAGCCTACTAAAACTCTTAGAAATTATTTAGAGATTATATTTTGTAGTTAATAATTAATTTCAATTTTATCAAAATATACTCTTGTTAGGATTTCTTTAAAAAATGGACTCTCTAATATCGTTCAAAAAGTTCCTGCTTTATATATATGTACTAGTTGGAAAGCCCGTGCGATGCACGGGGCTTCCATTAGAATTATCTGTAAAAATATACTCTTAAGTTTGATTTAAAAAAAAGTTCAACAATGTTGAATCATTAATGAAAAAAAAAAATTGTAGTTGGTGTACGTAGTTGTCTAGTTAATTACCGATAAATTATTAGTACTTTTAGCAGGAAAGTTTTGTCTTTCATAGGTATAACATCAAGAGTACGTATTTAACTTTTTCATTGTCACATGCACATCCGGTTTTAGTTAAATACAAAACACTATGTCCATAACACATGCTGCAGCACACCATAATGAACCCTTAATAACGAAGACATGCCTTATGAGTTTTACAAATTATTTTCACCAACAACAACTAAGCAATACATAATGATGTTACGTAAAACAACAGGTGTCATAATTATATAAATTTAGTGTATTCAGATAAAATGCTAGATCTCTAACAATATAATTCTACCTTGACTATCTACATATAACTAAGAGTATTTATTCCTTTATAAACTTCTCGCAAAATCAATCCAAACTGAATTCTAATATAATTAGGGGGCTGATTTATATCGACGACGTTTTAGTAAATATCGACGACGTTTTTCAAAAAAAAGACGATAACTGCCCTTCCACTCATCCAACACTTTCTCTCTCTAAAAAATTTCCTCTCAAATTCAACTAAAAATCAACTAAATTAAAAAAAAAAACAACAATTAACAACATGACGGATTCCGAATTATCGGTACTTAAACAACTTAATCTTCATTATTTGGTTAATTTTTATTTTTTTTGCGCACCGTTAAATTTAATCGATAATTGATTTACGTCACGTATTAACTTAGTAATAGCAAACATTGCGATTTTTCTACGTAAATCTGAAATTTGTACCCCAAGGTTGAACCATGGACCAAACTTTAAGATCTAACGTTCAGCCATGGATCAAAGTTGGAAACCAACGTTTGCCATGGTCCAAACGTGGGAAAGCAACGTTGGCCGTGGTCAAAACGTTGGAATCCCACGTTTGACCACGAAGATTTTTTTTTTTTTTTTTTTTAAAAAAAAAAAAAATTTACCTTGGTCAAACATGGGATTCCAACGTTTGACCATGGCCAAACAACCAAACCCAACGTTTGTCCATGGGCAAACGGCCAAAATCATCGTTCCTCCATGGTCAAACGTCCAAAATTCATGTTTCACCATGGATGAAACAACCAATTCCCATGTTTCATCCATGGTGTCCCCTTCCCCATTTTTTTCGACTCAAATTCGACACCAACAACAACATTATTCGACATATAATTGACCTATTTTACGCAAACAACTATGCATTTACAACTAATTAGCAAAAGATTGACAACAAAAACAAAAATACAATTACAATCATACAAACAACAATCTATCTTTCAAAACTAATTCAATAAAGTTTAATAAAATCTAAAATAATCAAAACAAATTCAATTAACTAGCCAAATCGAAGCATATAATCAATTAAAACTAACAAATAAAGTCATATAATCTATTAACAACAACAATAAACGATTTAATTTCAATTACAAAGTTAATTTAAAAAAAAAAGAAAACTAATTTAAACGGCAGTGGCGGCGTGGTACTGGTGGCGTGTGGTGGCGGCGTGGTGGTAGGAGGTGGTGATGGTGTTTGATGTTGGGAATATTTGGGGATTTTTGGACTTAGAGAGAAAAGAAGAGAGTTAGTGAGATGTGAAGGGCAAAATTGTCTTTCGGAATGAAAACGTCGTCGATGTTTACTAAAACGTCGTCGATATTTACGAATTGGGTATAATTAGTAGCCTAAACAATAATCAGTCCAAAATATATGTGATTCTATTACATAAAATGCAAGGGGCACCTAGTACTCTAGTAGTATCATATTTGACAATATCGTTTAATAGTTTATGGCATCAACAAAATCGTTGGGTTACCAAATTAGTATTTTAGGGCATCGCTGAAAACGGTGTACGTTACCATGGTCTGGCATAACCGGCATAGTCCTCTTACGGAGTTAATGTTCTTACAGAGTTAATGTACCTCAACAACATAACTGACATGCCACACTGTATCGTGATAGAGCTTACCATTATGAGTTATATTTAAAAATGTATTATGTATACTCCCCTCCCTTCTTAAACATCTTCCACCTTTCTTCTTAAGGAGACAAACTTTTATAATTTTGACCACTAAAATGTCGAAAATCATGGTCAAACTACCGCATTGACAACTGTGTAAAAGCAATACAAAAGATAATTGAGAAGAGGATGAAGTACATTTAGTAGGAGAAATTCCTAAAAGATAATGAATTTCGCTCCTTAAGTCTAACCCTACTAAAGTATTCTGCCAAGTCTTGCATAACGAAAACTAAAATTACATGCTCCCTAGTTGTCATAATTTATGTCGCGGGTAAAAAGTTTCCAAACTATAACCGACTCAACTTATGGAGATTTTTACTCGTTTATTCTATAACTTTCTCAAATAATTCTCATAATATTTTTACCCATGTCTAACACTCATGGTTGTCATCATTTAAAATTCAGTTTGAGTCTAAAACTTTATTTATATTTGCTGCATCCAAGACAAATGCGACATAATTGGACACTTGCGATAGATTTTCCCTTTTTATCAAATTTGCTTCTTCTTATTGTAGAGCTAACAATTTTCATTCTCATGTAAAAAGCTAACGTTTATTTATTTTGAACCAATTGCTTATTATTTTGTTCCTCGTGATTATTATAGAGTATATTTGTAATTTGTGTTATAATGTCTAATTGCTAATATTTATTCTGAACCAATAGTTATTTATTCTATCAATCAAGTTTATAAAATTAAAAGGTGAGATCAACTCCTAACAATAGGCTAGAAAGCAAGTAAACATGGGCAGACATAAATAAGAAATTAATTGACATGAGTAAGGTCGGGAGATTATGAGAAATCTCATATTTAAGCTCTGTTTCTAAGAAATAAGCTTAAGCTTATTTGACCAAAATTTCATTTATCTTAGTTCTTATAAGTATTTGGTAGATAAATTATTTACCAAAATAAGGGTAGCTTGTGAGTAATATGTTACTTGTTTCTTATTTTTAATCCTTCAATTTAAAATATTAAATATGGAGTACTTACTAAGTCCTTTTATATCATTTTACTAAAAACTAACTACTTTTCGGTTAGTTTTCCAAACACTTTTTATTTAATCAGTTAACTTATCAACTCCTACTTTTCAGTTACCTTTTAAGCTATTTTTTTTAGCTTTTAGTTAACTTTTCAATTTTACGATGACTAATGAAATATGAGATATAGTATATGAATAAGTACTTTGTATGTTATTAATATACCATATAATTAGTTACATTGTGTATTTAGAGTACCACTTAGTATTATTCTTTTAATCTTTCCAAATTTCCATGAGTCCAACACTCAAACTCTAAATGGTTAAAAACTATTTCGTTTTTCTGCATTGTAATTAATTTTTTTGTTCTCTGTGTTTAAGTTAAGAAGAATTGTGCATTAAGTAAAATTTTATCCTTGCAATATGAATCTAAGAAGAAATCAATATTATGTAATGGTTAGATTACAATTGATCATCAGTTCATCATATATGACTAATACTATGAGTTGCTGCAAGCTTTAAGTTGTTCAAACCACAAAATTTTACTTCGGTTATTCTCGGTTTTGTTCCTCTACGATCTAATGATCTACACGTTCTTATTTAGTATAAATTAATGAAACAAAATAGTACTCCCTCTAACCCGATCAATAGTTTACATTTTCCTATTTAAGGTGAATAAGTCAAATAGTTTACACTTTTCTTTTCTAGTAAATAAACAAACTCATGTTGGTGGGGACCATTTTATTTCCTCCTCATTTCGTGTTTCTTTTGTTTTTTTAATAATTATAAACTCATTCCTCTCTCATTACCTTAATAATCGTGTATAAAATAATTATAAACTATTGATCGGGAGGGAGGGAGTAACGTATATAGATCAGTGAATTATTTTATATGTATTGATCACTTGAATGCATGTGTATCGAGGCATGTATGATTTATATACACACTCCAATAATTATTTTGTGATTATATTTTGATGAAGTAACCGTAGTTTATTCCTTACCATAGCACTTTTATCAAATAAATTCATTATTTATCCATCAGCTTCTTGAATTTTGATGCGGGATTACAAACTACAAATGTATGAGACCATAATTGTGAGGAAAATAAAAATGATAACTTGGCCTATTATAATTGTCTGTTATCTGTTTGATAATTGTAACTACTTATATTAGGATAATTTTACTAAAATATATTTGATCTACTTATATTAGGATAATTTTATTAAATTTTGTTTTAAATATTAAGAAATCTACTTGTATTGGGATAATTTTAGTAAATTTGTTTCGAAATCTACTATTGTTAGGATTGCTTAAAAAGTTGGACTCTCTAATATCGCTCGAAAAGTTTCTGCTTTATATATATGTACTAGATTTAATACCCGTGCGATGCACGGGCCGCTTGTTAGAATTTTTTTAATAGTTATACCTAAAACGTTATTAATTTCTTAATTTCAAGAACGATTTATACGTATGACGTGCTACCTGGTAGAATCGTTCATAACTATCTTAATTATACTTACTTCAATTGAAAAAGATAAACAACCATATGGTAATTTCCTAACCATATGCGACAAAAAACATATAAACATATTTGGCATATTTCATTTTTAACAATAAACTATTAAGGTTTTTTGTTTTTTATATTAGTTTGAGATTGTCATAAACTAATAAAAGTGTACCACAAAAAGGTGTCATATCGCGTTGTCTTAAGTTATTCATAAAAGTTATTCATGTCCAACTCTTTCGAGGTGGTTTGATAGCCGGTGGTTTCAACTTACCTCCCTCATTCGAAAGGAATCAAAGGATGAGATAGGTTAATCCTACCCTAGAAGATCAACCTAGGTTTCTTACCTAATCAAAAAAAAAAAGTATAAAACTCGCATATATTATAACAATGATGAAAAATAAAAATAGTTATGTCACGTTCAGCGTTATAATTACTATAGTTATTATTACATTAATACTTGGGAGAGACGCTATTTCACTACATTAGTGAGAGACCATTTTTCCGTACTCCTTCCTATGTTTACCGTAACCTATTTGTTGTTGATCATGACCCAAAGTAACACTTTAATTTCGTACTTAGCTATTTACATAATAAATGTTTCATACTGTCATGTTTATCATTAAACATGATTGATTTGTACCTATTTTATAGTCTATATTACCATTTTTTTCTTTGAATGTCCGTGAAAATAAGATGTTTATCATTAAACATGATTGATTTGTACCTATTTTATAGTCTATATTACCATTTTTTTCTTTGAATGTCCGTGAAAATAAGATAAAACTTTCTGGAAAAAAAACTAAACAAACAAACTAAAGCACAAACAGTTAAAAGAAGGTACTTCAATTAAGGAATAGCGATCAAAAGCGGAAATATATACTACGAATAGTGTTGTAGTCCGTATGTGAATTATTGGTCTTTACGTGATCTTAAGCCATAAAACTATTATTTTTGTGTATTTTGAACTTGTAGAAGCTCCAATATTGTCACGTTTAGCATATACTCGCTTATACGCGTTTGAGTATTATGTAATTCGCATCGCTTAGCTCTTATACTAATTAAATCATAGACGATGTATGATGTATTAATATGTGAATTTAAATTATTCTCAATTCCATGAATCTTATAATCTCATTATTAGCAGATTCATATAGTTATACTAACTCTATTATCTTATTTTATACTCCGTATAGAAATTTAGAATAATTTGTAAAGTTGGAGGTTCTATTTCACGTAAAGAAAATCTCACAACAAAAGTATTGAATGACGATACTCTTTCTCGTCTTTTGCCGTGACAGTGCTCGGGTACTTTGTCCAATCTTCAACCTTCCAATTTTCTCAACGGAACTCTGGATTTGCCTTGATACCATGCTCGGGCTTATTTGATAAAAAAAATGATCAAAACCCGAAAATAACCATTACGATGAAATTATCGATAAATACAACAAATAACTTGTAAGAACATCGTTTTGGATACCTTTATAGCTTTATCTCCACCAAATCGACCAGAAAACATGTACGCGTCCAGCCTAATAAAAGTTCCTTACCGCGCTGCGGATCGGAATTCATTTATATGATTGTAAATAAAACCATAAAACTTTTTAAATTAGATAAACACTCAATAAATTTCCGTTTGATCATATCGATTCAATTCTTGCACCCTTTCAACAAAAGACTCTAATGATCTACAAATAAGCAAACAGAAATAGAAAACAATAGAAAAATATGGCTCAGGGACTGAGCAACAACCTGATTTAATATTGAAATATCCTTTTCATGCCTTTTCTTTTAAGTCGTTGATTTGCTTGCAGCTTGCTAATCTTCTTAGTCGTCTCTTCTTATGCCTTCATAGCACGCATCTGCAAAACTACGGAATTAATTTCAGTATCAGCAAAACTTAGTACAAAAATCTGATATGATACTCTTCTTAGCAGTAAACACGCAGAGTCCTATGGCAGCATGTAAGTTTAATAGCCTAAGGTTCGCAAATTACTTTCAAAAACATATATCACCGATGGAACGAACAATCTAATTCCATAAAAAAAAATCATATCAGCTGTAAAACTAAATTAAAGGCTACTCAGTTAATTAGAGAACAAACAAATAAAAATAGAAAGAACGACAACGATGAGGAAATAAGAATCAGGTAAACAATACAGGATATATATACATGCACATTTAGGTAATTGGGTTTATTTAGTATTGTTATTCTCATACAATTGTAGTTCGCGAACAAATCAAATACTTATAACAGAGTAGTAATCAACTTCACGTCATACCGTATATAGGATATATTATTTTTTAATATAGTTATAATTATTTAGCATTATTTATTTCGATTAGGTGTTTTGCTAAACTTGGACTCTCTGTAATCGCTCGAAAAAAGCTTCCTTTATTAATATAGATAGATGTATTGATTGATTGATTGAATTACAAATCTAATGATTATGGAATATTATATTTTTTGGAAATCTAAATTAATTTATTTACCTTTTAATATTTTCCAAAATATATATATTTAAATGAAAAACTGGTCAAATACTATAAGTAGATGGGACAATAGTTTATCATTCCTTAAGCATTATGCTTTTTGTTTCATTCAACTACTTTTTTACCGTTTTATTATTTAAGACAGATGTGTTCATATTAGCCAAAAATCAAATTATTTATTATTTATCATTAAATAAAATATCGTTTATAATAAATAAAAATAAATAAATGAGTGGGAGAAATGAATATTTTAGACCGACTAAGATATTGTGTGTTATGTCACTCCATGCTTCTATAGTCTTTTTTTTTTTTTTTTGTTGGACAACAGTGGCTACTATAGTTCTATTTTTTGCTTCTAAAAGTTCCAATATAAAGTAGCTTATCTTAAGTGGAATTATGACATAATTCTTATATCCTACACCCATGTGTAGGATACTACATACTCCCTCCAACCCCCCACTCCCCACTCATCCTCAACTTCCTCCTTTTTTTTCTTTTAAATTTTTAAAACAAAAATTAACTTCCATTTTTAAGAAAAGTTACGATGGTCATCTTCAGTTTAAGTGTTACGTAGTGTTACATTCACGATATGACACCAGGGGCGGTTCTTGAGGGGGTGCAGGGGGCGCAGCCGCACCCCCTCAAAGTGAGAAATAAATAAATTATTGTGCAATATATTTCAATGTTATTTGTTTGATTCAGTGGTAAGAAGCATTTATTCTAAACTAGAGGTAATGGGTTCAATTACTACAACCAACAATTTCTGTTTTTTTTTTCTTTTAATTATTTTTCACCTATCATTGTACAAAATAGGCCTAATTAATAATTAAACACTCTCTCCCTAATATAACAAGTAGTTTTAGTATTGTAATTATAAAATTCTTGATAAATATGTCCATCATTATTAAAAAAATTACCAAAAAGAATAATTTGTTTGGTATATAATCAATGTTTTTTCCGTATTCTAATTTTGCGTCAGTTTGATAGTCTCGTATTAAAAAAATCCTCTAAAAAACGACATCCTTTAAGAAAAACGTATGCGAAATGTATGAAATTTTACTATATTAATATTGATTTAGCCGCCACCTACTAAAAGTCTTTTAATTTTATAAAATTTCCGCACCCCCCTCGTTCAATCCCTAGAGTCGCCACTGTATGACACTATTATATTCATTTTAAGTTTAGTGAATATGACAATATTGTTTAATGAATATGTATTTTAAAGTACGATATTCACAATTGGACACTATCCTATTCACTTTCAGTTTAGTGAATATGACAGTGTAGTTTGATGAATATGTATTATAGGGTGTGATATTCATCTGATGGTTATATTATATTCACTTTCACTTTAGTGAATATGACATTTATAGTTTAGTGAATATGACTTTATTTATTCAAATATATTGAACAATAATCATGAACGTTTAATTTCATACCAAAATCGCATAATACAAAATAATTTAAGGAAAAAAATTATGTGATATGATATGAATATGTCAATTACGTTATGTGAATATGTGAGAAAAAATAAAATAAATAACAAAACATATCAAATATGATCTCAATTTGTAGAGGAATAAAAATTATGAATAATAATATATTTTTTATTATTTTCTAATTTATTAAATTTATAATTTATTTATTATAGGAAAAAAATTAAGAAAAGGGAGTACCATGCACCATACTCCTGGCCTCCTGGGTGCATGGTATAATTTACCGAATTCCACAAGCATCAACCAGCTTTAGACGAAGCAAGGAATCCTGACCGTCTAAGGTGGGCCACATACAACAGTCCTCAACGGTCAGATCATCCTTCACGTAATACACGTGAAAACTAGACATACCAAATACTCAAATACTCCGTATATACAGTATACTCCCGTTAAAACAACCAATTAATGGATTAAATTAAAATCCCCCCCAATTAATTAACATTACTTAATCGTAAACCCCAATTTTGCTCAATTATCAAATTAATCATATCCCTGGCGACAATGCTACGCTACGCTACCGTCGCATCGGTGGTCCTACTCCTTATCACGGCGGCTTTGGCCGATGACCGTCGAATGATGGACGACTTCTTACGGTTGCCGTCCGATAGAACAGTTGATGTTGATGATGATGATTCAGTAGGAACTAGGTGGGCTGTTCTTATTGCTGGTTCTAAGGGATTTTATAATTACAGACATCAGGTCATCTAAACTACTCACTCTTATTCCTTTTTTACTGTTTATTTTATTTTATTTTAATTTTAATTTTGGTTAATTCAGATGATTTTGTTTGTTAAACTAAAACGATGAGATTTTAGTGATTTGATTTGATATTGTTTAGTAGGAGTACTTGACTTAGAAAATTGTTGTTTGTGATGCTCTTTGCTTTTAATTGTAATTTTAAATTTACTGTTATTTTGATCAAATAACTATCTAATTGGGGTGACTTAGCTCAGTGGATTGCGTTTTTGTTGAAGAAAAGACGGGTAACTCACGGCCGCTGTCTAAGTAGACCGCGGTATTAGCTATATGTACATGATAGGCTTCAACACAGGCACACAAGGTCAGGTCAGGTCGATTACGCTTCTTAAGAAGATATAATCTAAGATCAAGTTGCTCTTTGTTCATTCATCTTCTGATCACTTAAGTCAACTCATCTAGCCAATGACTTTTTGATATAATCATACCCACACATAGAATTTAAGTGGGCTACTCTTCCTATCGTTCAATGGCCTTAGATGCTGGCACCGTTTACGTTTTATCTGTTGGTGGTCTGTGTAGTGTTGGCTTACTCGAGCATCAATTTCCAAGTTGTTGCCCCAATTGCTTGTTCTGGAGTCATACTATATGGAACATGATTAATTTTGGCACAAGCTAAAATTTTTAATGTCTCCATCAAGCTCGGTAATATCCGTTTATATGTATGTACAGTATGTGAAATCTGATTAGATCTAATATTCAAGGGCCGTGCCTGTTAAAGGTGTTATATTTGGTTATTTTGTATACTTTCCCGATGATGAAGACACCTTGTATAGTTTAAATTCAGAGTGGGTATTTGACTATTTGTGCCTTGTGGACTGTTACCAAAGGGAAAAAGAAATAGAGGGTAGGTATTCTATTTAATCATGTCTGTAAGAGACCCATGTGCTCAATTATTTCAAGGAACCACAACTAAGTAAAACTGCATGTTGACAATGACCATCGTTATTCATCTTGATCTCTTATGCAGGCTGATGTTTGCCATGCGTATCAAGTATTGAAAAAAGGTGGGTTGAAAGACGAGAATATCATTGTGTTCATGTATGACGATGTTGCTTACCATGAGGACAACCCAAGACCTGGGGTCATCATCAATAGCCCACGTGGAGATAATGTATACGCCGGAGTCCCAAAGGTCGTATTACAGGATCATTCTTTCTACAGCCTTGTTGTTATATCAGCATTAATTCATTTTTCTTATTGGCTTGACACATTGTTGCAGGATTACACTGGAAAAGACGTGAACGTGAAAAACTTTTTGGCTGTTTTACTTGGAGACAAAAACGCTATTACGGGTGGCAGTGGAAAGGTTGTAAATAGTGGCCCTAATGATCACATATTTGTCTTTTACTCT
Organism: Silene latifolia; assembly: GCF_048544455.1. Classification (NCBI taxonomy): domain Eukaryota; kingdom Viridiplantae; phylum Streptophyta; class Magnoliopsida; order Caryophyllales; family Caryophyllaceae; genus Silene; species Silene latifolia. The sequence continues at coordinate 41,336,967 of NC_133529.1, forward strand.
GACCATGGTGGTGCTGGCGTGATTGGTTAGTATTCCAAGCTTGACATCTTTCCCAAAATCTGTAGTTTTATTGTTCTTTGTGGTGTGTGGGAGGGGTGTGAACTTCAGGTGTTCTTATGTTGTGATTTGTCAAGGCGTGAATCTTTGAACTTTCTAGTTTTATGAGCACACTTCGCTACAAGGAGTTGTTTCTGTTTTCCTATGAAACCATGGATCTTCAAAACACTGTTTCGCCATGTAAATGGTTGATGTCTGCATTAGCCTGCTGTGTGAATGACTGTGTAGTTCCTTCGCATGCATATCGTGGTGTCGCATTGTTGGATGAATGGATATGCGTGTTGGTATTCATAAACAACCTTTGCTTAATCCTAGGGCTATTACGTTGAAATTTCTTTTGGTCGTTGAAAAGACTGATTATGTTGGTGGCTCTTCTTTGCTTAATCGAACTATTTCTTGTCTTGTTGTAATGATGGGTCTATTCTCTTTGCTATTTTCTCAGGTATGCCAACGTACCCTTTTCTCTATGCTGATGAGCTGGTAGATACTTTGAAGAAGAAACATGCTTCTCGGGGCTATAAAAGCTTAGTAAGTTTGACACGCTGACCAGCCTTCTCTATTCTCTGTACTGGCTTTAATTTTTAAGAAATAAATTATATACATTACCTTCCACTAAATTGAATATTGATAAATTCTGCTCCGTGAAACTGTCAGGTGTTCTATCTTGAAGCATGCGAGGCTGGAAGTATGTTTGAGGGTATCCTGCCCGAAGGGCTTGATATCTATGCTACCACTGCTTCAAATGCTATAGAAAGTAGTTGGGGGACGTATTGCCCTGGGGATTTCCCTAGCCCTCCTCCAGAGTACGATACTTGCTTGGGTGATATGTATAGTGTAGCATGGATGGAAGACAGGTATGGCCGTCATGTAAATGTTTGATAGAGTTTACATCACATTGTCCCTATATGGTTGATATTTGATAAGTACTTCATTATATGGTCTTTGCTTTCTGAAGAACTGTAGTTTTAATTTCTCCTGGGCATATGGTTTTGGTCTCTTGAGGTCGTTTATTACAATTATGAGAATACTTTATTGGTTTACAGTTTGAACATTAAGACGGCAACTTAAGCTGCATTTCTGGTCATTGATGGACATAATCTTAACATTATTTGTGGGTATTAGATCTGATCATTTTGTTATTCATTCATGGCTACATGAGGATGCTTCAAATGAGAGAATTAGCAATTTAACACCAAAGTGATTTACCGGAAGGTTAACGTTTCCCTCTACTGATAAAAAGATGCATAAAGGGACTTAAATAAGCGCTGTGGGCATACTTTAAGACGAGGCACTAATCCTAACACATCATTAGCAGTTAGCATTGTTAGATGCCTAAGTACATGGCAATCCGTTGGGGAATTTCTCAATTCCCGTCCTGCCCTCTGCCTTTACCTTTTGCCTCTTCGTGACATCCATATGCTTTCCACCTGTGTGATGTTCTCTATGTATCTAATTTGTTCGCACCTTATCTGATTTTTGTCTTGTAGACATTTGTTTACGTTGACGTCCTTAAAGTTACACACTTCATTGTCTTAAGCTCAGATGCTTTTTTTTTAAAGTCAAACTATGTCTGAAAAATTTTCTTCTGATTTTCAAGTGTTACTGTTACCTCATCAGTTAGCTTTGTGTGCGACTATGGTATGAATACAACAAGTCATATAATAACACTCTTCTGAAATGAATAATATGACATGAACTGGAACCATTGTATGTGTACAATAGTTTCACGTGAGTTTTTCTCTTACCTCATATTAACGATTTCAAACGATGATTATTTCAGCCGACCCCAAATTATTTTGGGGCCAAGTCTATGTTGCTATAGTACTAGTGTAAGCAGTGTTGCCAAAACTGCCTTTTATCATCCTTACGCCTATCTGCAATTTGACATTTTTAGTGTATGTGGTAACAGTTACTTTTCTTGGTTTTGTCTTGAGTTTCCTAAAAATTTATCTTGTGTACAGCGAAAGACACAATTTACGGGCAGAAACATTGAGGCATCAGTATGAATTGGTAAGAAACGGTGGAATGTGATCTCTATGGCTGTATTGTTATCTTTTGCACTCTGTTTTCCTTTACTAGTTTTACTATGCAAGCGTCAAAGAACAAGGTGAAGGGTGAGTTAAGTTTTTATTTATTTATTAAATCTAAAGTGTATATTTTTAATTGCTTAGTTAACATGTCAGTGTGCCTTGTAGATTAAGAGGCAACTATCGAGACATAACTTTGTTTGTTCAAATTTTTATTATGTTCTTCTCTACAATATTATCCATAGCATTTATCCATTTATATTTTATCCCTTTTTAAAATCTAAAGAAGAGTATTGTTGCACACTTGCACAAAATTTTAGTTTAAAAATACAAATTTGAGCAAAAAACATTGTCCCTCTTGTATATGAGGTGTGAGCCTCATGCCTTTTAAAACCAAGGTTAATTGATCTGTTTATTGCAGGTCAAGAGTAGAACTTCAAACGGAGACTCAGATACGGCTCGCATGTCATGCAGTTTGGAGATACAGAGATTAGCAAAGACATGCTCTTCTTATACATAGGTTCAAATCCTGCGAATGATAACCACACATACGCTGACGGCAACTCGTTGAGGCCGATGTCTGGTAAAGCTGTTAACCAGCGAGATGCTGATCTTGTCCATTTTTGGGAGAAGGTTTTGTTTTTCTCAAACTCCAGCTATTTAATTCTTGTTACTAGTATGTCTTCACATTTTATATCTGGTCGGTAACATGAAGAAAAGTAGCGAATCCATAATTGAACGTATAGCTGTTCACGGGCTGTCTTGTCCATTCATCCTAGAGCGGGTACGGAAAATGCATCTACTAAAATCTACGTTGGCTCAATCCATTAACCCGTCCCAGGTCCACTTGTGCGCTTGTTGTAGCTTGCAAAATCCATGTTGGTCATAGCTTGTATCTGGCCTACGTTTGTATTAACCCAATTACTTGTTTGTGCATAGATGGTAGTTGGTTGCTAGCATTTGACGTTTAAATATCAATTAAAGAAGAAAAGCAGAACTGCTGCAGTTGCTGGAGGACTGAGAATATAAACACTAGTCAATAATTTATTGTTTATTTTAAGAATATTGCCAAGTAGGGCTTTTGACATTAGATCATGCTGATTCTTTAAATAATAATGATAAACTCTGTAAACAACACAACAAAATATTAGTTCCAAAATGATAGGGGGTTGATTAGCATGATTAATCGTCATAAATTTTCCCCAAGATTAATAGTTATCAGTCATAGTCGGGCTCCGGGGTATTTCTACCTTTTTTTGCGGTTCTTGCTCTAACTGTCAAAACACATTTGTCAAACTTAGATCATATTGGGACGAAGGCTTTGCGGTTGTTCTCAATTTATGTATTCGAATGGTGCAGAATTCTTTCTTCTTTCAGTTTCCACTTTCCATTAACTGTTGTATTTGCAATATTTCTTTTCATCAGTTCCGCAAGGCTCCTGAAGGTTCTACTACAAAGATGGAGGCTCAAAAGCGGTTTGTGGAGGCAATGTCACACAGAGTTCACTTGGATCACAGCATGAAACTTGTAGGCAAGCTTTTGTTTGGAATGGAAAAAGGTCCGCAGGTGTTGCAAACAGTCAGGCCTGCTGGTCAGCCCCTTGTTGATGACTGGAAATGCCTCAGGACACTGGTACTTATCCTGTTTCCGTCACCTTGCGTCTCAATTCTAACCTTCATTCTTACTGGACAATTAGTCCCCTATGAGACGGTCTCATGCTAATATAATGTGAGACCGATCCAATTTACTAGAATACTTGCCCCGTATATTATACCCTACTCCATCGTTTTCTAACCCCACTATTTGCGATAACCCTATTACTGTTTTATCTACTCATTCACCCATCAATTCACAGATTAAAGAGTAGCTACCTTATAAATAATTCTTGTAAGGTCAGTCCCATTATTGTGATGCGGAAGACCATATGTTAACACACATGATGGCGGAAATTAACCAGGTAGAGACTTTTTTAAACTATTTGCAGGTCAGAACCTTTGAGACGCACTGCGGTTCTCTTAACCAGTATGGAATGAAGCATATGCGTTCCATAGCGAACATTTGCAATGCCGGAATAACGACTGAGCAGATGGCTGAGGCGTCCTCTCAGGCATGCCCTACCATTCCTTCGAGCCCTTGGAGTTCTCTTCATAGAGGTTTTAGCGCCTGAAACTGCTGTATACTATGAAACTCTATCTATCATATTATAAATCGTGTTATTATTTACCATCGCTGGCCCGGCTCCATTGTAAATACCAGCTGTGTAAATTTGATGTGATCTTTACGGGGAGGTGATGGTAGTACAGTTTGTACCAAAACGCACTTGCCTGGAAGTTGTATTCTCTGCTCCCATTATCTAATCTAATGGTGTGTTAGCTTGACATTTTTTTGTTGCTTAGTAATATAAAAAATAAAGGGAGTTTTTTTTACGTGGATCCTTGTGTTTTTTTTTTTCGAATTTTACATGGTATCTTTCGTTTTTTTGAAAACATCACTTGTGCTCATAAACTTGGTAAATATTCCATAGTTGCTAAAACCAAATTACTAACATCGAGTTTGTAAACAGTTAAATTTTGTAAAAAAAAAAAAAAATGTATATGATTGAATAAATGATATTTATGTTAATGGTATGATAGTTTATTGTCAAATGATCAATAAAAATGCATAAACTAAACAAATTACGCATTAGAGAATTTAGGGGTATTTAAGTAGAGGTGGAAATTAAGTTTAGGGTATGATTGATGTTTTTGAAAAAGAGAAATAGTTGAAATTAAAGTAAGATTTAAAAAGTCCGACTGTGGGTTGGCTAATATGAATCTTAGAAAGGTTTAGGATTACTTGAAATTGAAGTAAGATTTATTATTATTTGTCACTGAAAGTAATCCCAAGAAAGTGGAAGGTGATCTCTAGGCTGGTTTTGGAGGAGGGAAGAGCGTAGCGGTCATAGTGGTCAATGGGGAGGGGTAGCCTGTAACTGGGGTTCTGCTGGTTGGGAGGGGACGACGGAGGTTGATAGAACTCAATATGCGGAAGGCGAGGGCGTGGTGCGTCGTCAAAGGGAGATGATGGGTTGAGATTTTAGTGCAACAAGATCTTCCAGAAGACTCATTAGTCATTATACACAAAATCTTTACTCAAACTATAAGATTAATGCATAACAAATGTAACTATATATACTGTATTATATTCTCATCAATAATGCCATTGAAATTTTTTAAACAATCTCAGCTCAAACCATCAAAACTTTGGCAAACATAAACATAAACAAACAATCAATCAATCAATCAAAGTCAACCAAACCAAAACCATAAAGAGAGTAATATCAATAGGTTAGAAGGAGACAGCGCCCACAGCGGCTGCACGACTAGCAGAGTAGGATGATGGAGAGTCGGCTTCAGCAGGGGATTTGGCAGCCATGACGACAACGCTGATGACAGCGATAGCGGCGAGGACGCCCAAGGCAAGCATCAATCCTATTAAGTTAATCATTGGAGTTGATAGACAGATTTTATGTAAGGATGGACTTGGTATTAGTAGATAGATACAAAAGGGCAAAATGAAAAGGGCGCTAAATGAGATGATGAAGATAGGTTATATAATAGTACAGTCAGTTTAGTAACGAGAGCTGTTAATGTGGGCCCTTCCCTTAACCCCGTCCCTACATTAGTATCAAGGGTAAACTATCTGACTAGTCATCTGAGGACTGAGGACTGAGGAGCAGTTTGCATCCCCGGCCTGCATCTAATTGCTTAATCTTTGGAGATTCCATCTCAAAACCTAGTCGTCTCAACCAAAAAAATTCACTAATTCTTGTTTACGACTGCTCTAAATAAGTAGAATAACTAATAGTTTTTGAAAATGTAAAATAATGGTTTTAATCCATTTGATTTATGAAGTTTTTATAAATATAGTTCCGATTATTATTTCGTACTCCGTATTATTTTTGACAATTTTAACAAAAATAACTAAAACCTTTGTACAATTTTTTTTTATTTTTTTTTTTTGCAAGTATCCTAATTTGAAAAGGTCCACTAAATAAATAAAATGTGCTAATAATCCAACATGTGTTTATCTCAAGAAAAGGTCCACTAAATAAGGATGTTTTGAAAAATAATGATTATTTAAGATTTATTTATGAGTTATTAAATTTTTGACAAATCACTTAATATAGTTTAACAAGTCATCCAGTTCATTTTGATTTTAATGAGTTAAAAAAAAAAGATTTTACACTTAGTCAATACAAGCATCATGCAATAGATGATTTAAGAATTCTTTTTTTCTTTTATCATTTGCACATTCGACTTTTTACTTGGCTCTAATTTTTCAATTGGGTTCTAATAGGTTACGACGGCTATTGTCTAGGATTTAGACTATTAGAGTTTATATATACACACACATGACACATGTGTATTGGAATCAGAAGCACAACATTCTGTAATACAACTTCTTACGAAATACTCCCTCCGTCCCGGTCAATTGTTGTCCTTTTATTTTGGCACAAAGACCAAGGAATGAGGAAAAGGCCAATAACTAAATGACAAGCAGGGGCGTCTCGAATAATTTGGAGGCCCCGTGCAAAATGAAAACGGAGGCCCTCAAAATTTGAGAAAATAAATAAAATAAATAAAAATCGTCATGGCAAGGCTCGAACTTGGGTGGCTAGGGCAATTGAAACATGTATTTACCAATGTGCTATCACACTTTTGTTAATTTACATGGAGATTATTATGTATATATGACTAATGTTTTCATACTTTATACGAACATGAGGCCCAAAAATTTGGAGGCCCAGTTCGCGCGCTCAGCCCGCACTTGGTCATAGCCGCCCCTGATGACAAGTGGAACAAATTGAATGAGAATGATCAAATTATCCATCAAGTTCATTCTTAAAATAGAAAGGACAACAAATGACTAAGGCACCCCAAAATGGAAAAGGACAACAAATGACCGGGACAGAGGGAGTACTATCTTCCCTCCAATATTTTGTAGTAAGGATCATCTTTCCCACTTTTGTGTCCCATTATGTGTGTCACACCACTTACATCTCGACACATCAATAGTGACAAAATAAAATATTACAATATATATATATATATATATATATATATATATATAGAGGCCGGATCCGGTGAGGCACCTCATTATGGCGAGGCGGCCGGTCTCACCAAATTCCTCATTATGGTGAGGCAAGATCCGGTGAGTCCACCTATATATTTGAGTCCATGAGTCCATAAAACAATATCACGCACTATACAATACCATATCACGAATTTTTTTTTTCGAAATTTTTTTTTTTCAAATTTTTTTTTCGAATTTTTTTTTTCAATTTTTTTTTTCGAATTTTTTTTTTTTCAAATTTTTTTTTTTTCGAAATTTTTTTTTCCGAAAAATTTTTTTTCCATTTTTTTTTTTTTTTTTTTTTTTTTTTGTGAATCTCATACATATTTTGTGAATCTCATACCTTATTCAGTGAATCTTTAAGGCTTGTTTTGTGAAACTTGATCATCATAATTGGTTAAAATCACCTATTTCGCTCTTTTCTTTATTAGGTGAATCTCAGACTTTGTTTTGTGAATCTCGGACCTTGTTCAAATGAATCTTAGAACTTGTTTTGTGAAACTTGGTCATCATAAGTGGTTAAAATCACGTTTTTTCCTCTTTTCCTTATTTTGTGAATCTCATACCTTAGTCAGTGAATCTCAAGACTTGTTTTGTGAAACTTGATCATCATAAGTGGTTAAAAATCACCTATTTTGCCCTTTTCTTTATTAGGTGAATCTCAGACTTTGTTTTGTGAATCTCAGACCTTGTTCGGTGAATCTTAGAGCTTATTTTGTGAAACATGGTCATCATAAGTGGTTAAAATCACGTTTGTTGCTCTTTTCCTTATTTGGTGAATCTCAGACCTTATTTTGTGAATCTCATACTTTATTCAGTGAATCTTAAGGTTTGTTTCGTGAAACTTGATCATCATAAGTGGTTAAAATCACCTATTTTGCTCTTTTCTTTATTAGGTGAATCTCAGACTTTGTTTTGTGAATCTCAGACCTTGTTCAGTGAATCTTAGAGCTTGTTTTGTGAAACTTGGTCATCATAAGTGGTTAAAATCACGTTTCTTGCTCTTTTCCTTATTTGGTGAATCTCAAGCCTTATTTTGTGAATCTCATACCTTATTCAGTGAATCTTAAGGCTTGTTTTGTGAAACTTGATCATCATAAGTGGTTAAAATCATCTATTTTGCTCTTTTCTTTATTAGGTGAATCTGAGACTTTGTTTTGTGAATCTCAGAGCTTGTTCAGTGAATCGTAGAGCTTGTTTTGTGAAACTTGGTCATCATAAGTGGTTAAAATCACGTTTTTTTGCACATCTGAGTACGGATTTCGCTAACTCATCCTCAATGTTAATGTATTTAAGTTTAATACACTAGATTCTTAAATTAACTAGGCCATATGAGATTCGAACTCATACCTTTGTGCAAGATTTGCACATTGCTCTCCCATTTGAGCTAATAGCCTTTAAGATATACGAGTACATAACAAAGATTAAATAAGGGGAACCAGGTTTAGGGTTCACATAATATACTCCCACTTCTACATATGCAATTTTGCCAACAACCGATTCCGGTTCCGGTCCAAACCGGTTCCGGTCCGGTCCGGTCCGGTTTTGGACCGGTGCCCAGCCCTAAGTAGCACAATGTTCAGCATTGAATCATAATGTCAAGAAGATCGAGCAAACCTTTGAACACACATCATCAGAAGCTCCTGATTGCCTGAAAAGCTTCCCCACATAAAACGGTATCATGTCACTGATGCAAACTCCCCTGAAAAATATTAGAACTTGTAAGATTCATTCAAACAGGTAAATCTTTCTTGGCAATATGATGACTACAATTATAAGCATAAGAAAGAGATAGAAAGTCAGTTACCAGTAGACCCACAAGATGGTAGATATAATGTATGGGCCACTTCTTGAGAATGATTCAGCAAAAGATTGCCATGTCCCATCCAAGCAAAGTTTCCGAGCTAAGGTTATGCCAACCTATTGTAAGAATGTCAGCAAGCTCTCAAATAAAGGTATGTACTACTCCCTCTATTGAATTGAGTTCACTACATTTTCCTTTGCGCGACATTTAAATTAATTCACCACATTTTTTCCATTATTCTCTCACATATATGTATTTCATCTCCAAAAACTTTGGCTCAAAAACAAGTGTAGTGAGTTTAAGTGAATGGGGAGAGTACATGAATATGATGATGATCGTGGTATGTCAAATTCTTAGTTTGTAAAACAGAAATACCGGCAAAAAGGACAGACCCATATATTTAAGGCCTCTTCATCGATAAAAACAGCCCGCATCCAAAGTGAGCCCATAAGCAACCAAAAATAGACCCACCTGCACAATGCGATATTGAAGATCAAACGTTATGTCTACTTAACATAACAATTAGAACAACGTCGAACAAATATCCTGCCTCTATCTCTGCAGATAGTCACAGAACATTGTCATGTCTGGCTGGGAACTTCAAACTTCTTGAAAATAAAAATGAGACTGGGAAAATTGCCTGTGGAAAAGCAATACCTCAAATTAATTATAACAATCTCTAGATGAACTGATTCGATCAAGCAAGCAAACCAGTAGCATGAATATTGCCAAGCGTGCTCTCTCTCATCGTCAAACAATCTCTAGATGAACTGATTCGATCATATGAGTATATACCTGCACGAGAAAGTCGATGAAAGTTAATTATAACATACATTATTGCCAACTGGGATGATGAACTGAAAAATTATACAGTTGATCACAGTTCACACACACATCTTGTGGTGATAATAAGCATCCGACAAAAATAAAACATTACGGAGAATAACTTAACTCTATTGCAAACTTGCAACCTCTACAAACATAAGCTCATTTCCCTACAAGTTTTGGCTAAGCTCCTCAATGTCTAGTTTCTGATCTAATGCAAATGATATATGCTACCTCTACAAACAAGTGTAAGGCTTCGTACATCCGACACAATCATAAGACTACATACATTACACACAAGCATAAAAGTGTGAGCGTAAGAGTCTTTGATGCATTAGGGTAATATGGTGAATGATACCTTAACAACTGTAGCCTTCAATAAAGTCAATCAAAGTGGTGAATTGAATAGATCATCTATATATGTACATAAGATCACTACATAGAATTATAAAGAGTACACTAAATCATCAATATATATTACATGAATAAGTTAATTGTATATCAGAAAGAACTACTTTTCCGACAATACAACTTTGACCATAGAGAATCACACAAGTATAAACGCGGTCATTCACCACCTTAAATCACAGATTCAAGATGAACACGACATCACCAAAAACATAAATTGATATGCTTTACAATAAGCAAACAATTATGGTGGCCATAGCCACTAGAAATATACTGTACCACTCGCTTTTATGCTTGTGTTAGATAAACCGATTAATTATACTCTCACAAAGCGAGTAATACAAGCAATTTAATTAACTTTCGACAATATTATTTCCCACAATTATTTAATTACAGTAGTAACTAAATAATTTGCTTGAATTGGAATTTTTACCCCATAAACAACAAAAACAGTAAAAAAATCCAAAACAATCAATCCATAGAGATGAAAACAAGCAGAATAATTGAGGAAAGAAGAGGAATAAAATCATATTACCAGAAACCCTAGATTCACAACTACAACCACCTGATGACATATCTATCATCATACCTACAGCAATCAGTCACATAGAACAAACGTATGGAATTGGCTTGAGCGGATGCAATATGATTTAAACAAAGCAAATAGACGCCAATTTAGACCTTTCTATCCTCATGATAATCGTTTACTTCACAAATTGACATCATTTACTAAGGCTAGACAGAAGTGAAAATCTGTGTAACAAACAACATAATTGCACATGAATGCAAACAGTCAGAGATCAAATAATCAACTTGTATCATATAATCATAGAACGAAAAAACAAATAAAATCAAATATCATAAATTCAAAAGAAATTACCAGTGACAGCGATCAAACCGCGCAGTTCAAACTTTGAGAAATACACCAGCTTCATTACCTCCGACTCTCGAGCAGCAAGCGCGGCCTCAATTTCTTCACACCTAACAATTTCGGACTCAATTTGCCTTGTAATCTGAATATTCGCTTCAATTTCATCATTCCTTATTCTGTGATAAGTTGTCTCAACGTTCTTGCAGACCGTCATAGGTCTTGCAAACAATTCTGAGACGAGTGAGATAAAAAGCTAGAAGGTCAACTTACCACACCGGCAGCTCCTGCTGTGATTGCCATGAATTTCAAGCAAACAGTATACTGTAGCCCTAGTTACAGAGTGTTAACCAACTTTGAACAATAACTAAAAAACACTGCCTTTTGTGGCTAGCTTATTGGGGGAATCATCGCGTGATGGTATTCACGACTTGGGTTTGATAACTATCAATACCAAATCGTCACCATGTTTAAAATGGCAAATGGACAAGTATATACACATTTCATATAGCATCTGGTTGATATCACTCTGTTAAACTCACCTGTCTTGCTGCAAAGTCCATCACCTCTTTATCCGATAATGTACTACCGCTTTCCGACTACATAAGCCATCGGAATCGCCCCACGTCCTTATCAGGGGAAACTACCATAGACAAAATTATTAAAGGTAACATATTAGAAAATAAATTCATATGGGAGATGTGATGTAATGGGGAAGGCGATGGCATTTTAGGAGGAGCAATACTTACGGAATAACAAAGCAAAGATCTCGCAATTTGTGGATGAGTGAGCAAAGAATGCCTCTAATTCAAGGCGCGACCTATTACACAAGCATATGATCATTACATCAATTTTAACTCATTCCATAATACCTTCTAAATAGATTTACGAGTCCATGAAAAACAGTAGAATCGGTTAACACTATGGTATTCAAACTGGCCAACCACCAAACTATTGAAGATTTCTAGGGCTACAGTTGCAGAGTGAGGATTCAAAGTCAGATTGCAAACAATTAGGATGATCGAAATTAGAATGAAACTGACATGAATTTCAAGCAAACAAGATACTCAAAACGAACAAATCCAAACACATAGAAGACACCACGCCTACATTTCACATCAAAATTAATTTATCCAAAATTTCAACAAGGATTAATGTAATACCAGATTACAAAGTACAATAACATGAATATTCTCCATTAACAATTCAATAATAATAGTTGATCGAAAATGTATTAAATTAAATTGAATCGGTGTAAATCGAAAGAAAAATTAATTGATAGAAATAACCTAATTTTGGATGATAATGGTGAACGAAGCTAGATGATAATGGCGGTAATAAGCTGAATGAGAAGATGGCGAGCGAAGTGTGAAGATGAAGACGGAGCTGAGCTGAAGATGAAGACGAGATGAAGAACGAGTTGAAGAACGAGTTGAAGAACGAGCTAAAGATGGGTTGAAGAGAGAGAAAGTGAAGTGAGTAAATGATAGAGTAACACGATTTCAAGGTCTGTTAAATGGGGTGTTGGTTGGGGACATGTGGCATAATCTTGTGCATTCATTTGTTTTTGATCGGATGGTAGAGATAGGTTCAGCCGCCTCACCCTAAGAAGGGTGCCTCACATGATTCAATCTCTCTATATATATATATATATATATATATATATATATATATATATATATATATATATATATATATAGTATTAGGATCAAGTAAGTCCATGTCTTACATGTGAGTCCATAAGTCTTCCTTAGAGCCTTTGGATGAGGAAGATGGAGGGTTGAAATTGGAAGCAAAAAGGAGGGGATTAATGCATAATTAAACACTCTCCCTCTCTACTTTACTAATCCATATTAATTAAAAATTAATCCACTCTATAAAATTTATTTTTCCACCTACATCTCTCACATCTCACACAATCATCATCCTCTCATCTCTCTAAAACCCAAATAAATCAAAACCAAAATAAATAAATTACCACCCACCACACCACAGCCCAGCCACCACCACCTTAAACCCGACACCACAGCCACCACCACCGTCTCACCACAACCTCCCTCTCCAACACCGGCCTAAACACCACCACCCCACAACCGTCCCGGATCCTCGCCGGTCAGCCCACCCACCGCACCTCCCCATCACAGCACCTCCCCAACTCCTCTCCTCCACTACCTTCTCATCTCAAATAATCTCCACCACCACCATCACCTTCTCAGATTTCCACCACCACACTTCTTTTTCTCTCCTCTTTCCGACCACCACAATAACAACACACACGCCGCCTTCTCCTCCCACCATCACGACCTCCACCAACCACACCACCTCCTCCCTTTTTTTTTCCAGATCTGTTCCCCCACCACCATCCGACTGTCCTTCAACCACCGCATAACAACACCACCCGCCACTACTACCACCACCACCAACAAACGCACCCTATCCCACGCAAATGACGACGACAAGTCCTCCTTCCTTCGGCTCGTTTCAGATCTAAAAGGGTTTTTTTTTTTTTAAATTTTTTTATTTCGGATTTTTCGTTTCAGTCCTCCTTCCTCCGGCTCCTTCCTCCATGTCCACAATATATTTCGTTTTCTTTGATTTTTGTTTTTGGTTTTTGGTTTGGAAATTTTGTTTTTGGTTCAGGCATTTGTTTTGTTTTGGGAATTTTGTCGTCCTCCCACATTTGTTTTGGGAATTGTGTTTTGTTTTCTTTGTTTTGGTTTCCTTTTTCTTTGATCAGCAAATCACGCCGTTTTGGTTTTTTGTTTTTTATTTTGTGTATCCTTTTTCTTTGATCAACAAATCATACATGTATCCATTTTTTTTCTTTTTTTTTGAATCCATTTCTCTGCATCAAACACCAACCTCCTATTTACTTTAGTCTTAGATCTAATAAATTACACTTGTCTCCATTAAAATTACACTTTTTTCTGCTAAAATTATACTTTTTTCTGCTAGAATAACACTTTTTTCGGCTAAAATTACACTTTTTGTTGTTAGAATTACACTTTTTTATGTTAGAATTACACTTTTTTATGTTAGAATTACACTTTTTTCCATTAAAATTACACTTTTTTTGTTAAAATTATACTTTTTTCTGCTAGAATAACACTTTTTTCGGCTAAAATTACACTATTTGTTGTTAAAATTACACTTTTTTCTGTTAGAATTACACTTTTTTCTGTTAGAATTACACTTTTCTTCATTAAAATAAAATTATACTTTTTCTGCTAGAATTACACTTACTACTATTGGACTAATGTTACACTCTCCATGGACTTGGTCATATTCTCATATTCTCATTGGACTAATGTTACACTCTCAATGGACTAAAATTACATTCTCAGTGGACTGAAATTATGCTTTTCTGGACTAAAATTACACTTTTTTGGACTAAAATTACATTCTCCTTGACTAAAAATAACAATCTCATTGGACTGAAATTACACTTATCTGGACTAAAATAACACTTTTTGTCATTAAAATAACACTCGTAAAATGCTAAATTACAATAACTTGTGATAAAATGACAAAAATTGAAAATATTATTCGTTAAAATCACTCGGAAAAGGTTGAAGTTAAACTTGTAAAACGCTAAATTCTCGAAAATATTCCTTAAAATTACACTTTTTGCTGTTAGAATTACACTCGTAAAATCCTAAAATGTCGAAAACTTGTCTCGAAAAAAAAAAATGAAAAAATCGAACTAGGAAAAATGTTAACAAAATTTTCACAAACTTTGAAGTATAAGACAAAAGGTGGTGTTAATTGTGTATGATAATGAATTAGTGAATGTATTACTAAAACTAGAGAGAGAAGTAAATTAATTAGTGTTAAGTGTGTTTCTTGCTTTCAATCTCAACCTTCCACCATGCATGATCCAAGGGTTGTGGGAGGGACTTATGGACTCAAAAGATATAAGGGACTTATTTGAACTTGACACTATATATATATAGAGAGAGAGAGAGAGGAAAGATCAACTAAGGCCAAATATATATTTGAGTCCATAAGTTCTATTATGAGCCATTGGATGGAGGGAGATGGAGGGATGAGACGAACCCACCCAAAGTCATTATAGAACCTAATTAACACACTTTACTAATCCACCCTAATTAACCACTAATTCACTATATATTTGTTTTCTACCCACCCATTTCTCTCTCATCTCACACATTTCATTCTTCTCTTCTCTCAAAACCTCAAAAAAAACCCAAAAAATCCAAATAAATAAAAAAACCCAAAAAATCCAAATAAATAAAAAAACCCAAAAAATCCAAATAAATCAAAAAACCCAAATAAATCACCCACTCCTCTCATCTTCATTCACCACCCCACCCGACACCAACTAACCACCCACCACCCCCCGCGCCCCACTTACCGCCATTTGCCTTTTTTTTTTTTTTTTTTTTTTTTTCGTTTTGTGTTAATTTGTGTGTTTTGAGTTGTTTTTTCCATTCATTATTTTTTTTGTCTTTTATTTTATTTTAGTTGTCTTTTATTTTGTTAGTTCTCATTTTTTATTTATTTTCTTAAATCTCTTTTTGTTATACGTTTTTTTTAAGATTTCGTGTTTTAAATCTCGTTTTTTTTTTTGAGATACTTTTTTTTCATCTAAGACAAAAATGGACTAAAGTTATACAAAAATGAACCAAAGTTATACAAAAATAGACCAAAGTTATACAAAAAAAGACTAAAGTTATACAAAAATTGGACTAAAGTTATACAAAAAATTGGACTAAAGTTATACAAAAATGAACCAAAGTTATACAAAAATGAACCAAAGTTATACAAAAATGGACTAAAGTTATACAAATATGGATTAAAGTTATACAAATATGGGCTAAAGTTATACAAATAAAGACTAAAGTTATACAAAAATGGACCAAAGTTATACAAAAATGAACCCAAGTTATACAAAAATAGACCAAAGTTATACAAAAAAAGACTAAAGTTATACAAAAATTGGACTAAAGTTATACAAAAAATTGGACTAAAGTTATACAAAAATGAACCAAAGTTATACAAAAATGAACCAAAGTTATACAAAAATGAACCAAAGTTATACAAAAATGGACGAAAGTTATACAAAAATGAACCATATTTGTATAACTTTAGTCCATTTTTGTATAACTTTGGTTCATTTTTGTATAACTTTGGTTCATTTTTGTATAACTTTAGTCCATTTTTTGTATAACTTTGGTGCATTTTTGTATAACTCTGGTCGATTTTTGTATAACTTTGGTTCATTTTTGTATAACTTTGGTTCATTTTTGTATAACTTTACTCCAATTTTGTATAACTTTAGTCCATTTTTGTATAATTTTGGTTCATTTTTGTATAACTTTAGTCCATTGTTGTATGACTTTAGTCCAATTTTTGTATAACTTTAGTCTTTTTTTGTATAACTTTGGTCTATTTTTGTATAACTTGATCCTTTTTGTATAACTTTAGTCCATTTTTGTATAACTTTAGTCCTTATTTGAATAACTTTTGTCCTTATTTTTATAACTTCAATCATTTTTTGTATAATTGTAGTCCAAATTTGTATAACTTTAGTCCAAAATTGTATAACTTTAGTCCTTATTTGTATAACTTTAGTCCTTATTTGTATAACTTCAGTCCAAATTTGTGTAATTTTAGTCCAAAATTGTATAACTTTATTCCATAAGAGTATAACTTTAGTCATAAAATGTATAACTTTAGTCGTAAATAGTAAAAAAATCAAACAATAAAAAAAATAAAATCAAAACATAACACAAATCATAAAATCAAACAAATAAAAAAACTTGAATAACAATAATAAAAACCAAATAACAATAATAACAATAACAAAACAAAAAACCAAATAACAATCACAAAAAACCAAATCTAAAATCTAAAAAAAAAACCAAATAACAAAACCAAATTTAAATATCGTGTGTATAACTCTAATGCACGCAGTGTATAACTTTAATAGACAAGATGTATAACTTTAGTCCAAAAAATCAAATAACAATAACAACCAAATAAAAAATAAAAACAAAAAACCAAAACAAAAAACAAAAACAAAACAAAAAACAAAGAACAAAAACAAAAATAAAACAAAAAACAAAGAACAACAAAAAACAAAAACGCAGTACACAAACAAAAAAACAAAGAACAAAACCAAAAAAAAATGGAAAGAGGAGGAAGGAAGGAAGGACGGTGGAGCAGGGGAGGTTTGCGGGTTGGTGGTCGGATCTGAAAAACAAAAAAAGAAAGGAGAAAGGAGAGGCGGCAGAGAAGTGCGGCGGCGTCGGGTTGGCCGAGGCGGCAAGAAGGTGGGTTGGGGTAATGGAGAAAGGAAGGAGGAGGCGCTGTGGTGGGTGGCGTCGGTTGTGGGTGGTTGTGTGTGTGGGGGGGGGGGGGCGGACGAGGGAGGGAGGGAGGGAGGGAGGGAGGTGTTTGAATATGGTGAATGGTGGTGGAGTAAAGGTGGTGGCGTCGGGTTTTGGTTTGTGGAGGGCGAGAGTGAATGAGGCTGGCCGTGGGGTTGTCGGCGGGGAGGAAGGACGAAGGATCCGGTGGTGTTGGGTGGTGTTGGTTCTCGGTGGTGGTGGTGGGTCGGGTGAGGTGGAGGTGGCGGCATGGTGGTGTACGGCGGCCGAGAAGGAAGTTGTTCTTGTTTTTTTTTTTTTTTTTTTTTTTTTTGTTGATTTGGTTTTTTTTTTTTGAGAGAATGAGAGAAAGATGAGAGAGAATGAGTGTATGAGAGAAGTGTGAATGAATGAATAATGAGGAAGTGAGTTGGGAGATTAGAATGTTGATAGAGTTGTACAAAATTAGGTGGAGTTATACACAATTAGGGAAGGAGATTAGGGAGGGAGAATTGTGACCCTTCAATGAGATGTAATCTCATCCCTCCATCCCTTCCATCCAAGGGCTCTTATAAGGACTTAGGGCCTTATATGGTATGAAGGTCTTATAAGAACCCTTCTCTCTCTCTCTCTCTCTCTCTCTATATATATATATATATATATATATATATTAATTTTTTGAGGTGTTAGAAGCTAAGTGGTTGGAACACACAATGGAACACCAAATGGGACAGAGAATCCTCACGGAATATTTTGTCATG
This sequence comes from Silene latifolia, assembly GCF_048544455.1. Lineage (NCBI taxonomy): Eukaryota > Viridiplantae > Streptophyta > Magnoliopsida > Caryophyllales > Caryophyllaceae > Silene > Silene latifolia. The sequence goes on from NC_133529.1 coordinate 41,355,164, forward strand.
GCTCGAGTACAATAAAAGGAATTACAATGATCATCTTTTTGGGATTGTTCGCTTCCCTCTAGAATGTGGAAAGCCGGTCACCTTGCTATTAATGCTGATAATGGTTCTAATTATACTCTTTAAGACTGGATTAGTTTGTTAAAAAGGAAAAAAAGATTCTACTGAGACTATTATTTTCTTTATTTGCACCTTTTGGATTATTTGGTCTTCTCGGAATAGTGCTTTATTTGGTGATAACTTGATTTCTCCAATTGGGGCAATTTATCTCTATGAACATGAATTCCCTCTTATCAACAACGCCGAAAAGTTAAAGATTGAAAATAATCATCGTACTTCTTGGATGAACGCTTTAGAGGATGACCTTGATACTTGGAACCTACAACTTGGTTTGTGTTTCCCTATCATTGGGAACAATAAGTATTGTCATGTTGATGGGCTCATAGCAGTTACTCGGGGTTGATTAAGAATGAGCTTTTTTAGAAGTCTTTTGCTCAATCTACGGAACAGACCGAAACTTTAGCAATTCTAGAACCATTAAGGTGGGCTACTCAAGAAAAATATTCTTCATGTTTGCATTTTCTCTTATTGTCTACCAGTTATTGCACAAATTAGAAAAATCGTCTACTAAAATATCTACTAGAGTGGTTGTTAACGACAACACTAGTAGAAGTTGTTATTTCCCAGGTCTTTTTTGCTATATTCCTAGATCTATTAATAAAATGCCTCATAGGTTAGCTAGAAAAGCCATTAGTATGTAATTTCCTTTTATTCTCCATCTGTCAAAAAAAAAAAAAAAAATGATCCTATTACACATGTATCCAAAAATATTACTGCAGTGTCCTCAAAAATATTAATGCACGGTCAATCCCATGCCATATCTATACACTAACTACAAGATTTCATTCATATCTTCTGTGACTAGATCCAACTACACTGCAAACACTACAGAAAACAAAGCCAAAATAATGATAAAACACATTTTTTTTAATGGTGTAAAGGAGCCACATGAGTAGTTAATGACGGGGTTTGAAATCAGATTATCACTTCACCTGCCAAACTAGCTAACATGAAGATTTGACGGGGTTTGAAATCAGATTATCACTTCATTGCACAGATGAATATGATGATCCTATTCTCGATCCCAACTTTGGTAAACGCATTGATTACTTAATGGAGAACTCTGAATCATCTTGGAGACCATGGAACTCATCAGAAACCCAAAACTGTAGGTGATAATTGTAACAATGGTTCCAATGTACTTGGAGCAAATTTTCGAGCAAATATAAAGCACATAGAAGAGTCACCATCGTTGTATTTGCAAGTCGGGCCTCGTAAAATCTTCTCGAAAAACTCAATGGTGATGTCTCCACTTCCAAAAGTGGCGGGATGAGCTCCCCCTCTTGACCAGTCTACCAAAGTTATGCTTCGGTTTGCTAAAAGATGCGCTGATCGCATGGTAAGCATGGTCGGAAAATAATGCTCATCCACATAACAGTTCGGCTTACAGAATTCTTTGAATTTGGGGTAGAAAAAGGTATCTTCAACAACATTGATAGCAAGTCTCCGGTTGATCTCAAACCATTGGGATGATTTACGCCATTGGGTCAAGTTAACCTCCGGAGCCATATTCTCGTTGTAGCGTCCCCTCCCATCAGGCCCGAGCTCATCTATAGAACCCATAAAGCTATATTTCGATTTTGATATGTAATCGTAGATTACAGTGAAGTTGTAGAGAGGAATGCAAGATTCTGAAACAAGCATGAACCACTCGTTTGAGAAATCAAGCAAAGCATTTGCTAATAGCCTTCTCTCGGCATCACACATACTCATTTGTCCCCATTCTGCCAGCTGCAAATAAAAGAAACCAAATGGTGAGATACTTCTTAATTGCCAAGCTCGAAAAAAACATCAAATAATACATTCCTAAAGCTCCCTTTTTCCGGGTGACTAAAATCTAACATCATTACCACAGTATTTAGAAAGGCTCCTGCCCGTGGCGAGGTAGGGTGGTAGGTTGTATGAAGCCATATCCATGTGTAACATAGAAAGACTGTCTCCCAGTGACCAACAATAAAAATTGTCATGAAGTGGTCATCGACACACTACAAATTGGTGTAAGATGATGCTAATAATCTATTACGGCCTTATGGAAGTATCTGCTAAAAAGCTTCTTCAGTTTTCAATATTTCTTTAGAATAATAAGATAAACACAATGAGTACTTCTAGCTCAATCTCTAATAGATTCAAAAATTACTTTCTTCAACAACGAAGATATAGGCCCTATCACTCAGTCACTCACCCATACCTTTGCCATGTAGATTTCACTTTCTCATTAATGATTAATTTCTACATTCCGATTTCGCTCCCCAGACCTAAAGAACTGTCATTAAAGTGAATGGACTCAATTGTATGAAGTTTACTGAAGGATGACTTGCACAATCATTTCTCAATAGACTGACAGGCGGAACAAAATCCTTGCATCTAGTATCAAAAACCATTTCTTGATATACTGAGTTCTAAGAACAGGGCAAAATAAGGACATGATCCATGCAAGAGATTGTAGAGCTGTAGTTATAGGGAAACAGTGCCAAGATCCGAACATTGCAATGCACTAGACTCTAAGAGACCTCGCTCTTGACACGTAACATTGCATGTCACAAGTCACTCAACAGATATTAAGCATCACAAAGATAGTTTGTCTTTTTTTTTATGAGTTGAGCTGAATGCCAAAAACTATTTCAGTTCCTACAGAATTACTATCAGACATGGACTTATCACCGAGTTATTTCATCATATCCGAACTTCTGCAAATTGTGTAACAAATGGCATCAAAGTATCCTGACAATACAGTGGAGGTGGTGATGCTGACCAACTCCCAAATCCAGATTAGTGACAACCATCCCACACAACCCTGAACAAGAGAACTAATCACTAGGCAGTCAAAAGGAAGTTCAGATGAACCATGTTCCTGAAACTTGTTCACTTTTGCCTGCATGTCTGCGCTTTCATGGCTGCACTTAACTTTTGCACATTTTACTTTCAATTATTTCCTACGTTGAAAGGCTATTATTTTGACTTGTAGGGCGAAAATTAAACCCTACCATTTACCTCCAACCCAAACCGCTGCTATCTAAAGAAGAAAAATTTCAATCCACCAATCCATTTCCCTCCAAATCCTTCCATCTAGAGCAAAGCCTTGGAAAAAGAGACAGAATAGAAGAAGGTGGCTGGAGAAATTAGCACAATATTCAGACCTAACTACCAAGAATACCACCCACCTTATTCTAGATTCTGATTGACTGAAGTGCCCACCACATTCTGTTCTTAACCAAAAGCCTAAGCACATTTGTCTTCCTTCATCGAAGACAGCTGTTCCATGGTGTACCTAGTCAACTATTAAAAACAATTCAAGACTGGATAATCTGGACCTACTTACCACACATCCAACGACATTGCTCGAAAGTCCCAACCATCAGACTATCAGAGGAAGAAACTATGGTGGATGGTGAAGCCTCAGATAGTCACATAGTATCCAAGTTCTCCTGCAAGAGCTTATCCTTATGATATCTTCCCTTAACTTCTCTTTATCAATCGAATCTAAATATTAGATATATGCATAGATCAAGCCATTTACCAACCAAATCAATAGTTTTCTCACATTCTTATGACTTCAGTACTTCACCACTGACATTAGATATACTTTTTATTATCACACAACAACAACATTACCCCAATGCCTCAAGGGCTTTCGCAAATTGTGGGGTAAGGGGGGTCGGATGTACGCTGCCTTACTATTTTGTGTTAGCAACACAAAGAGGGTGTTTACTGTTTCCTAATGACCCAAAATGATAATTGCATCAAGAATTGCATTGAATGACCGCTACTTCACAGTAAAAAGAAGAAGAAGCAGTTTAGTGAGTCATTTTGCTATATTCTATAAAATTTGACTAATACACATAAACCCGAAAATCTAAACAATAAGCCAATCATAACCAACACAATGCAGAAACAAACAGAGGCATAAAAAGTCTTACTTTGCTGGGTACATTCCTTCTGTAGAAAACAGATGTAGATGAAAAGTCCTCAGTGTAACCAGGCATTGAGTGAATATATATCGAAAACCGGCCTTCATTACCCTTAAAGAACCTCTCCCAAAGGGGTGCCAAGGGCAATGGACCCTTAGTCAAGAACATGAATGCAATCTTGGGTTTTCTAGGAAAAGGGTATTTGTTAATTCTAGGCACAAGTGTAGCTCTCCAAAACAATTGTTCATCAGTCAAATTATGCATCAAATTAGAAGAAGGTGGTCTAATCCAATCAACTAAACTATTAGTTGCACCAATACATGGCTCATAATTAGGCTTAATTACAGCTAAAGCAGTATCTAATCCAAAATGTGTAAAAGTATTAGCACTAATAAATGAAAACACAGCACATATAACTAATAACATTGACAGTATTAACAGTAATTTTAACGGTAATCCCCTTGTTTTAATTACAAAGATACCATCTTTCCCTTCTTCTAAAGAATTCACCTTTGTTTGCATCTTGATTATAATAATGTATTGATTGTTCTTCAATTTAACAAGATCAAACCCAGATGATTCAACACATTTATTATGTGGACAAAATTAATATGAAAATAGGATTTGACCCAGAAATCTTGAAAGATTTTTGGATTAAATTTGAGAAAATGGAAGATTATGATTGAAAAATATAAGTGAGTAGATCTGAGTGTTAAGAAGTTAAATAAAAAGATAAAGGTATGAATGTAAATGAAGAATACAGAGAGAGAGAGTATGAATGTATGATATTGATGCTGCTACAAATACAATGTACAGTAAACAGTATTCTTGTAGATGAAATCAGACAAGGGAGGAGGAAATCAGACAAATACTTGCGATTTCTTATTAATTGCTCTTATTTGACAATGCTTCTGGTCTTAATTTTTGTTTGATGCTTAATTGGGGGTTTTGCGGCAAAATTATAGATAAATAATAAAACGAATAAATTAGTAAATTACCCAAGATGTGTGAGTCTAGTGGAATTCCAGGGTAACCTCAAAGCCTCCTAAGGAGGAATTGCGAGGTCCTGGGTTCGATTCCCTAGATGAACACTTTCCTGGGGACCTGACGCCCGGAGAGGGAATAATCCCCGCGGGAAAGAACTCACATGGGAGTAAATTATCAATTACATCCGCGCTTAATCCACTTTTTTACATTTACTCTTACGTCAAATTTTTTTATTAAATTACACCCAAACTAGTGTAGATCTCGCGCAATGCATGCGCGGTATATAGAGTTTTTTTTTTAAGTAGTAAGTATGTGTCAAGCTATTCTTTACATTAATAATTATCACATTACTAAAAAATTTAGCAACTTATAATTTATAGTTTAATATCAATTTTATTTTATTTTAATGAAAAAATCATAACTATGAATTGAATTAAAAGATTAGAGTTTAATTATATGAATATATTTATTCAAAAGAGAATTACCTTATTTAGCTATATGCTTTTTGGAGGGAAAATTAAGAGAATTTTTATTCTCTTAGTGGTAAAGGGGGATGGTCTTATGAATAATGGTAATTGGAAGATATTTTTTTTACATATATTATCTTTTTTTTTTTTTTTGGTGCTAGAGAGGGGCAAAGCCCCGAAAAGATTAAGTGTTAGCTATTACACGGGGAATAGCGACCCCAAATACATCCTCCCGGAGGATTGACCGCAACTCATTAAACGGAGTATCTAAATATGTAGGGATAGTACTTGAATCAATTCCTCTATTAGCTAGTATATCAACCGCTCTGTTTGCCTCGCGATACACGTGCTCCAGCTTCACCGTCCATGTAGAGCTCCGTATCAAGTCCTTGCATCTTCCGACAATAAATTTTAGATTGTTACTTACCTGTAATACTACGGATTTTATTAAGCTAAGTACTCGACCGAGTAGAGCCTACTCGGCCGAGTAGTGCTAAGTGCATGTTATGTTTGGCTTCTGCCGAGGAATACTCGGCCGAGTATGATGAATACTCGACCGAGTAGAGGATACTCGGCCGAGTATGCTCTATACTCGACCGAGTATCCGGTTCGTCGAGTGTTATTTCAGCGGTTTGATGTGGGAGTAGTTAGGGGTTATTTATTCGATAAACAGTTTCTAAAACATCATTTTACAAAATCTAATCAAACGTACGATGCTCTAATCACTCCCAATCTCTCCTTTGTGTATGTATGGACAATCTTAGCAATCGCATTCAATCATTCATCCTTTCGTTGGTAAGTCTTTATTCCCATGATTGTTGGTGTTTAATTCTAGGGTTTGCCTTTAATCATGAATTGGGGGAAATGGGGTTTTGCAGTTAGTGATTGGAATTATGTGATTGTTGTTGTAGGTGACGATGTGGTATTTGTTATGCATTTGTATGGTTGATTGCAGCGTAAGCGGATTGCGAAAAGGTAGGGTTTCCCTACTCGGTTTCTTGTTCTTTGTAAGACATGTTTGTTGTGATTATTGTTATCCGTTGATCATCGGAGTATGGAGATTGTTGTGACGATGTTGGTGTGAGGGGATTGAGATGGTTGTGATGTCATGTGATTGTGATTGTGGTGGAGTCACTTGCGGGAGTGGCTTCACACCCTAGTTCGCCCTCCGTGGAACCCGCCACGGGAGGGGATGTGCACATTAAGGGACGGGGATTGTTAGTCGCTCGTTGATGAGCTGGACTAGGTGGGGATGGGTGCGGTCACCCATCGGCGCGAGGATTACATTGCGATGGGTAATCTGGCGGGGCTACACACTTCGGTGTGTAGTCGATTCTTCGTGTGTGAGATCGATGATCGGTGGTGGTAATGTTTGTTGTCTTATATTGATTGAGTAGTCTTGACCCGTGTTGTTGTTTGTAAAACTGCGGTGATCCATTCGGGGATGGTGAGCAGATTGTGACAGGTGATACATTTATTGAGCTTGGGGCAGTCATGGGAGAGTCACCACGCTGGATTAGATGACACCATCACGAGCCTTAGTTATTGTTTTGGTAGTTGTTGCCCTTTGGATAATTCGTTTATTAGATTTTGGAGACTATGTAACTTTTATAACTACCGTACATTAATAAATGTGTTTGGACTGTTGCTTTTGATATATACTAACCTCGGGTAACCGAGATGGTAACAACCTTTCATGCTGGGGTAGTCCTGGTAAGGTACCTTGGTATGAGGGGGTGTTACAAAGTGGTATCAGAGCCGATGATTCCGGCACCTAAAACTAATGAACTCAATGAACTTAGAGAGTCAAAATAAAATGAACCCGGGGAGAGGTGTTTGGAGCTACCGCAAAGACTTGGGAGACGTCCCGAAGTCGCACTATGGCCCTCACAATCTCAAGCCGGTCACCAGGGGGAATTTGTTGTGAGTCTTTTCGATGCGTGTGTGTGGCATGTGGAACTTGAATGGTTGAATCATGTGAAAGGAAGTGAGATGTGTGGAAACATGTGTAAGACATGGTGAAACTTGTTGAAACGGATTTGGTATGAAATATGTTGGCATGTTAAATGTTTATTATGTGGCTTTCAAAAGGGTAGTGATACATGCGTATATAATCATGATGATGTTAATGTTGGTTGTTGGTAGTAGCATGTGATTAAGGTCTTCCGTCTATGCATATGAATATTGTGTTTAATTTTGATGTGGGTATGGTAAACGTTCACCTATGTACTGGTTTTTAGAAGTATTGGGTCGTTATTATTTGTTTTATGCATGTTTAAGTTGTTTTGTTAAAGAATTTTGAGTTGTATACAAACCGATGTTTGGAAGGGTTGTCTTAAAACTGTCATAAGTCGAGTTCTAGAAATGATATTGCTGTGATTCCAAGTTGAGGTGATAGCTTGTCCACTTACGATTCTAACGATAGGTCACACGCCCAGATTGACCAAGTAACGAGTGAGATATGACTGTTTTACGAAAACTGGACGGTCTTGAGAAGCTGCCGATACTCGACCGAGTAGTCCCTACTCGGCCGAGTATCTTTTATACTCGACCGAGTGTTCCATATTCGGCCGAGTAATCTCTCGTGATAAATCTTGTTTAGCGTCCGGAGTCGTGAACTCGGCCGAGTAGTCTCATACTCGACCGAGTAAGGTCTACTCGGCCGAGTATTCCCAATACTCGACCGAGTAATCCTTCTGCGACAATTGAGTTTGCTTCTGGAGTCGAAACTCGACCGAGTAATATAGTTACTCGACCGAGTACCTTGTACTCGACCTAGTATGTTATGTACTCGACCGAGTACCTCTTTGGGCGGCCATTTTGAGTCGGTGGCTATATTCTTACTTTTGTTTTGAGTCGGTGGCTATGTTCTTACTTTTGTTTTGAGCCGGTGGCTATGTTTTTACATTGTTTTGAGTCGTAGGGTATATACACATGTATGTTTTGAGCCTTCACGCCTTCTTTTATATGTGAGACGGTCTTGATACGTAAGTTCTAGGAAGTTATGACATGGAGAATGACGGCTTATGAGGGACATGTGTTGGGTAAGGAAGACATATGTTAATGTGGTTGTGAAGGATAGTGGAAAAAGAAAAGGGAAGAATGATGAGCTAGTCGAGGTAAAGAGCATGTTTTGTGAGATATGATGAGTGATATAGTCGTGTGTTGAGTAGTATAAAAGTAAGTGTATATGGGCAAGGGTGATGTAAGTGTAAAGAAGCATGAGAATGATAGATTGAGATAAGGGATACGAATAGTGGCATATTTGGATGTGTAAGGATTTATGGAGGAAGACAGTTAGGATAGAGTTGCTTAAGGATATATGTAATGGAAGGTTGTTGTAAGAAGATAGGAAAGAGAGGTATATAGTGAACTTAAAGGAAGTTATGTCGCGATGTAGATTTGTAGATAGTGGCTAATTTGGGAAGTTGGAATATCAAGAGGTGAGCCTAGTGTGTAATTCTTTGGGCGATTAACGGTATGAGATTAATTTTTGGTTTTCTAGAGATACGAAAGGGAGATACGACTAATTGAATAGTAACTGTAGAGTGTGGAGTTGATGGTGACAAGGGTGAGTGGGAAACAAGATGAGAGAGGATAAATGATAAGAAGAATGATAAGATATTGATATGAATTAATGGAATTAGAGTTGTGGAGCTATGGGAAAATAAACAGTTTACTAAAAAGTTAGGTAGAAAGAGAAAGGAGATGAATTATTAATTGGTATCATTGAGTAAAAAGGGGGAAAGATGGATAGATGGAAGTTGAGAGAACGTTGACCGGAGTTAAGGAGCATGAAGGTAGGAAATTATGAAATGTACGATATCCCCACTAGAGGGTGTGAGTTAATGGTTATATAGGAGAGCAGGACGACGTGTTAGCCGTGAGTTTCGAGGTATTAAGGGAATAAGGAGCTTGTAGAATGGTTACACGATCTGAGATTTTGGTGGAGAGTTAGGTAACGATATGATAAAGGATAGAATTGGGAATAATGTTGAGGTAAATCTTGTTGATGGATTGGATGTTCGTTATTTGGGATGATAACCAAAGAGAGAAAACGGATTGTGATATTAAGAAGTGATAGTAAGAGAGTAGTCACATGAAGGATGTTGGTGCCATAGTATTGTCACTAGTGGTTGAGGATGATGTTACTTTAGGGAAGCTAGTTGATCTAATGAGGTTGATTTTGTAGAGACCAGATAGATATGTATGGTTGTGAGAGAGTATAAGATGTGGTTATATGAGGCGGTTGTTAATAGTTGAGTATTAATGGTATGGTTACATTTGGCAGGGGGTGATGGTTATGCGGATGGGAGAATATGTTATGAGGGGTGTACGAGTTAAGCTCGGGTGAGAGGTAACTTTTAGCATGTGGTAACTTACGTGATCAGGATTGACTAGTTGGATGTTATTATGGGTCTATGATGTGTATAAATGTTTGTGTGAGGTTCTCACTTTATGAGAAGCGGTATGGTGTGATAGTCATAAAGTTGTTATATGAATGTTTGTGATATATGCTGGGTACGACAATCTAATGGAATAAGGTTCAAAAAAAAAGTAATAATTTGATTGATCTGGCATGGATAGTTAAAATCGTATGTGTATTGATGATACATATTTTATTCCGTGAAAAGGTATGGATGATATGCATGAGATTCTTGTACGTTTATTCCGTATAAAATGTTGTGTTATGATCGAGTAAAAGCGTTTTGAGTAAGTTTTCTTGTCCGGAGAGTTATACTGAGTCAGTGTTTGTGGAAATTATATGTGGGTGTAATGTTTATCGATGTGGTTGTTGTGCCTCGGGTGGTGATCCGGGCACGGTACTTAATGTTGTGATGCGGGTATTTTCGCGCTGCGGTGCGGCTGTTGGTGGCGGTGTTGTGATGCCGTCACCGGTTGTGGTGGAGTATACGAGGTGGTTACGATTTGAGTTTCGAAAGTACAGACCAGTTATGCACAGATTGTTGTTTTGTTGTTGTTGTTTCTTGTGAGTTTTGGTTCGACATGTAGACTGTTGTTTTGTTTGTTGATGTGTCTTACCAGTTTCAGTTTGGGAATGAGGGTAGAGTATGATATGAAAGAGAGTTGTATATGTTTTCGTTGTTGTCATGGTATAGTGATATTCTGTTGATGGGACATAGTGGGATAGGTTGTTACAGTAATTTTGATCTTGTTCTAGATGAGGCTTTGGTAGACATGGTAATGGCAAGTGATTCGTAGAACATGTTGTTGGGGCTGGTGTCCTTAACAGTTAGTGCAAGGACTTATAAATCTCTAAAAGGATCAAAGGGCATACTTTTGGTATTATTATCAGTTGGTCCACGTTTATCAATAACGGTTGGCTTGCTAGATAAGTTTGACGTTATTGTCATACAGATGGCGGTGATCAACTGGTCCCTAAAAGTCACACCTATAGGATACGTTTGAGAGATGTGACGGTATGAAAATACAGTCATGTAGATGCCAATTTTGACTAACCAGTTAGTCTGAGTTATTTGACTAATAATTAGTCGAAAACGTGATGTAGAGATATTTTATTTAATACGGATTAAATAATAATGGCTAAGACGAATTAAGTGGTTAATTCGTAAAATTGAATATAAGCGTTTTATATTTAATTAAATGTATATTGAATATAATTATACAATATTGTCTTTGTCGGACATGTATTAATAATTCAACTAAACCGTGTTATTAGTTGATGATTTAATATCCGATAACCGATGACAGTCTATAATAAACACCGCGTTGTATACATTTTAGCCTCGGACCACGAGTTAAAAATAAGGAGAAAATGGAAGCCCATTTCCCCCTTGTCCACTCGGTTTTGGCCGAATTAGGTGAGACAAAAGGAGAGCTCTCTCCTTCACTTGAAACCTAATTCATTTGCTAAAAATTTTTAGGGTTTTGGGAATTGTGCCTCCCGAAATTCGGATCTCTCATCCAACACAAACTCACAAAACAATCCCCTCAATATTGCAAGGCAATTAGGGGATTCTCTCTAGCACAAGGGCATTTCTCGGACAATCTTGGGTGCAACATTTAGGAGGAGATCTACCTTGATCTCTCATTGCCATTTTGCACTAGGACCGAAGGTTATTTCTAATCTTTATCGTTTCATTATGTTTTTCGTTTTATGACTATAATCACATGTAATTTTTGCGTTATAATCCTATAAAGAAAGGGTTTTATACGGATATTACCATACACATGTGTGGTAATGATCTGATATATGTAGGTGGTTCATAACCTTTTGTTGAGATAGTGAGTGTAGGATATTGGGAATTGATGTCATGTTAAGTTATGTATGAGTTTTGCGGTAATGAAAGAAAAGAACTTGAGGATCTAGTGTGAGTGTACGTAACAAGTGTGGAGTGTGAGTTATGCTTTTGGTGATATGAGTTTTATATAGTTTATATAGAGAGGTGTGTCATGTTGCGGTAATGTGGAAGATTTGAAGTTTTGGGTTAAATTAAAGATTTTGAGGTATAGGTTAGGGAGTGTGACGAGTGAATTGAAGGATGAGAGTTGTTTAAGTAAGAGAGCCTAAGATATATGCATGGCGACTGTTCAGATTATAAGTGGTCATCTTTGACATGCGGTGGTGATGGGGATAATGAGAAAATATAGCTAGGATTTAGTATTAATGAGTTACGAGGACGTAACATTTATCTTAAGAGGAGTAGGATGCAATAAAAGAGATTTTGATGGTTGTGCATATGGTAGTATAATTGGAAGTAGAGTGTTGGTGTAGCATAAAAGACGGATATTTGTTTTGATTTTATTAAAGGTCATGACCGTGCTTGTAGTAGTTCGATGTTTAGGAATGAGAGAATATTTCAATAGTGTTGACAGTTGAATGATGATGATTATGAGTCCGATAGTTTTGACAGTTGGAAGATGATGTTTATGGGTTTGAGTAAACTTCGAGGACGAAGTTCGTTTTAAGGATGGTAGAATGTAACATTCCGTTTTTGACGGTTGATCTTCTTTTGTGGATTGAGTGCTATTGAGTGTTATGGAAGTGAGATAAGGTTGGCAACATTATATTGTGGTTATTTGGTAATGTTATGGAGTCAGTATTGGGAGCCTATGCTATAGTTGAGACGATATCCTGAGCCATGTTGTGGAAGGAAGAGTGGTTTGTGTAGTTAGTGTTAAATGTCCACGTTTTATAGGTTGGGTTGGAACTTCGAGGACGAAGTTCTTTTAAGGGGGGAAGATTGTAATACTACGGATTTTATTAAGCTAAGTACTCGACCGAGTAGAGCCTACTCGGCCGAGTAGTGCTAAGTGCATGTTATGTTTGGCTTCTGCCGAGGAATACTCGGCCGAGTATGATGAATACTCGACCGAGTAGAGGATACTCGGCCGAGTATGCTCTATACTCGACCGAGTATCCGGTTCGTCGAGTGTTATTTCAGCGGTTTGATGTGGGAGTAGTTAGGGGTTATTTATTCGATAAACAGTTTCTAAAACATCATTTTACAAAATCTAATCAAACGTACGACGCTCTAATCACTCCCAATCTCTCCTTTGTGTATGTATGGACAATCTTAGCAATCGCATTCAATCATTCATCCTTTCGTTGGTAAGTCTTTATTCCCATGATTGTTGGTGTTTAATTCTAGGGTTTGCCTTTAATCATGAATTGGGGGAAATGGGGTTTTGCAGTTAGTGATTGGAACTATGTGATTGTTGTTGTAGGTGACGATGTGGTATTTGTTATGCATTTGTATGGTTGATTGCAGCGTAAGCGGATTGCGAAAAGGTAGGGTTTCCCTACTCAGTTTACTGTTCTTTGTAAGACATGTTTGTTGTGATTATTGTTATCTGTTGATAATCGGAGTATGGAGATTGTTGTGACGATGTTGGTGTGAGGGGATTGAGATGGCTGTGATGTCGTGTGATTGTGATTGTGGTGGAGTCACTTGCGGGAGTGGCTTCACACCCTAGTTCGCCCTCCGTGGAACCCACCACAGGAGGGGATGTGCACATTAAGGGACAGGGATTGTTAGTCGCTCGTTGATGAGCTGGACTAGGTGGGGATGGGCTGCGGTCACCCATCGGCGGCGAGGATTACCTGTTGCGATGGGTAATCTGGCAGGGCTACACACTTCGGTGTGTAGTCGGTTACTGTGTGTGAGATCGATGATCAACTGGTGGTAATGTTTGTTGTCTTATATTGATTGAGTAGTACTGACCCCGTGTTGTTGTTTGTAAAACCTGCGGTGATCCATTCGGGGATGGTGAGCAGATTGTGACAGGTGATACATTTATTGAGCTTGGGGCAGTCATGGGAGAGTCACCACGCTGGATTAGATGACACCATCACGAGCCTTAGTTATTGTTTTGGTAGTTGTTGCCCTTTGGATAATTCGTTTATTAGATTTTGGAGACTATGTAACTTTTATAACTACCGTACATTAATAAATGTGTTTGGACTGTTGCTTTTGATATATACTAACCTCGGGTAACCGAGATGGTAACAACCTTTCATGCTGGGGTAGTCCTGGTAAGGTACCTTGGTATGAGGGGGTGTTACATTACCAATTGATCTTCATTGATTAAATTAACACAAGGCGAATTATCCATGTTAATCAATAGACGAGGAATATGCATCTCCTTTGCTCTTTCCAACCCGACTAGCAACGTAAGCAACTCAGCTTTCATGGAGGTACAAATGTCACACGAGAAGTGATATGCCGAAATGAGGTCCCCTGCTGCATTACGAAAGACTCCTCCCCCACCAGCCGGTCCTGGGTTGCCCTTTGAGGCCCCGTCCGTATTTAGTAGTATCCACCCATGTGGTGGTGGTTGCCAACGAACATGTATCTCGACAGTAGACGGTCTCGGAGGTGGAATAAGAATATCAAAATTATTGAAAGCTTGCCTCGTAATATGGAATTGATGCCGCAGGATGACTCGGATTTTCGCTATCTCTTCCAAACACAATATTATTGCGCCATTTCCAAATCCACCAATTTGTAACCGCGAAAATAATAGGCCAGTCCGTTGCATTCACTTCAACATCATTACTTGCATTCTTTGTCAGCCAAATTTTTAGATATATTATCTGACGTGCAATATTTGGCATGATTGACAGTATATTTTTTTGGCAATGATTTTATATATTTCGATTAGTGAAAGATATATTTCGAGATTTGTAATATATGAACCCAAATTTTTGGCAATAATCTAATTGACGGTATATTCTTTTTGGGGCAAAATAATATATGCAATCAAATAATCATCCTTGCGCAAGATAATAAGATATATTTTGCTGAAATTATTATCCGTGCAATCAAATAATATAATATATGATCTACATTTTCTGGAAATCAAATAATATAATATGTGATCTACATAATCTGGCAATATTTTTTACGTTATTTAGCACTTAGTAAAATAGATGATTAATAAAAATATTTTTTGGGAATCATTATTTATATTAGACTTAGCCTATAATAGAATGCAAAAAAAATAAAAGCCCAATTAGAAGATAAAATTTTAGGCGGGAAAAAACGTAGATTGGCCTATTCATTTAGTAAATATATGGGATTAATATCTCAGGTTATAAATTGCACCTAAAGCCATTTTCAGGTGAAAAACTTTATGAAATGACCAAATTACCCCCGTGTGTATAACTATCAATCCTGTGACTCTTCATTTTACTTTCCCTATTTCACTTTTTACCCTAATTTCATCCAAATATTTCCCCCAAATCTTCCCCTTACAAATTCCCCCAAAATTTCGCAATAATCCCAATTAAACCTTAATTATTGATAGATTGTTCATCCATCACCATTTATCACTTTAGTAATTTATGTATGTTGTCCTTCCATCTCTTATTTCGAATTTGTTCTCCAGCTCAATTTTGTATTTAGTATGTTGATGATGAAGAACAATACACGAATTTAATCTTCTTAACTCCACTTTCTTTATCATAAAGGGCTTCCAATGCATAAATGAACCCAGCCCAATCATCAGATGCATTATCTCTTGCCAATGTCGGCGCCAATCAACAATTTCTTTAACAAACCCGATATCCGAGTACAAAATTTCAAAACAATGGGGAATGAGTTACCTTGAGGATGAGGAACACAATGAAGCAAATCAAATTGGGGAAGAGAGAAGGATGAAGAGGCAATGAATGAGGAGAAAACATATAAGCTTGATAAAGGAAGAATGGGGGCAAAATCGTCCTAAAATAAATGTTTAACCCAAAAAAATTTAAATTTGACGGAAATTTCACCTGAAAATGGCTTTGGGTGCAATTTATAACCTAAACTATTAATTTGGGTGTAATTGTGGACACGGGGGACCCACGGGGCGCTTGGGAAACAAGCGTTTGCATTTGTGGAGTCGCCACCAATTTATTGTGGAAAATTGGAAACCGTTCGAATACCTCGCATCATGTCAAGACACAAAGTAGTGACATGAACACTAAGAACTCGTTACCCTTAGCATTCTATGTCTAGAATGACTCTCGTGGATGCCAATGAACACGGATGTTCACAGAGATCTGGAGTAAGGGGTGAGGGTACGTATTAGAAAGTCCTTTTAATGAACACCTAATCCCGCCCGCCTCGATAGCGGCCTCTACTAATGATTAGGGAAATCGTTCATACTCGATATGTTGTTGTGGACGCGGGCCCACGAGGGCGAAAAGCGAAGCAAGCTTTTAACTCTTTGGTTTATTTGTATTTGTGGAGTCGCCACCAATTTATAGTGGAAAATTGGAAACCGTTCGAATACCTCGTGTCATGTCAAGACACAAAGTAATGACATGAACACTAAGCACTCGTTACCCTTAGCATTCTATGTCTAGAATGACTCTCGTGGATGCCAATGAACACAGATGTTCACAGAGATCTGGAGTAAGGAGTGAGGGTACGTATTAGGAAGCTCTTTTGATCGAACACCTAATCCCGCCCGCCTCGATAGCGGCCTCTACTAATGATTAGAGAAATTGTCTATACTCGATATATTGACGGTTTATATGCAAGCAATGCAACATCCATTAAATTAATCCTGGCATGTGAGAATTAACTAAGTCGGTGAACACGTAATTTAACATACAATTAGGTCGAATCGGGATTTATATTAATTACATGTGGTCATACAAACAATACAATAAAAGAAATACAATAAAAATACAATAAAGAAAAATTACAATAATTACATCGGATTTAATGATTTATGTCGAAAATACATTTAAAACGGTTGGTTTTAGAAAAGAAAGAATAAATAAATTAACGAACAGAAATTAAGGGTGATAATACGAGTAATAATTAATTAAATACGTAAGCTAAACTAGGTCAAGGCAGAAACGGGAGTTCAGGGACAGAAATCAACCGGGAACAGGCGCAGCAGAGCTGCGTTCCTTGGAAGAGGCGCAGCAGTCGCTGCGTCTGTTCCTGGGTTGAGTTCTGGCTGTGAAGCCGGAACCGCAACTCGTTAATGTTTATTGGTGAATTTAATGGTCGATTAATGATATTTGACTCGGATGAAAGTGATTAACAGATTATTTACATGTGAATGAAGTCATGAAAATGATAAAACATGGATGAAACCGATTAGAACGAATTATATAAGATTTATAAGATTATTAATTACAAATTAACAAACTAAACAAACTAATTAGACTAAACAGGTTATTAAGACGGATTAATGACAGTGACGGATGAATAACAGATACGAATATATCAAGGATGAATTCCAGAGATTCAATATGGATAAATCGAATCTCTAAAACCCGAATTGATTTTAATGACGAAAACCCGCAAAAATGGATTATAAGGGATTTAAGTCGGGATTTATGATGAATTAATAAACAATGAATTATTTACATGTTAAAATTATTATACTTAAATTGTTATGTTAATGAAACGATGAACAATTGAAAAACAAACGAAAACAATCGAATTATCAAAAGACGAAGGAAGAAGAAAGGAAGCAGGAACTGCGGCACCTCACGAAGAGGCGCAGCAGGTACTGCGTCCCTTCGAAGAGGCGCAGCAGTTGCTGCGTCCTTTCTCGACGTCTGTCTTCTGATAATCCGTAAAAAGGGTTTTTAAACAAGGTTACAAATCGGTTTTAAGAATACTTTCGACATAAATCTTACATTAATGATTACAAAAATAAATAACAATAAAAAAAGAAGGATTTACACCCTCAGACTTACATGTTTGACGAAACGAGATGAACTAAGTTAACGTTTAGTGATGCTCGACTCGAATGTACGACGAAAGTGCGCTCTAAGAGGAAAACGAATAAAGTTGATTAAGTTGATTGATGTGGAGTTGGTCGAATTGGTCGGTCATGCAAAACGAGGCTGGTACTCAGAAAGATCCGAGCTTACGTGGTCGAAAGTTCAAGCACGTAGACGCCAAAAAGTAAGAACGTGGTCTAGAATGCAAAGGGAGAAGAGAAGGGCGGACACTCGCGTGAGAAATATGTGAGACCGAAGGTCTCTATTTATACTAATTACACGGAGGAAGTAGGGTTTTCGGAGAAACTTTGGAAGTGAATCTCGAAAAGATACGGAAAATGCGCAGAAAAGGACTGAGGAAGAGGCGCAGCAGGCACTGCGTCCCTTGGAAGAGGCGCAACACCTGCTGCGTCCTTTCCTCAGTGGTTTCCTCCCGCGGAAGAAAGATTTCCGCGTTTTAATTATGGAATAGCGGATTAATCTCGTTTCCTTAATATTTTGTGTGAATATTACGGAAGATATTTTACCAAAGATTAAAAGATTGGAAGATATGGAATAGAAATATCCGGAACATTCAAGAAAATTCTGACTCGGTTTCAGAAAATGAAGACGGTTTTTTTGACCCGGACTCCAAATGTACTCTAATTACTGCCAAAACGACCGTATCGGCACGTAGATAACAATTAAGAGGTAGACACAAGTGTTTGAGCGACCACTTGATGATAAACTTACGAACTGTCACAAATCGTTCCGTATACCAAACATGCGGCCCAATCATCACCGGGTGGTTTGCGGGAGGTGCAGAAATGAGGTATCTACAGAGCCCCCACTTTGACTGAGGCTTGGACAAGGCAAAAGTCAAAGTATAGCCATCAGGTCAATCGAAGATTACAACCTGACGACTATGGCGACGCGAGGCGGCTCAAGGGGTCTGAGCCAAGGACCTGTCGTCGGGAACATTTTAGAGTCTGTCGACTATCAGGGAAGGTCGTTTAAAGTCCATTAGACTACGTGAGGAGGCTCGCCAGCCATAAGAAGAGACCATACCTGAAATTCCTTGAAACTCCAGGGGAAACAAAACGCGATATTGGGAAGAGGCAGCAGGACATAGTCAGGAACTGCTGGGAGAAATCTGCTTGGGTCGGCTTCAAACAAACTTCGGAAGAGCTTGGGGGTCGATGTTGATCTCCATGTCTCGAGAGGGACGATTGCCTGTCCGTGGACTCTCGCTGGGGGAACATAATGGGGAACTGATCTCCATGTCTCGAGCGGGAATGTCTATCCGTGTACTCTCGCTGGGGGAACATAATCGGGAACTGATCTCCATGTCTCGAGAGGGAATGTCTATCCGTGTACTCTCGCTGGGGGAACATAATAAAGGCGTGTCGAAACACCTGTCAAAGAAGATCTGCTCGTTGTAACAAGATAGGTCTTGGCAAAAAATACGGCGACAGTTTGCTGTTGGCTTGGGAATATGGGTCCGGGTGAAGAATAAATGTCAGATGGACCAAATACGCGATATGACATCGAGGAAGAGGCGCACCAAAGATGGGCCCACAAAATAACGAACTTATAACGAATCCTCGAAAATTCGTATGGAGGGAAACTGAGGAAGAGGCGCAGCAAGAGCTGCGTCCCTTGGAAGAGGCGCAGCACCTGCTGCGTCCTTTCCTGGACGTGGCATTTCTGGGTAAAAACCCGATGAAAGAGGGGTTTATGTTTCATAATTTCGAAACATAATTCTCTAATTTATCTCTCAAATTCAAACCAATTTTCGTCAAAATTTGATCAAAAACTCGCATTTGCCATGACTAATCGAGGTATGTGTATTAATCTTGCATTAATCTTCTGTATTTGATCGAATTGGACCGACAAAATCAGGGTTTTCAACCCTAATTATGTCGAAAATTTGGGGCTTTTCCCCCAAATGATTTTGCCTTGCAAAATTGACCTTGTAAACGGCTAATTGGTAATATAAGGATCATAACCATGTATTTGTTTCGAATTTTCGTTGAGTTTTGAGCATTTGAGTGAAATTGAGACGGTTTCATAG
Organism: Silene latifolia; assembly: GCF_048544455.1. NCBI lineage: Eukaryota > Viridiplantae > Streptophyta > Magnoliopsida > Caryophyllales > Caryophyllaceae > Silene > Silene latifolia. The sequence goes on from NC_133529.1 coordinate 41,374,913, forward strand.
CTAAACCGTAAATCGCTTCGAAAATATCCTTAGGATTGCTCATTTGTGACGAAACTTGATATTTGGAATCCTTGCATGATGGGTAAACTTTCTATCATCTCGGAATTTTGATTTGTGACGGCTTTTTCAGGACAATTTTCTAGGGCATAATCGCCGTTATAACGAAATGATGTCGAAATTCCGACTCGAACCCATGACTAGGCTTCAACTTAGGCTTGACTTGACCCAAATTAATACATGAGCGGACGGGTTTGTGGGAAAATCGCCAAAGATGACGAGAAAAGAGCGATTTCGGAGCTCCAAAAACTCGAAAATCCCCTAATTAAGGCTTGTCGTCACTTGACGCGACCTAAATTCACTTTAATTTTGTAGTTGACGAGGCTTCTACGTCAGGGAGAGCTCCCATGGACGTGGATACTGCTATTGACCCTTCTCGTTCGCTTGAGGAGGCGTTAGAGCAGGCTTTTACTGCCGCGGTGATGGCTGCTGAGGACGAGGTCCTTGAGGAGGAGGTTGTTGAGGAGGAGGAGGCCCCGAGACGGGCCAATGTTGGACGGGGTGGTCGCCAGCTGAGGGGAGCACCTGCATGGGCTGAGACTTGGGACAGTAGGCACCTACTTTGGGCTGCAGAGGGTCACCTGTCCTACAGGACGGTGAAGAGCTTAGTAAATCGAATTCATCACTCTTCATTCATCCTCTCTCATTTCTTTTTGTTATTCCTTTTTTCATCATTCAAGCTAAAGATAGCTTTTGTTTCGAATCCAAATAGGAGGCCAGGAACATCAGATCTGTGGGGTTTTATGAGTCTCTGGGTACTCTATCGAGTGGGCCTTACTCTGTCGAGTAAGGGTGTTTTACGATTTAAAACAGTTTCTGACCTGTTGGGTACTCGATCGAGTAACCTTGATACTCGATCGAGTAGGAGGCACTCGATCGAGTATGTCAGCTACTCGATCGAGTAGCCGGTTTACGGGGGGATGATTTGTCGGGTTTTGTTAATAATGCGATTTAATATATAATGACTTCCATCACTTTCTTAAGACACTTTTACAAACCTAATTACTTTCAAAGAGAAAACAATCTACGTTCTTCGCATCAATCGCATTATTGGCAAATCCCGGAGCTCGGAAGGTCGGATTTCACCTTTCTTGATACCTTTGTGATCCTTGCGTCGAGGGTAAGATCTACATACTGTTTTTATGGTAATTCGTTAAAGTTAGTTAAACCCTAATTTGGGGATTTGGGGGTTTTGTTGTATTTCTTGATTGGTAGTAATTGTATGATTGTATGTTAGGAGGAGGATTCGTAGAAGAAGCCTTTTGATAATAGTTTTTGAGATCGTCTGACTGTGTTGCTTTCCAGGTAGGGTTTCCCTACTTAGTATTAGTCCCATAATGCGTTGTTGGTGTTTTGTGATTATTGAATATTGTCATACTCGTATTATGACGGCGGTTGGATTTGGTTGTTGTTAGTAGTTGTGATTGATTGTATCTGTCTATGTTCTTCGGGGCGCGTCCCTGGTTGAGTGGAGTCACTTGCGGGAGTGGCTTCACGCCCATTATTCGCCTTCTGTGGAACCCGCCACAGAAGGGATGTGCACATTAAGGAATTTGGGTTTATCGCTCGACGGAGATGAGCGGGGATTAGGTGGGAACGGCTGCGGTCCCCCACTGGCGGCGTGGAGTGACCTGTTGCGATGGGCACTCTGGCAGGGCTACACACTTTAGTGTGTAGTTGTAGATACCTCATTTCTGCACCTCCCGCAAACCACCCGGTGATGATTGGGCCGCATGTTTGGTACGCGGAACGATTTATGACAGTTCATAAGTTTATCGTCAAGTAATTGCTCAAACACTGATGTCTACCTCTTAATTGTCATCTACGCGCCGATACGGTCGTTTTGACAGTAATTAGAGTACATTTGGAGTCCGGGCTTAAAACCGTCTTCATTTTCTGATAACCGCTAAATCCCGAGTCAGAATGTTATGGAATGTTCCGGATATTTCTATTCCATATTTTATAAATCTTTCACAATCTTTTAATCTTTGGTAAAGAATTTCCCGTAATATTCATACAAAATATTAAGGAAAATAAGATTAAGCCGTTATTCCATAAATTAAACACGGAAATCTTTCTTCCGCAGGAGGAAACCACCTGGGAATAGACGCAGCAGGTGCTGCGCCTCTTCCAAGAGACGCAGTGACTGCTGCGCCTCTTCCCAGGTCCTTTTCCGCGTATTTTTCGTATCTTTTCATATCTTTTCGAGATTCACTTCCAAAGTTTCTTCGAAAACCCTAATGCCTTCACGTGATTAGTATAAATAGGAGCCTTCGCTCCTCATATTTCTCACGCGAGTGTCCGCCCTTCTCTTCTCCCTTTGCATTCTAGACCACGTTCTTACTTTTTGGCGTCTACGTGCTTGAACTTTCGACCACGTAAGGTCGGATCCTTCTGAGTACCAGCCTCGTTTGCATGACCGACCAATTTGACCAACTCCACAATCAATCAACTTAATTAATCTTAATCGTTTTCCTCTTACGAGGGCACTTTCGTTACATTCGAGTCGAGCATAACTAATCATAAACTTAGTTCATCTCGTTTCGTCAAACATGTAAGTCTGAGGGTGTAAATCCTTCTTTATTTATTGTTATTTACTTTTTGTATCATTAATGTAAGGTTTATGTCGAAAGTACTTCTTGAAACCGATTTATAAAACCATGCTTTAAAACCCTTTTTACGGATTACCAGAAGATGACCGTCGAGAAAGGACGCAGCAACTGCTGCGCCTCTTCGAAGGAGCGCAGTGCCTGCTGCGCCTCTTCGTGAGGCTGCCGTAGTTCCTGCTTCCTTTCTTCTTCCTTCGTCCTCTGTCAATTCATTGTTTTTTTTGTTTTCGTTTGTTCTTCAATTTCTTGACATAATAGCATAGTAATTTCTCATGTACATTGTTTATCATTATAAACACGTATCATTCATCATTAAATCCCGACTTAGATCCCAAGTAATCCAATATTTGCGGGTTTTCGTCATTAAAATCAATCCGGGTTGTAGAGATTCGATTCTTTCATATTGAGTCTCTGGAATTCGATCTTTGATATATTTTCATCTGTCTATTGTCGTATTCGTCGTTAGTTCTTCATTAATTCGTCATATTTAGCCTATTTAGTTCACCCATGTCACTAATCAATCTTTCGTTCATGTAATTAATTCGTTTGCATTCGTTTCATCCATGTTTTATTGCTTTTATGACTCATTCGCATGTAATTAATGTATTAAATCACTTCCATCCGAGTCGAATATCATAATTAATCATTAAAATCACCCATGAATATTAACGATTTGCAGTTCCGGCTTCACAGCCAGAACTCACCCTTGGAACAGACGCAGCAACTGCTGCGCCCTCTGGAAGAGGCGCAGCTCTGCTGCGCCTGTTCCAGGTTGACTTCTGTCTCTGAACTTCCGTTCTGCCTTGACCTAGTTTAATTAGCTTACGTACTTAATTAACTATTAATCGTATTATCGCCTAATTCCTGTTCGTTAATTTATTTATTTGTTCTTTCTCAAATTATCCGTTTTGAAAGTATTTTCGACATAAATCAATTGAATCCATTGTAATTATTGTAATTTTCATTATTGTAATTTTTATTTCTTTTATTGTATCATTTGTATGCTTTCACATGTAATTGAACTTAAATCCCGATTCGACCCAATTGTATGCTAAATTAATTGTTCACCGACTTAGTCCAATTCTCACATGTTAGGATTAAAACTTGGATGTTGCATTGCATGCATATAATCGACGATATATCAAGTATAGACGATTTTCCCTAATCATTAGTAGAGGACGCTATCGAGGCGGGCGGGATTAGGTGTTCGATCAAAAGAGCTTCCTAATACGTACCCTCACCTCTTACTCCAGATCTCTGTGAACATCCGTGTTCATTGGCATCCACGAGAGTCATTCTAGACATAGAAGGCTAAGGGTAACGAGTTCTTGGTGTTCATGTCACTACTTTGTGTCTTGACATGACACGAGGTATTCGAACGGTTTCCAATTTTCCACAATAAATTGGTGGCGACTCCACAAATGCAAACGCTTATTCTCTCCTCCCAAGCGCCCTCGTGGGCCCGCGTCCACAGTTTGGCGACTCCACTGGGGATAATACACTTACGTGTAGCCAAGGGTGAAACTTGAACAAGGTTAGGGAATAGTTTGTACAAGACAATTGTCGGTTTTCATAACTCGGTCTTCCTAGATCGCTTATTCGGCCTTCCTAGGCCCAACCCAACCCATTCGACCAATCGTCCCGTCTAAACGGTCCTAATTCTTATTTGGGCCTAAGGATGGATAACGATTGACGTCATCCATACCATGGTACTTACTCTTGTTTGTATCAAGGACTTTCACTACTTGAGGAAATGGACTAGGAATCGGCCTTACTCTTGTTTGGTATGAGCCTCTCCACAAACTTCGGGTTTGATTGTTCGGTATGGCAACCCACCCTTTAAACCAAAACCCTTTTAAATGCACTCAGCATCCCGTTATAATGCTTGTATAAATGCTTGTACCTTATGTGATCACCATTTCTAAACGAAACCATGACGATTTTTGTAAAATCAAAATCCTTTTAAAGTGTAAATTTCGAAAAAAGGCCAATGATTAGCGCAAAACTGAGTCAAAACTCCGTCCATTTGTCGAGTCAAATTTCGGGCCCAAGCCCATTTCAAAACCTCACTTCGAGTCCACTCCTACAATTACACTAAAGTTGACTAGGACCAACATTTTTCAAATCTTGTCATTTCTTCAAAAGCTCACCGACACAAGTGGCACACACCCACTTCACGAGTCAAAACATTTCTTAGTAAGTGTGCTAGACTGGTCGATCGTGTTTTGATTCGTCGTCGATCTCTTATCCAATTTCCAAGATGCCTGAAACAAGCGACGTGAACTTCAATCAACTCCAAGATGGTAATGATCGAATCCTAACCGCGCTAGCTCAACTCCAAGTTACTCAAGACCAAGTGTATGATCGCCTTGACACCATCGAGGGCCGGATTTATACCGTAGAAACGAGGTTGCCTCCTCGGGAAAGTGAAGTCGTTGATGACTTCGTAAATGACTTCAGGGACGAAAACCCTCCCATGGGTATGACTGCAGCTGAGAAACGACTCCAATACTTAAAGGAGCAATTGATGTATCTAAAAGGGGATGACATTTATAGGGAGAATAATCGCAAGTATGAGGCCGTGAGTTCCAAGTTGCCAACCAACTTCAACATGACGGATATCCCTAAATTCAAGGGGCACGAAAACCCTTTGAATCACATCCGTGCTTTCAAGGAATACATGTCTATCAAAGGCATCAAACCCGAGATGTTCTTAAGGATCTTTCCTTCATCTCTTGACACCATCCCAAAGCAATGGTTCTACTCTCTAGAACACAAGAAGATCGCTACTTGGGAAGACGCCGCGATCAAGTTTGCTAAGCAATATGCGGATAATGCTGAGATCCAAGTTAACATGCGCACTTTAGAGGTTCTTACCCAAAATGACAAAGAAGGTTTCACCGACTTCCTAAGTAGGTGGAGGAAGACTAGTACCCAACTAGTTGAACGCCCGGACGAAGCTACCCTTGTGGAAAAGTTCGTGGACAACCTAAAACCCATCTATGCAAATCATTTGAGGTACCAAAACATCAAAACTTTCAAAGACTTAACCGTACTGGGAACAAGGATCGAAGATGACATCCGTAAAGGGCTCTTGTCCAAAACGGTAGGTCGAGGATATCAAGGCTCAACAAGTCGTTCTTACGGCTCCACTAGCAAGACCGATGAAGTTAACCTCCTCGAGCCATCCAAGAAGAGTGCCCCACCAAGGAAATTTACAAATCTTGGGGACACTTACTCCAATGCTCTAAAAAGGTTAATGAAACAAGGCAAACTCCAACCCATAGGACCTACACCCGAACCAGAAAAGAAGTCCAAGTTCTGGGATGAGAACTCATACTGCGAATATCATAGGGGTAAGGGGCATGACACAGAAAAATGCTACAAATTGAAAAATGTGCTTCAAGACATGATTGAGGATGGTCGACTACCAATACCGCCGGGAGGTAAGCCCAACAACACTCAGAATCCTCTTGGAATTCTAGTGATCACAAGTGAAGAATCTACCTTAGATTTTTCACACCTCATTTCTCCAATCGAAGATGAGATCCACGCGATTGAGAATGAAAGGTTCTACTCTACCATTTCCCCTACCATTGCCGACTTCATCGCATGGGCAAGGAGTGTGGATAGGCAAGTTTCGGAATTGGAAAATGTGGTGACAACTTTACATGATCCCAACGCGACACCTAAAGAACACGCGCCACTAATCTTTTCCCAAAATGCTACTATGCAAGAAATAGTCGCCGTGGTTGATAAACTAGTCGACCAAATCACAGAATTAGAGGACGATATCATGAGAATGAGGGAACTAGCTACAGTCAATGGAGTATGGGCCGATGACGATGAACATGAGTATCTCATGAACACTCTCTAGTCAAGGAAATAGTCCAAAATGGTGAAGACCAAGATGTGGGCCACCTAACTCGTTCGGGGCGTCCATATCAAAGTACAACTCAAAATGGTCCAACCAACGTTATCACACCAAATGATAACGAAGATGACTCTACTGATCATTTACTCAAGCAATTACAGAAAACAAAGGCTGATCTTTCAGTCTGGAAATTAGGAACAAGCTCATTCCCACATCGCCAAGCTTTACTGCAAGCTTTGGCCAAACTAAATGTAGCACATAACTCCACACCCGACGATGTAGTCAACTTGGTCTTCCAAGAATCACCGAAGCTAAGTAATCCTATTACTTTCTCAGATGAAGATTTGCCACCCTTTAGCGCTAGTCACAACTTGGCTCTTTACATCACTGTCATTTGCTTAAAAAAGAATGTGCCAATAACCTTGGTGGATGATGGTGTTGGAATATATGTGTCCTCCGACAATAATGCGATCACGACTGTTGATCATGATGATCACATGTTTAAGTCTCGTTTTAAAGAATACAATTGGGAAGTAATTTTTACTGTCAACTGGTCAACATATATCGGTAATGATTGGCTGACTAAAGTTTGACATTACTGTCGTGTGACGGTGGTGATCAGTTGACCCCCTAGGTCATACCTATAGGGCAACACTCTTAATTGATCATTTAATTAATCGTATAATGTTACGAGTTAATTAAATTACTTGAAAATTGACGGACGATTTTGGAAGTAAAATTTACGTATCAAATTGAAATGTGATTAAATGAGATACGGTCTGAGTAATCGAATTGTATCATTACTCGGATGAAATTATTGTTTAAAGAAACAATTGAAATTGAATGAATTATTATAAATACAATTTATTGTGATTTATAAATTGGTAAATTATTTTGGTACAAGTAATTATGAATTACTAAGTCGATTTTGTATGTGACGTATTTTTAATAATACGTTGATTTTTAATATGTTAAAAATACATAACAAATTTATGTTACATATGACATGTGACATTTTGACAATTGACAAAAATAAAATGGATCCCATATTATCTCAATGTGCCGAAATAAGGAGGAGGATTAGGATAATATTGTGTTTGATTAAGTTAATGGTAAACACAATGATTACCTACTAATCTAGCCATGCAACCCTATTGTTTATTGTGAAGAACAATCTATGCATGCATTGGCTCCCCTTTACCTCTCTCCCACCCGGTTTTATGAAGAGAAAAACCACTTGGTTTTTCCTCTTAACTTTACCTAATATACAATAATGTAATTGTATTATTCATTCATACTTTCACTTATCTAAAATAAGAGTTTTAGAGAGATAAAAAGCTCCCATTCTTCCTCCTCCAAAAACCGAAATATTAAGTGTTATATACAATATTTTGGGTCATTTTCTACAAGATTAATATTGTACTAGTTCATATAATATTAATTTTATTAAGAGTAAGCTTTGGGTATAATTCCTTGGGAGAGATCCTACACTTGGATCTTTGTTCATCCAAAAGGAAAGCTCAAGAACAAAAGAAAAGGAGATTTCTTTTGTGCCCATTTGAACCGAAAATACAATGTAAGAATAATGGTTCTTCCTTATTTTATTTTATTGTTTGCATGCATAAAATCCATCTTTAATTTTATGACAAATTAAATTAACATATATATGAATATGTAAGTATATAGATCTAATTTTCTTTCAATCGGTATCAAGAGCCATGGTTGTTTGCATGCAAATCGGTTAAAAGTTTTTCCGAGTTATAAAGATTAACATATAAAACTTGTAAAATTTGTGTTATTATGATATATCACGAAATTAATTCAAGCATGTTAAAATTTCTGTTCCTAAAATGTTTTAGGATATTTTGGTTATATTTACGGATTTTTATTGTTCATATTATACAATAATGGCATTTAAATATGATTTTATGAGTAAAAATGTCATTTTCGGTCTAAAATTAGCTATACTTCGAATTTTCCAGTGATTTTTGGATATGTTGTCACATATATTATTTTGAGATAACCTGTAAAGTTTCATAATTTTTGGACTTGTTATGCTCGAAAAATGGATTTTTCATTATTAAATTCGGATTTAGGTGAAAAATAGGTTAATATGAGTTAAATTTCGAATCTGGTCATAGAAATTTAATATGTTGTCACATGCAATTTTACAAGATGTGTGTAAAATAATGGGCTATAGTGAAGTCTTTTTGCATGATTTATGGATTTTTGAAGAAAAATTGCATGAATAGTGACTTTATTAGTGAAATATTGATAAAACATACTCTATGACTTAGGAAAAACATCAAATGTTGCATTTTATTATCTTTTTCAGATCTAAAATTGAAAAGTTGATGAGAATAATTTTTCACATGTTTTTATGATTATTTTGTTAAAAACCGATAAACCGCAACATTGTTTTTCCGGAAAAATATCGAAATTTTTAACCTAAATTTTTGAACATTATGAGTGTCATGGTATTTTTCCAGAATTTTCATGAGTTTAAATTTCAAATTTTTAATTTATTTGAAATTTTGTGATTTATTTGAAGTTTATAGCTTATTTTTGTAATTTTAGTCCATTAATGAACAATTTTATAAATATGAGTTAATTATGGTCAAATATTAGTGAAGACTAAATTTTGAGTCCTAAGAGGTTAGGGTAATTAACTTATGCATAAATATGAATTTATGTATTTTTTGTGATTGTAAAATGTTGAAATCACGCAAATCCGTAAAAACCGAGTAATATACGATATTGGCTAATTAAAGGCGATTTAGCATAAAATTGGGCATGTTCATACATATTATAATGCTGCATTTTCTTTATGATTGTCATAATTTTAATTTATGTAATTTTTGAATTATGTAATTTTACTTAGTATGGCCTTAGATTTTAATTGGTATTTCCCGAAATGTATGGGAATATCGATTCGGTTGTAATTTTATTGTGATCTCGTATCACCGTTTTGTAATTTAATAGATTTATTTTATTTTAGTTACAAATGTATAATAGGAAATTATGTAATTTATTATGTAATTTTATTCATTCCGGAGTTTCCAAAGACGGATTTCTTCACGAATGGCGATACATAAAGACGGTGTTACCTCGAGACGCGCGCCACAACCGAAGTTCAAGGGACCAATAGAGTTGGTTTCCGAATATGTAATAGTTAAATAGTTTTTCTATTTTAGGAAAGGCCATACTATGATTTATTTATTTTTATGCTTGCATTTTATTTTATGTCACATGCATCGCTAAATCGCCATAACTAAAACATGCATCTTCTTCATCGAGTTTATCGACCGTGTCAATTAGAATTATCGTAGTTCACCGCTTTAGTTCACTTAAAACGTGATAGATAATAAATTGACATGACCTCTCGCTAAAACAATTAATTGAGACATAGCCTTACCAAATAGTAGAAACCATGAAAACCTATTTCGCGAGGGAGTGCACTCGGCCATCCCGGGGTACAAACCTTGTTACGTAGGGGAAGTGGGTGATGAATGTTAATCCACCGAATTCATGTTGATAAGGGATGAATCGGCCCTACCGTGCCCAAGTTGATATGGATTTGGATCATGGACACATTTATTCGAAATTTGGATTGAACTCAACAAAAGTTTTTGATAAGGGATGTATCGGCCCTACTGTGCCCTTGTCGAATGTGTTTTGGGCTAAAGATAATTGTTAATGTAATATTATCGACCAAGAGTTCTAAAAGTAGAATCGATTAAACGTTAATCCACCGAGTTATATTGATAAAGGATGAATCGGCCCTACCGTGCCTAAGTCGATATGAATTTGGGTCTTGGAATCATTTATCTAGTTGGGTAGAGGTCACTAAAAAAAATGCATAAAACTTGTTTAAATCATACATTTTTACGAGTATTATTATAACGACATTTGTTTTACTCCTTATATTTTGTTTTGTAGACCACTTCTTTTTCTCATAACAAATGGCAACACCAACTCCAAACGCCACACCTCTCACTAGTTCATCATGGCTCCGATCCTTTATGGATCGATGTAAACTTGAAAAGAATGGGTCAAATTTCTCCGATTGGGATGCCCAACTCAAATTAGCCGCCCAAGGTGACGACAAGCTTCGTTACCTTACCGAGGCCTCTCCACCCGAACCTACTACTAGGTCGACCGCCGCCACTAGGGAAGCATATGAGGCTTACCAAAAGGAGTCCGCCGCAATGAAAAATGTCTTGATATTTGCGATGGAGGCGGACCTCCAAAGGAGAGCCTTTAAAATGGGCAATGCTAATGAGATTTACTCCAAGCTTGTGACAATGTTTTCACAAACTCCGCGGATCGTCCAATATGAGGCGGCCGCGGCATTCTTTGATCTCGACTTCAAAGAGGGCCAAAAGGTTAGCCCTCATGTGCTCAAACTTATGGAGCTTGTCGAGACCTTGAATATTCAAAAGGTTGAAATCCCCAAAGAACTCATTGTAGATAGGATTCTACACTCCTTGTCCAAAGTCAAAGCGTATGTTCAATTTCGGGTGAATTTTAACATGCAAGATAAGGATGTGTCTCTTGAAGAATTGCACAAGTTAATTGTGCAAGCCGAGAGGGACATGGGGTTAAATGTGAACCCACCAAAAGATGTGCTTAACATAAGCACTAAGAGTAAGGGGAAGTTCAAGAAGAATGGAAGGAAGGGCAAGAAGCAAGCTCCCACATTCACCAAAGCTAAGACTTGTGAAGCTAGCACTTCAAAGATCAAGAAGGGTCCTCTTGATAAATGCCATTATTGTAATGGTATGGGACATTAGAAAAGAAATTGTTCCAAATACCTTGGTGATATTAAGGCTGGAAAGATTACTCCAGTAGGTAAATGACTATCCTTCTTTTATGTTTCTAATTCAACTATGGTATTATGATGCAAAGTTGTGATAATGTATCTCCCTTTTTATTGTAAATAGGGCCTCCACCAAACAAAGACAAGGGAAAGGAAAAGCAAGCATGAGAAACCATCAAGAAGCTAGGGATAGCTTTCATGGAGCTTTGCTTTTCATTGTCTTATTTTAAATTATATTTTGGATTTTAGAACCTTAAGTTTCCGTGTTCGACATGGAAAGGTATTTTGGATAATGGGTTGTATTTTGGATAATGGTGACTTGGTTTGCAACCCAAGTCACCCGTTTTATCATTTTATCCTTTTGTTCTAAAATTCATGTTTAAATGCTTGCTCTTAGAAACATAAGATTATTCACTTAAAGTGATCTAATAGACAAATATAATGACGGGTTTCATTATATGTCCACATGCTTAAGGCTTGTGTATGATCATTTATAAAGCGATTTTGAGTCTATGAACTCTCTTAAAGGTATGTCAATCACCAAGTTCACATATGAAATCTAAAACTATTAGTCAACCTATGAGGTAGTTCTCCTTATACTTCAAATCACTATTTGTGTCTCATATACTATCTTTGAATCTATAGTGTATTTATTCTAAAGATAGAGTGGGAGAAAAATGAGGACACAACACACGAGACAAGATAAAAATTGTGTACTTATGTAAATGAAGTACTTGTGTAAATGAAGATCTACGCAAGAGAGAATGATTTGAATGAAGGTATATCTATTTACATAGTATACCGAATAGATGAGATCTATGGTCTCAAGTAAGTTCTATATGACAAAAGAGACCAAGTGAAGTAATCGAAAGAACATATTCTTATGATAACTACACGAGGAGACCAAAAGAAAGTTTTGGAAGAAAAATGACTAATGTAAAGTCTTAACAAGTTTTTAACTAAGTTCTATATGATAATTTTTGACCAATAGTTTCAACCTTGAGATTTACTTAAGAGCCTAAATGAATCATAGTAACATACTAGTTATGATCAAATTGTAACGATTGATATACCGATATCTTCAATGGCCAAGTTTTTACCACGCAAATGTCATTGCATAACCTCATTATGAAATGGTTAAACCTCCTTCCGAAAGGGTATTTTCGAAGGACGTGTTCTAGATATTACTTATATTTAATAAATGACATTGCCACACATCATTATGACAAGAGTGTGTTAGAGATTTAAAATCTCTTTCTGTAAGGTTTAAGATGAGACCTCTTCGAAATAGGTATTTTGAAGGGATATCATGGGAACATATATGGTTTTATCTTAATAACTTGGCAATGCAATTTGTATTTCAATTCTTGAAAAGTTTCGATTGAGAAGTCAATTTCGAAATATGTGGAATTGAGTGGGAGTTAGGAAATTATCATGTGAAGACATGGAATTTAGTGGGAGCTATCATCCTTTGAATGTTTACAACTCACCACTCATTGAAGAATGACGAGCTAATACCTTCCTTCATAAAAGAAGTTCTTTGAGTTTTCAATTCTGGATGAAAATGGACTATGATGAATCCAATTACATCAAGGGATGTTGGATTAGTATTAAGAGATACACATCGTATCAACATTCACATAGGTTATTCATGTAGATGAAAATGGAATTGCCATTAGCAGTCATGGTCGTTCATTGAACCTATGAATGGTTGATCTCATGATTATTAGTAACTAATGTTTCCGCCATTAGAATAATCATGCACATGTCCAATAGTGAATCATATGCATAAGAGCATGGTGATTCATTTGTAAGCCACAATAGAAACGTCATGAATTCTCGAGTAGAATCCGATGAGCGATTTCGGTGTTTGACGGAATGCTCTATTGTGTGTCAAGAGGTTGCACATATTATAGAAAATCCGAGCACATGCAAGGATTTATGAAAATCCTTAACCCTTCAAGCTAGAAAGAGAAATGAGAAGTTTTTGGAAAGATACTTAGTTAGAGAATAAGAAGTTACTCAAAACTAATCTTTCCTTATATGCTAGGACTTGTGAGAAGTGCTGGGTCAGTTATCTTGACAAATTGTTGCAAGATTCTACAAAACATATACCTAGTGCATTGTGTGTGGATGGAGTACTTGATCAGTACAAGTTATATCATTCATCACAAATTCGTTCGTTATGTGATAATCGATAAGAAAGTTCCTTCAAGTTAAAGAACCGAAACCAAGGTCGGGAACCTTGATGTGTCTTTGGTAAGATTCATGCTATGAGAGAGAACATGAATGTGAAGGAAATGCAAGTGTAAGAAGTTTGAACACATGGACACATGGCATGTTAAACTTCTATTGCAATCAATAAGTGTTTACACTTACGTTATACATCACAAGGTCGTAATATGATATTGACTACCCGAGTGTGATGTCGACATTTGTCGTTTGAGTTTTTAACTCACCTTGTACATTGTTATATCCAAACGGGTTGTGGAGACAATTGAACCCCGTTAAAGTGAACATGGATTAACATTGTATTTGCCCATAGTTACTTGTATGAGGTGACGTCTCGAAGTGACTAGAGTGTGATGCGATTGATGGCAAGTTCAAGTGCCATAAAGTCATGTGAGATGACTAGTCGATCACATAGGCAGACTGTTAAGAACTTTTTGTCGGGCCTAATGACCGCTTATAGAGTTCTGGCAAATTTATATAGCCTGGTCGTGGCGAGAGCTACTATAGTATTCAAATGAGTCGATTATTTTGACTAAAGACTATTCGCCTAAGATGGCACAGTTTCAGATTAACTTTGATTTGTGTTACTACGACCTTCGTAAATGGGGTCAAATGGGCATATTTTGGGTTATGATGGCTGTGGCTAGTCGAAGGGAATGAGTGCGATAGGAATTGTCCACCCCTAGTCAGGGTTATAACAATATCTCAGGGCCACTCGAGGAGTAATGAACTGGAAATGCGTGGCCACGCTCGGAATGTATCCATGGTGGATAAATCCGGTCAATCAGTTATTCTCCAGATCGAGGAAACCACTCTCGATATGATCACTTGCAAGTACGACCTGAAAGACACCTTGCATTGAGTGGGAGATAGTAATAGGACAAGAGAATTGGTGGCGCACACTTGTCGAGGACAAGTGGGAGATTGTTGGAATATGTGTGTCCTCCGACAATAATGCGATCACGACTGTTGATCATGATGATCACATGTTTAAGTCTCGTTTTAAAGAATACAATTGGGAAGTAATTTTTACTGTCAACTGGTCAACATATATCGGTAATGATTGGCTGACTAGAGTTTGACATTACTGTCGTGTGACGGTGGTGATCGATTGACCCCTAGGTCATACCTATAGGGCAACACTCTTAATTGATCATTTAATTAATCGTATAATGTTACGAGTTAATTAAATTACTTGAAAATTGACGGACGATTTTGGAAGTAAAATTTACGTATCAAATTGAAATGTGATTAAATGAGATACGGTCTGAGTAATCGAATTGTATCATTACTCGGATGAAATTATTGTTTAAAGAAACAATTGAAATTGAATGAATTATTATAAATACAATTTATTGTGATTTATAAATTGGTAAATTATTTTGGTACAAGTAATTATGAATTACTAAGTCGATTTTGTATGTGACGTATTTTTAATAATACGTTGATTTTTAATATGTTAAAAATACATAACAAATTTATGTTACATATGACATGTGACATTTTGACAATTGACAAAAATAAAATGGATCCCATATTATCTCAATGTGCCGAAATAAGGAGGAGGATTAGGATAATATTGTGTTTGATTAAGTTAATGGTAAACACAATGATTACCTACTAATCTAGCCATGCAACCCTATTGTTTATTGTGAAGAACAATCTATGCATGCATTGGCTCCCCTTTGCCTCTCTCCCACCCGGTTTTATGAAGAGAAAAACCACTTGGTTTTTCCTCTTAACTTTACCTAATATACAATAATGTAATTGTATTATTCATTCATACTTTCACTTATCTAAAATAAGAGTTTTAGAGAGATAAAAAGCTCCCATTCTTCCTCCTCCAAAAACCGAAATATTAAGTGTTATATACAATATTTTGGGTCATTTTCTACAAGATTAATATTGTACTAGTTCATATAATATTAATTTTATTAAGAGTAAGCTTTGGGTATAATTCCTTGGGAGAGATCCTACACTTGGATCTTTGTTCATCCAAAAGGAAAGCTCAAGAACAAAAGAAAAGGAGATTTCTTTTGTGCCCATTTGAACCGAAAATATAATGTAAGAATAATGGTTCTTCCTTATTTTATTTTATTGTTTGCATGCATAAAATCCATCTTTAATTTTATGACAAATTAAATTAACATATATATGAATATGTAAGTATATAGATCTACTTTTCTTTCAGATGGCTCCGCGGTCAACGTCATACCCCTCAAAACGGCATACAAACTAGGCATGAAAGAATCGGATTGGACCCCTACCAATCAAGGTGTTCGCGCATATGATGGTACGCGACGAAAGGTAGTAGGACTCGTTAACCTAACCATAGCCACAGGGCCAATTGAGCGAAAGGTTAACTTCCAAATAGTGGACATTGAAGCTTCCTTTAACATACTTCTGGGAAGACCTTGGATTCATGCTTCCAAAGTGGTAACATTCACCCTTCACCAAAAGATCAAAATTCCACTAAATGGCAAAGTGGTGACGATCACTTCGTCACCCATCAAGGCGATAATCGAAAAGAAGTCAAATAATCAAGTCCTTGCGGATCCAGTATACGAACTTGGGGGCTTTCAAAGCATAAGTGTCATAGAAAGCGAGTTGGCACCCCTATACTACGATCCCTACTCCAACTTGGTGGTCAACCACATACTCAAATCCCAGGGATACTTCCCTGGAATGCCTTTGAACCCTGTCCGAAGAAACACCTTCGCACCCTACAAGGAAGGCAACTAAAAAAGAATACCACTTGGACTAGGATACAAACCCACCAAAGAGGAAGTTCTCGAGATGCTCGCTCAAGTTCAAAACCGTAAACACGTAGGAGTCCAAATGCGACCATATTTCCCTACCCTAAATGGATACTTTGTTAGGGAAGGAAGTCAAGAACTCTTTCACGAATTTCCCGAACCTTGGCACTACCTCGGAAGGAAGCTAGCCAGAATCGAGATCTTTCACGATTGCTACTTCATTCCTCCAGAAACGGTTCCTACCGTCAAGCACCTTGCTTAGACGAACAAGCTGTTAGTCTACTGTTTGGAGAAGATCGATTTGTTAGAGCCGCGCAGGATGAGATCATTACCATGATACTTCAAGACAACCACTTCAACCCTACCGCGTTAATCACAGAAACAAACGCGAACCAGCTGAAAGGATGGAGAAAATCAATCAAGTGGACCAACAATCAAGGAAGACTCTTCAAGCTCACCACTGGAGAAGGAGAGATGTTCAAAGGAGAACCAGAAGACGATGAATTCGAGTCAGAGTCAGAGTCGGAGTCAGAGTCGGAGTCTAGAGAAGTCGCTAAGGAGTCTCCTCTTGTCGTCAACCCCATTCCCTTTGTTTCTCCTAGCTTAGCCTCAAATAGTAACAGTAGTTCGGGAAATGTCCCAACAACTGTTCCTTTACCGCCACTGACCACAGATCAGATGGCTTCTTTGTTTCAACTTTTCTCAAACTTTAATATGAATAAATCAGGTTCTGCTTACTCTTTGTGTTATCTTGAATGCAATTCTGTTTACGATGATACTGAGGATGACCCAGACCCAGACTCAATTGAGATACCTCCCTACATAGACAAGGAAATACTACAAGAGGGAAAGGGGGACCAGTAATAGAGAACACTGAACCCATCAATGTAGGAACCAAACTAGAACCCCAAGAACTTAGGATAGGGACAACCCTGAGCCCCACTGAAAGGGCCAATTTCATAGACCTCCTACCTGAAAGTTATAAAAGGGCGCGCCGTTGCCGAATTCTTTGCAGAAAATCCCATCAATGATGCACAAACAGTAGATACTTGGTCATTTCCAGACGAGGATATACTCCAAACCGATGTGGACTCCTGGGACCTTTACTTTGATGGAGCATCAAACTTAAGAGGATTTGGAATAGGAGTGTTGCTCATTTCTCCTGAAGGCGAGCATACACCGATCTCTGTCAAACTCGACTTCGAGGTGACAAACAATGCGCAGAATCTGGCTTTGTCTCATTGGACTACAGGCGGCAGTGAGCTTAGGCATTAAAAACCTCCGAGTGCATGGGGATTCGTCCCTGGTCATCAATCAAGTTACAGGGTCTTGGAAAATCCGAAGCGAGAGACTAGCACCTTACCAAGCCAGAATAGACCAAGTTGCCCAATTCTTTGATCACGTAACCTATCTACACCTACCTCGGGAAGAAAATCAATTTGCGGATGCTCTTGCAAAACTCGTATCTTTGATTAATATGCCAGATGACATGGTGGAAATGCCTTTATGCATCGAACGACGATCAGAGCCAGCTTATGTCCACCAAATCACCGATGAAGAGGAAATCACATAGGAACCTTGGTTCCAAGCAATCCTAAATTTCAAGCTCAACGGTACCTATCCACCGGATATGGACAAAAGGGGACAACGTGCTATACGCCTACTAGCTTCCCAATACGTTCTCATGCAAGGAGAGTTATACAAAAGAACACCTCTTGGTGTAGTCCTACGTTGCCTTGATCATTCACAGGCGCGGAAAGTGATGGAAGAAGTTCATGATGGAGAATGCGGTCCTCGCATGAGTGGGCCCATGATGGCGAAGAAAATCACACGTTTAGGGTATTATTGGACCACAATGGAATCCGATTGCATCAAATACGTAAGACATTGTCACAACTGCCAAATCTTCGGGAATGTACAGCATGTCCCTCCTTCATTGCTCTATACGATGGCATCTCCTTGGCCATTTTCTGCCTGGGGAATTGATATAATCGGGAAGATAACTCCAGCCGGAACAGGAGGTCACTGTTTCATCCTCGTGGCAATTGAATATTTCACCAAATGGGTAGAAGCGGCTTCCTACACTAGTCTCACGGCTAAAAACGTGGCAAAGTTCATACAAAACAACATCATATGTCGATACGGTTGCCCACATGAGATCATTAGTGATAATGGATCACATTTCCAAGCCGAGACTGAGCAATTGCTAGCCAAGTACAAAATTAGGCATCACCACTCTTCGCCATATAGACCACAGACTAATGGCGCGGTAAAGGCAGCAAACAAGAACGTTGTCACAATTCTCAAGAAAATGATTGACAACTATCGAGATTGGCCAAGCAAAATACCCTTTGCTTTATGGGGGTACCGCACATCTGTTATGACGCCCACTGGGGCCACCCCTTTATATTTGACCTACGGCATGGAAGCTGTATAGCCAGTCGAGTTAGAAATACCATCCTTGCGTATCTTACTCGAAAGTCAAATCCCGGAAGCCGATTGGAAGAGGGATAGATACAAAGAACTCATCCTCTTGGATGAACGTAGGCTCCGCGCACTACATAATGTCCAAACATATCAAGCACGTATCAAACGGCTCCTGGCCAAGCTGAAATAAGCTAATGTCACTCTGCTCTTGCATTTTGACAATTCGTCATCCTCATATCATCAAATAAACTAAATTCTACCTTAAGAGTAAGTAAAAAGCTCGTGCTTATCTTCTAAGTTCATTACAAGCTCTTGATTAGAACAATTATTCTTTTACATTTACTCGAACTACGCGCAAGGGTTTGATTTCATTTTTAAATGAATACGTAGGCAATCCTTCACAGGATACAACCCATTAACTTCAAAATGTAAATAGAAGGACATTTGCAGTTGCATTTGGAATTCGACAAGAATAATAAATAGAAAATCACAACGGTTTCATAACCAATTAACCTCCTTTATTTCATTCATTTCTAATAATATTAATAATACGTCACATAATAATAATAATAAAAAATAACAATAAAAAATAGTAGGCTAGGATTCTAAAAACCCCACCTTCTTATTACATTAATAATAATAATAAATAATAATAAAGACTTGGGCTATTCCTCCATCTTCCCTTTGCCCTTGTCATTTTTGTCATACTTCTTGTCACGACCTCGAGTCGGACGCTCCTGCGCCACTTCGGACCTAATCACCAACGGTCTTTCTCGAGGCCTAGCCTTCCCATTCTTGTCAATCACTTTGTCCACGACAGGAGAGGTCTTCGGTTTCTTCGAAGGATGAACAACTCGAAACCCGGCTTCCTCCTCTCCCTCAGTCAGATGCTTCTCTTTCTCCTTTTCCACCTCGCGCACCTTGTAGTCAACGGGCTCGCGCTTCCTCAATCTCTCATGCTCCTCCGGAGAAGTAGCTTTCCTCCACCGCAGATAGGAGTCCGACACCCATAAGGCACTAACAAAAGAGTTCAAGAACCATACATTTCTTTGAGCCCATTTAATGGCCCAGTCCCTTCGACTCTCAATAGTAAGTGCCACGGCAGTCTGCGGGACAGTGTCAAGCTTCGGGATCATCTGCTTCAGTCCAACCTGTCTCATCAGCCTCTCCGGGAAGATGCATACCATGAATTCCAAGCCAGGAATGCGCACAGATCGGGTAGGATCCAAGGAAGATACTCCAGTGACAGACTTGAGATGCCACCATGGCACAACCCATCTAATCAAGGGGCCATCATCACTCTTCAGTTTGTTTTCCCAGTAATTGCAGACCCGAGTGAAGTCCACCATGTAAAGCCTGGTCCTCATCGCAATTGAGCGAGCATGATAAGAAGGAACATGAACTAGGGGGCTCGATCAATCGAAGACGCTCCATAAGCCAGACCTACCAAAAGCGGGTATTAGAAACGAAAAAAAAAAAAAGAAAAAAAAGAAACGAAAAAAAAGAAACGAAACAAAAAGAAAGAAAAAAAGAGGAAAAGAAGAAAAGTGTTCTTTTACCCGCAAAATAACGGGACTTCCCAAATAAGGTAGGTCGTGATTGGCTTTCCTGTTATCCAAACCCAATAGGATCTCTCCTAAACATAAACAGGCTGGGCTCCTGCGCAGTTCCATTTGCTCAACTAGGCCCAGGAGACGGGGATCACCTCTCTAATCCTCATCAACATGCCCTTGAAGGACATATACATGTAACAAGCAAAATCCGAATGCCCTTCGCCTAGCAACATAAGAGATGGTGGGGTCGGCCTTGTTAATGAATCGGTCAATAAGGTTTAACATTCGCACTCCTTTCGAGGTCACTAGACGGTCCACCTCAATTCTTGTCAATCCAAGCAAGTCCCTAAACTTGTTCTTATACCCTTGTGAAGTAGAAGGAATAGCAGTCAAGTGTTCCCGGTCCCACCCACCGATCGCAGCAATTTCTTCAGGAAATGGGCAAATGTCACCTCCGGGGAAAGCAAAAACATGATAATTCGGGTCCCAATAATCAAGACAAGCATCTAGGAATGGTTTGACCACCTTGATAAGCTTCAAACTCAACAACGATCCAAGATTATAAGCACCCATGTCGTGTTTCTCCACGTTGGAAAACTCGTTGGTCCACTCTTTCAGACGAATCTCTAAAGTATTCATGATGAATGATTATTTTGAGGATTTTATGTAATAAGACGAAGAAGAGACGGAAGAATTGTGTGAATAAAACCTCTATCGACGCCTCTATTTATACTAAAATCTGTTTCCTAAAATCCGCCAGGACGGAAACACCGGGGAACAGGCGCAGCACCTGCTGCGCCTCTTCAAAGGGACGCAGCTCTTGCTGCGCCTCTTCCTCAGCAATGTTTCTGTGAATTTCCGCGTTGGATCTTTCCTAAATGCCTTAACGAATAATTTCCTATTCATACGGGTTATTATTTTGGGTAAAGGCGTCAGGTTGCCATATTTCGTGTTTCCTTATTCCGCGGGCACACATTTCAAGGCAATATCAGCGTTTTCGTCATTTTAACACACTTATATATTTCTTTCTATTTTCTTCCTTTTTAGGAAATCATTTATATAATTTTTATTTATTTCTTTTTTTTTGGGAATCACTCCACCACCGTCCTACATTACATTTCTAACTTATAGATTTCTATTTTTTTTCATTTTTTTGAGGGTAACCCTCCCTACCGTTCGGTCATTTCCGGCAAATTTTTTGCATTTCTTGCATTTTTTGCACTTGTGAGTCATTCGTTTTGCGCTAATTTAGGCCATACATCGTCAAATGTGTTTTACGAGAGTTTCTATGTAAATTTCGGCAGCATGACGGCGTAAACCGTCATCTACCAAACCTGTTCAAAGCTAACCTGCAGGTACACGCAACACAACCCAGCAGCAAAGGCACTCAGGCCATCATATGCAACTAAAAGAGGGATATGTACACCAAACTGGGGGCTCGAGCCCTAAGCAAAATCCAAATGTCCAAAATGTAGGTCCTAAAATGTACAAATGTGCAAGATACAGCCAACAGCAAACAAACAACAACAAAACTACTGCCGGCCGTCGCCTAACTCCGCAACTCTCGCCTCGAGAGCAGCAACCTCGGCGTCGCGAACCACGAGCTCCTCAAAGAAACGAGCTGTCTCTCTCCGAGATCGGCTCTCGCTCCAGCTCACGCTCCCTCTGCAAACAAAATTGGCTCATGTCAATCATTTCAAACAATCATAAGAAAATAAGAAAATTCAAAAATGAAGAAAGGTTCATACCTGACGACCTCGACCGCCGACAAGTGCCTCGACGGCAGTAGCTCGCAGCCGGTTGGCCACCCTCCATAACGCCACAAACCGGGACGGCGCAACCTGCATTTTCAAAAAAAGAAGCTCTTAATAATCGGATAAGTTCAATCAAATGTGTTCTTACACAAAAGATCATACAAATTAGAGGCTCACCCTCCGAATCAGATGCTGCCAATCGTCCAGGCCAGCATCCGTCACAGCCACGTCAAAGTCACGCAGCTCGGAGATCGTCGTCCTCCCGATCGCATCAGTGTACTCAAGGGTCTCGGGGTACTCTGGGGGCTCGATGCCCGTCGCCTCGACATCCTGCAAAGTCAAATGATTCTCATTAACCGATGATCTTTCATCGTATTCTCAAAAATCAAAAATAAAGAGGAGTAAATGCTCACCACAATCGGCCAGTACGCCAACCTCCCGTAGAGGAACGCCGAGTAGTCCTCACCAAGAAGCGGGAGGGCGTCACCACCGACGTCAGCCAAGTCAGCCTCCCTCTCAGCCTCAGAAGGCTCCCTGAACATCGTCCTAGGAGGATCGATGGGAACCGTCAAGACATCCCGAGAGCACTGACGAGCCAAGCGCTCGCCCAAGTACCACACATGACCCATCGACGTCCTCAGCAGCAGCCGGCTCGAGCTCCTAGGTTGAAGGACCTCAGCCACAAAAGGAGGAGCGCCAGCGTACTCCGCCAAAGGCCTGGGCACCCACTCGGAAAAGACAAGCAAGAAATCATTCTTATGATCGGTTAAAAAGTAATAAAAAAGCAAAACAAATATAAGTGAGATGCTCACGCTGTCCAGCTGAAGAGCGTTCACGTCCCGCCGGTAGACACCGTGAGAGGAACGCTTGCTCCTCGTGCGACACATCACCCAATCCCTCACAACGGGATAGGCCTTCTCCAGCGGCTCCGTCCTCTTGGGCGAGAGGCACGGAAAGTAGGAGTACACCCACGCCTCTGAAGCAAGATGGTCAATAACGATCTTTCGTAATTCGATAAGGAAAAGAAAGTGATTTTAGTCTAAATGAAGGTTCATACCTCCAACAGTAATCTAGGGCCGACGGCACCAGGAGAAGTCCCCTTTTCCATCAACTCCGGACGAACCATGGCCCTCATAAAGCGGATGAGGACCGCAAAACTAGCAGTGACCCAGTCCCAACGTCCTAGGGAGCTCAGGTCAGAAAGAAAGGGAAGAAGCTTCGTCGACAGCCTCTCTCCCTTGTCTCCGAGGTAGATCGAAGACAGAAACCACCAAAGCCACAAGCGGGCCCTCTACTCAGCTGTACAGGGAGGAGGAGCCGTCTCTTTCTCGTCAATCACCACCCGCGCTGGGGTCTTCCCCGCAAAGTAGTCTCGGACATAAGAACTAGGCACAAAACCAGGCACTGTAACAGCCTTCGGCGCCAAGTTCTAGCCGATCAACCTCCTAGCCTCGGCCGAGTCCACCCTCATGGCAGTCTCCGGCCACTCCACCACCTCTGTCCCACACGGCAGACCAGAAATCATGCCGTAGTCCTCCAACGTGACTCCCTCCTCACCAAAAGGCATGTGAAAAGTGGAAGTCGTATCCCAGAATCGGTCCAAGAAAGCGCGGACCAGGCTAAGGTTAGCCCACAGCTTCCTCTTCGCGATATCCCTCCAAGCCTGCACCAGGGCGCCGAATGCTCCCCGCTCGATCATGGCTCGCTCCTCCGCCGACAGCCTCTCGTAGCACTCCATCGCCGTCGTGTAGCCCGTGAACGATCTGATGTTCCCGGCCTCCTATTGTGATTTGAAACAAAAGCTATCTTTAGTTTGAATGAAATGGGAAAAGATATGGGCAAACAGAAATGAAATAAGATGAGTGATGAGTAATGAATTCAAGGTTACCAAGCTCTTCACCGTCCTATAGGACAGGTGACCCTCCGCAGCCCAAAGCAAGTGCCTGCTGTCCCAGGTCTCAGCCCACGCAGGTTCTCCCCTCACCTGACGACCTCCTTGCCCAACGTTGGCCCGCCTCGGGGCCTCCTCCTCCTCGAGGATCTCGTCCTCAGCAACTTCGCCAGCTGCCCCAACCGCAGTGAAAGCCTCCTCGAGAGCACGAGAAGCGTCAACAGCTGTGTCTATCTCCATGGGAGCTCTCCCAGAAGTAGAAGCCTCATCACCTGCAACATTAAGGCAAATTTAGGCCGTGTCGAGTGACGACAAGCCTTAGTTAGGGGATTTTTGAGTTTTTAGAAGCCCCGAAGTCGCTCTTTTCTCGCCATCTTTGGCCATATTCCCAGAAACCCGATCACTCATGTGGTAATTTGGGTTAAGTCATGCCTAAGTTGAAGCCTAGTCATGGGTTCGAGTCGAAATTTCGGCAGCATTTCGTTATAACGGCGATTATGCCCTAGAAAAGTGCCCTGAAAAAGCCGTCACAAACCGAAATTCCGATATGGTAGCAAGTTTACCCATCATCCAAGGATTCCAAATATCAAGTTTCATCGCAAATGGGCAATCCTAAGGCCATTTTCGAAGCAATTTACGGTTTAGCTGTGAAACCGTCTCAATTTCACTCAAATGCCCAAAACTCAATGAAAATTCAAAACAAATACATGGTTATGATCCTTATACTACCAATTAGCCATTTACATGGTCAATTTTACAAGGCAAAATCATTTGGGGGAAAAGCCCCAAATTTTCGACATTTCAGGGTTGAAAACCCTAAATTTTGTCGAACCAATTCGTCCATTATAGAAGATTAATGCAAGAATGATATACGTACCTCGGTTAGTCATGGCCAATGCAAGCTTTTGGATCAAATTTTGGCGGAAATGATTGAAAGTCGAGAGAGAAATTGATGATTGTGTTTCGAAACAAATGAAATAAACCCTCTGTTTCATCGCGTTTTTACGCAGAAAAGACACCTCCAGGAATAGACGCAGCAGATGCTGCGCCTCTTCCAAGAGACGCAGCTCTTGCTGCGCCTCTTCCTTAGCTTCCCTTCATACGAATTTTCAAAAATTCGTTATGAGTTCGTTATTTGTGGGCCCATCTTTGGTGCGCCTCTTCCCCGATGCCATTTCATCTTTTTTGGTCCGTTTGACGATTATTCTTCGTTCAGACCCGCATTTCTAAGCCAACTGCAGACTATCATTCATTATTTATCGCTTCCAAGACCTTATTTGTCACAACGAGCAGGTATTCTTTGACAGGTGTTTCGACACGCCTTCATTATATTCCCCCAGCGAGAGTAAGCGGATAGACAATCCCTCTCGAGACATGGAGATAAGTTCCTGATAAGGTTTCCCAACGAGAGTTCACGGCATACAATCGTCCTTCTCATTTTCTTCTGAAGTTTGTTTGAAGACGACCCAAGCAGATTTCTCCCAGCAGTTCCCGCCTGTGTCCTGCTACTCACAATATTTCTTGTTTCCCCACGGAGTGCGATAAAGGTGTCGTTCTCCAGAAGTTCCCAGACCGGCAGAGTTCTTACACTCAAGCCTTAGTTACCCCTCAGTTTGAAATTATATTTTGGGCCTCCTTCCCATTGATGCTTTCCTTTAGGGTCCCACACCCTAGCACAATCCTTATGTATCTTTCAGGTCTTACCCTTTAGCTCCTACGCTTAACCTTAGCTCTTACGCTTACCCTTTACCTCCTACGCTTAACCTTAGCTCTTACGCTTACCCTTAGCTCCTATGCACTTCCGAAAGCATCTCGAGAAAGAAGTCTCAGGTATGGTCTCTTCTTATGGCTGGCGAGTTTCCTTACGTAGTCTAATGGACTTTAAACGACCCTCCCCGATAGTCGACAGACTCTAAAATGTTCCCGACGACAGGTCCTTGGTTTAGACCCCTTGAGCCGCCTCGCGTCGCCATAGTCGTCAGGTTGTAATCTTCGATTGACCTGATGGCTATACTTTGACTTTCGCCTTGTCCAAGCCTCAGTCAAAGTGGGGGCTCTGTATATACCTCATTTCTGCACCTCCCGCAAACCACCCGGTGATGATTGGGCCGCATGTTTGGTACGCGAAACGATTTGTGACAGTTCGTAAGTTTATCGTCAAGTGATTGCTCAAACACTGATGTCTACCTCTTAATTGTCATCTATACGCCGATACGGTCGTTTTGACAGTAATTAGAGTACATTTGGAGTCCGGGCTTAAAACCGTCTTCATTTTCTGATAACCGCTAAATCCCGAGTCAGAATGTTCTGAAATGTTCCGGATATTTCTATTCCATATTTTATAAATCTTTCACAATCTTTTAATCTGTGGTAAAGAATTTCCCGTAATATTCATACAAAATATTAAGGAAAATAGATTAATCCGTTATTCCATAAATTAAACACGGAAATCTTTCTTCCGCAGGAGGAAACCACCTGGGAATAGACGCAGCAGGTGCTGCGCCACTTCCAAGAGACGCAGTGACTGCTGCGCCTCTTCCCAGGTCCTTTTCCGCGTATTTTTCGTATCTTTTCATATCTTTTCGAGATTCACTTCCAAAGTTTCTCCGAAAACCCTAATGCCTTCACGTGATTAGTATAAATAGGAGTCTTCGCTCCTCATATTTCTCACGCGAGTGTCCGCCCTTCTCTTCTCCCTTTGCATTCTAGACCACGTTCTTACTTTTTGGCGTCTACGTGCTTGAACTTTCGACCACGTAAGGTCGGATCCTTCTGAGTACCAGCCTCGTTTGCATGACCGACCAATTTGACCAACTCCACAATCAATCAACTTAATTAATCTTAATCGTTTTCCTCTTACGAGGGCACTTTCGTTACATTCGAATCGAGCATCACTAATCATAAACTTAGTTCATCTCGTTTCGTCAAACATTTAAGTCTGAGGGTGTAAATCCTTCTTTATTTATTGTTATTTACTTTTTGTATCATTAATGTAAGGTTTATGTCGAAAGTACTTCTTGAAACCGATTTATAAAACCATGCTTTAAAACCCTTTTTACGGATTACCAGAAGATGACCGTCGAGAAAGGACGCAGCAACTGCTGCACCTCTTCGAAGGAGCGCAGTGCCTGCTGCGCCTCTTCGTGAGGCTGCCACAGTTCCTGCTTCCTTTCTTCTTCCTTCGTCCTCTGTCAATTCGTTGTTTTTAGTTTGTTTTCGTTTGTTCTTCAATTTCTTGACATAATAGCATAGTAATTTCTCATGTACATTGTTTATCATCATTAACACGTATCATTCATCATTAAATCCCGACTTAGATCCCAAGTAATCCAATATTTGCGGGTTTTCGTCATTAAAATCAATCCGGGTTGTAGAGATTCGATTCTTTCATATTGAGTCTCTGGAATTCGATCTTTGATATATTTTCATCTGTCATTGTCGTATTCGTCGTTAGTTCTTCATTAATTCGTCATATTTAGCCTATTTAGTTCACCCATGTCACTAATCAATCTTTCGTTCATGTAATTAATTCGTTTGCATTCGTTTCATCCATGTTTTATTGCTTTTATGACTCATTCGCATGTAATTAATGTATTAAATCACTTCCATCCGAGTCGAATATCATAATTAATCATTAAAATCACCCATGAATATTAACGATTTGCAGTTCCGGCTTCACAGCCAGAACCTACCCTTGGAACAGAGGCAGCAACTGCTGCGCCTCTTCCAGAGGGCGCAGCTCTGCTGCGCCTATTCCAGGTTGACTTCTGTCTCTGAACTTCCGTTCTGCCTTGACCTAGTTTAATTAGCTTACGTACTTAATTAACCATTAATCGTATTATCGTCTAATTCCTGTTCGTTAATTTATTTATTTGTTCTTTCTCAAATTATCCGTTTTGAAAGTATTTTCGACATAAATCAATTGAATCCATTGTAATTATTGTAATTTTCATTATTGTAATTTTTATTTCTTTTATTGTATCATTTGTATGCTTTCACATGTAATTGAACTTAAATCCCGATTCGACCCAATTGTATGCTAAATTAATTGTTCACCGACTTAGTCCAATTCTCACATGTTAGGATTAAAACTTGGATGTTGCATTGCATGCATATAATCGACGATATATCAAGTATAGACGATTTTCCCTAATCATTAGTAGAGGCCGCTATCGAGGCGGGCGGGATTAGGTGTTCGATCAAAAGAGCTTCCTAATACGTACCCTCACCCCTTACTCCAGATCTCTGTGAACATCCGTGTTCATTGGCATCCACGAGAGTCATTCTAGACATAGAATGCTAAGGGTAACGACTTCTTGGTGTTTATGTCACTACTTTGTGTCTTGACATGGCACGAGGTATTCGAACGGTTTCCAATTTTCCATAATAAATTGGTGGCTACTCCACAAATGCAAACGCTTGTTCTCTCCTCCTAAGCGCCCCCGTGGGCCCGCGTCCACAGTAGTCAGTATTGTGGAGTTGGGAATGGAGTTCGGAGTATATCTGTGACGATTGAGCTGTGTTGTTTGTTGTATTGTTGGATTATATAAATTGTGTGATTAGTACTGACCCCGTTTATTGTTTTAAAAACTGTGGTGATCCATTCAGGGATGGTGAGCAGTTGTTGAGCAGGTATGAGTCGAGTTACATGGGATAGCTGGGATGTACCACTTTCAGATAATAGAGTCTTCCGCTGTAGCCTGAGTAGTTCATTAAACATTTCATTTAGTTTAGTAGACAGTTGGTTTTGAGAACATGTAACCGTATTTTGGTATTTGGTTTTAGATTGTATCTTATTCACTAAAGTTATACTATTTAAATGTTGTTTCGTTATTGTCTTATGATTATCATTGCCTCGGGCAACCGAGATGGTAGCATCCTTATACCTGAGTGGTCCTGGTAAGGCACTTGGAGTATGGAGGTGTTACAAAATGGTATCAGAGCGACGATCCTGAAACCTGTAACCAATGAATCTAATGAATATAGGGAGTCAATTAAAATGAACCCGGGGTAAAGGTTGTAGGAGTTAATGCAAAGGCTTGGGAGACGTCCTAAAGTCGTGAACTCGCCCTACAATTTTGAACCGGTCACATGGGGGGGGGGGGGTATATGCCAAGGTCATATGTGGTGTTTGTTAGCTTGTATGTGAATGTGACGATATATGTTGTGAATTGATGGATGTTGGGAGTAGAATATTGATGTGGTGATTGAAAAGTTAGTGAAGTATATAAATATGTTGTTTGAATAAGAAGCATGATGGTTGTTTATTATGTGGCATTTGATAACATGAAGTAGTGCAATTGTTGATCATATGAGGAGTTGTGTAGAATTGCATGTTTAGCTATATTATAATGTTGAGTTTATAAAGTTGTATAGTATGTTGGGATATGAGAGATAACATGCGGGTAGTATATACGAGTCAGCATGACTCGATCGAGTAGGGGGTACTCGATCGCGTAGGTGAGGTACTCGGTCGAGTGGGCTTGACTCGATCGAGTGGGTATTTGACGTTTTTATAACCAGAACCGTGTTTTTGGGTACTCGATCGAGTATATAGGGCACTCGATCGAGTAGGGGGTCACTCGATCGAGTGGCTGTGCTACTCGGTCGAGTATGTTAGAGATCAGAAGGTCTGTTTTGGGTCTGATGTCGGGGCACTCGATCGAGTACGGTGGGCACTCGATCGAGTAGCCTCTACTCGATCGAGTAGGTTTAGGCACTCGATCGAGTGTGTTCTGGGCAGTCTCTTTTCGTGTTTTGGGGTTATAGTGCGTATGTTTATATCTACCCTTTCTTATATAGTTTCAAGATGCCGCCCAAGAGAAACGCTTTGTATGCGAGAGCTGAGAACATGAACATCGATGATATCGTTAAGATGTTGGAGCATCAGGATGCTCTTACGGAGGCCCTAAAGAGAGTGGGAAAGGACAACGAGGTTGATCACTCTAAGATCAGCCTTTATATAGCGAGGTTTAACCCAAAAGAGTACAAGGGGACCGGGGAGCCTAATCTTCTTGACAACTGGCATCGTGAGATGGAGACCATACTAGACCTTGTACACTGTCCTGATGAGATAAGAGTAGAACAAGCTGCGTTCTACTTGAGGGAAGCGGCTGGTGAATGGTGGGATAAGGTGAAGGTGAGTGCTAGGGAGATGTACACGAAGCAGGGCTTACCTGCTATACCTTGGGAAGAGTTTCGGAGGGCTATGGGGAAAGAGTTTGTACCTGAGCATGTGAGGAGTAAGCTGAGGGAGGAGTTTGATGGGTTTAGGATGACATCTGATATGTCAGTGGCTGAGTACTACAAGCAGTTTAATGAGAAGTCTAGGTATGCTGAGGACATGGGTTTGAGTGAGGAGAACCTAGCGCTGAGATTTGAGAGGGGGTTGACTCCCAAGATCATGGAAAAGTTACCCGTGGGAGTCCTTACCGATGTTAAGGAAGCTTATGAGAGGGCTGGGAGAGCTGAGAGGTTGGTGGAGATGGCTCAGGAGAGAGTAGTTGAGAAAAGAAAGGCTGAGAGTGAAGGTGGTGGCCAATCGAGTCACAAGAAAGGCAACCACAACCAGGCTAGAGCGTTTTCTTCTGGGTCAGGGTTCAGTGCTGGGGCTTCCTTTGGGCGTGGCCGTATGGGTGGTAGTGGTAGTTGGGGAATGACCTACTATGGCTGTGGCAGTGTAGGCCACAAGAGACATGAGTGCACAAGTGTACCTGGAGCTTTTCAGAGATCGGCTCAGGGGAGCTATTCTCAGGGGCCGGCACAGAGTTATGCGAGCAATAGACCGTCTAGGTCATGGTCTAACCGGGGAAGTCAGAGCTATCAGGGTGGAGATAACCGCAATGGCAGTAATTCCTATCAGAAACCAGCTACGAACAACAACAACAACAATCAGGGGTCAGGTGCTAAGCCGACCACATCAGCCAGTACTGTCCAGGGAGGTGGACAGAAGACCAATGGAAAGCTGTTCATGATGGACAAGAAAGCAGCTGAGGATGATGCACATGTTATCACTGGTACTTTTCTTGTTAACGGTATTCATACCTTTGTTTTGTTTGATTCGGGGGCGTCTCAGTCGTTTGTATCTTTGAGTCATGTTAAACGGTTGGGTTTGAGGGTATATGAGTCTGTAAGTGAGAAAGTTTTTATACCTTCGGGTGAGTCTGTATCATGTGGGAGGTTGTATAGGGATGTATCTATGATAGTTGGGCAAGTTGATCTACCTGTGGACTTGCTAGAGTTTCCTTTAGACGGTTTTGAGATGATAGTCGGGATGGATTGGTTGGGAAAGTATAAAGCTAAGATAGACTGTCATCAAAAGAAAGTGTCTTTGAGAGGTCCTAAGGGCGTTAGTGTGTCTTATCGTGGGTTTGTGGTCAAACCCAAAGTTAAGTTGATTGTTGCTGTGACCTTGAAGTCCTATCTGAGGAAGGGATGCCCTTTGATCTTGTGCCATGTGAGAGATGACCGGATAGAGAGTCCGACGATAGATCAGATACTAGTGGTGGGGGAGTTTGCAGATGTTTTTCCAGAGGAGATTCCGGGGCTGCCACCGAAGAGGGAGATAGATTTCACGGTTGAGTTGAAACCGGGGACGGGGCCAATCTCTAAAGCACCGTACCATATGGGTCCTAAAGAGATGGAGGAGCTCAGGAAACAGTTAGATGATCTGATAGAGAAGGGATACATTAGACCTTGTGTATCACCGTGGGGAGCACCAGTTCTTTTTGTGAAGAAGAAAGATGGGAGCTTGAGGTTGTGCATAGACTACAGGGAGCTGAACCGAGTGACGATGAAGAACAAGTATCCTTTACCAAGGATAGATGACCTGTTTGATCAGTTGAGTGGTGCATCAGTCTTTTCCAAGATTGATTTGAGTTCGGGGTACCATCAGGTGAAGATTAGAGAAGTGGACATACCAAAGACAGCTTTCACGTCGAGGTATGGCCATTATGAGTATGTGGTGATGCCGTTTGGGTTATCTAATGCACCATCTGTGTTTATGGATTTGATGAACAGAATCTTTACGAGGTTTTTGGACAAGTTTGTGGTGGTGTTTATCGATGACATCTTAGTTTACTCCAAGACTAAGGAGGAGCATGAGGAGCATCTGAGGATTGTGTTGCGGACTTTGAGGGAGCATGAGTTATATGCTAAGCTGTCCAAGTGTGAGTTTTAGTTAGAGAAAGTTGCTTTTCTGGGGGCATGTGATCTCTAAGGATGGGGTAGTTGTGGATCCGGCAAAGATTGAGGCAGTGACAAAGTGGGAAGCACCAAAGAATGTTCTTGAGATCGGGAGTTTCTTGGGTTTAGTGGATACAGAGACGGTTCGTGAAAGATTTCTCCAAGATTGCTAGACCTATGATAGCTTTGATGAGGAAAGAGAACAGGTTTCGTTGGGATGAGAGTTGTGAGACGGCGTTCCAAACATTAAAGGAGCGTTTGACCACAGCTCCTATCTTAGCATTGCCTGAAGGGATCGAGAACTTTGAGGTTTATACAGATGCCTCAAAGAACGGGTTGGGATGTGTGTTGATGCAGAATGGTAAGGTGATTGCCTATGCTTCTAGGCAATTGAAGCCTTATGAGGAGAACTATCCTACACATGATCTAGAGTTGGGTGCGGTGGTGTTTGCTCTCAAGATTTGAAGACATTACCTTTATGGGGCAACCTTTAAGGTATTTTCTGATCACAAGAGTCTCAAGTACATCTTCACTCAAAAGGAGTTGAACATGAGACAGAGGAGGTGGATGGAGCTGATTGGCGATTATGACAAAGATATTACCTACCATGAAGGGAAAGCCAATGTTGTTGCAGATGCTTTGAGTAGGAAGAGTGTACATTCCTTGTGTACAGCTTTATCGTTGATGAGGTTGAGAGATGAGGTGGGGAAGTTTGGGATACATATGATGCAGAGAGGGGATGCCATGGGAGATTTGACAGTGCAGCCTGATCTTTATGATGATATTCGAGGTAAGCAGACGTTGGACCCTAAGATGGTTGAGTGGAGAGCTGGAGTAGAGAAAGGGATAGTGTCTCGGTTCTCTATTCATACAGATGGTAGTTTGAGGTTTGATGGTAGGTGGTGTGTCCCTAATGATGAGGAGCTGAAAAAGACAATCATGACAGAGGCACATTGTACACCGTATTCAGTACATCCAGGTGGTGACAAGCTGTACAAGGATTTAAAGAACACGTTCTGGTGGCCTGGGATGAAGAAAGAAACAGCTGAGTTTGTGGCCTGTTGTTTGACATACCATAGAGTTAAAGGGGAACAGCAACGACCACAAGGTAAGATTAAGTCTTTAGAGGTACCGGACTGGAAGTGGGAATCCATTTCTATGGATTTCATCGTGGGTTTGCCAAAGAGTCAACAGGGTAACAACATGATATGGGTAATAGTGGATCGACTGACCAAGTCAGCTCACTTTGTGCCGATGAAAGATACATGGACTAAAGCACAATTAGCTATGGCCTATCGGAAGAATGTGCTAAAGTTACATGGAGTCCCTAAGGACATAGTTGTTGGACCATATAGCTTATATGTTTATGTTTTGATGATGTCAAGGTGTTTTACATTTTATATACTTGTTGCATGTAAACGCTTGTTAAGTGTTTTAGCATTAACCTATTACGAGCAACAAAGAGGATTGTGACGATTACATGAGAAGTTCAAGCCTTCGTTCAAGATCAAACAATTCAAAGATTCATTCAAGTATTATGTGAAGGCGAAGTTTGTCTGAAGAATAATCAAGCTTGGATGATGATGTAGCCTATACTCGAAGATCTCCTTGAAGATTAGAATAGTATAGGTGATTATCTCGTAATGGTAATCAAAGAATGAGTTTCTTAATTAGTAAAGTTATAGCTTTGCAGCTATAACATTACTAGTAAAAGAGCTCAATGTTATAGCTCTTCTACTATAACATTGAAATGCTGAGTTTTCATACACGACTTATAAATGTTTCGAAAATTGTTTTATCATTGTTTAAAGTTTATTTTAAGTGTTTTAATGGAAGTAATTATTTTTATAAAGCCCGGTTTAGTGAGGAGTCCGGTTTTATGGTTGGCGTTAATTGATGGTTATTGGATCAACTTATGAGTTGGACTTTACTATTAGTAAGGGTTTCCATATAGTCTCTCCTAAAACCTAAGTTCTAATTATATATTAAGATTAGGGTTTGCATGATTCACGAGCTTATGAGCCGTGTTATGCGTGTTGCCAAAGAGATATTAGGTAAAGATTTTATTCCTTAATAAAGTCTTTACATATCTTATATCTTACTTAATATATTTGTTTATGGTAAAAGATATTCTTGTTTTAGGAAATCTTATCATAATCTTAGAATTTATAGTAAAGATAATATTTGGAAAGATTATATTCTATCTTTTAGAATATTCTTTATTATCTTTTATGGCTTTTAGGAAAGAGATAATAAGAAGATATAATTTGTAATTATATCTTATTATTTTACTATTAGGTTCTTGTAGAAACCGTGTAGCCTACATCTTCCTTGCCTATAAATACTTTGCTATTTACAACATCTAAAATAGAGACCTTAAGCATAAAAGTTGTTTTCATATTTTAAAAAGCAAACCGTGTGTTTTTAACGAAAACCGATTTGCAATTTTGAAAGGTCGTGTGTTACAAAACTCGCATACTTGTTCTTCCTTTATCGTTATAAGATAATAGTGCTTAGTTGATTTCTTACTCGTTCATTAGCGTGAACCTTTGTTAGAATCATTAGTGCTTTCTTATTAGCGTAAGTTAGTCACTCGAGTATTTAACGGTACTCATTGAGTTACAGCTAGAGTTAGTTGTACGAGTTGGGTTAGTAAATTTGTAATCCATAGAAAGGTACTAAATTTATTAATCGAGAATAGTGGACGTAGGTTTCGACTTGTGAAACTGAACCACTTCAAAAATCCGTGTGTCTCTTCTTGTTTCGCTCTTTCGTTTACTTTGCTTACAATCGTTAGTTGATTAGTTAAAGTTTAATCGATAAACTTTAAATAATCAATTACATACGTACAATCGAAAAAGCTTTAAAAAGTTTTAAATCCTCAATTCACCCCCCCCCCCTCTTGAGTATTTTGGATCAATAGACTCTTCAATTGGTATCAGAGCCTCGTGCTCTTGATTGCCTAACCGCAAAGAGGCTGATCTATCTTGTTTTTCATTTATCTTACTGTTTTATATTCCATTTGCCTATCACGTGATAAATGGATTCCAAATATCTCAAGTGTCCCGTCTTTGATGGGAAGAATTACGGATTGTGGAAAAACATGATGACTCACTATGTGAAAGGACACGATTGGGAGTGCTGGAGGATTATTCAAAACGGTCCACACAAAATTCTTGTGGCATCCGAGGAAGGCACTACCTATGAAAAGAAAGAAGAGGACTATGTCGAGGCCGACTACAAGAAGGCCGAAAAAAACTCCAAAGCAATAAGTCTCCTGCAAAACGGAATGACCTCTACTGAGTTTGATCAGTTCTCTTCATGTTCCACGGCCAAGGAGATATGGGACGGGCTCGAATTAGCTTATGAAGGTACTTCCATTGTTAGGAAGCACCGAATTGACTTGCTTATGCAAAAGTATGAGCTATTCATTATGGAGCCCAATGAGTCCTTAGATAGCATGTCTGCAAGGTTTTCAAGCATCATAAACGAACTGAAAAACCTAGGTAGGAAATTCAGTACTGAGGACATTGCTAGAAAGGTTCTTAGAAGCCTTACTAAGAAGTGGCGTGCTAAGGTCACTGCAATGGAGGAATCACGAGATCTTGAAACCCTTTCCTATCAAGAACTCATTGGTGCTCTCATGGCCCATGAAATTACTCTTAACAAAGACGACGCTGAACCAAGTCGCAATAAGAGTATGGCCTTAAAGAGCGAAGAAGTGGACTCTGACCTAGAGGATGAAACTGTCTTGTTTGCACGACGTTTTAAAAATAAGATTTTTCGAAATAAACAAACAAAATCATCCTATAACAACAATAACAACAAGTCATTCAACAAAAAGGTTAATGACTCAAAGTCGTCTTTCGCAAATAGAGGTTGCTTCAAGTGTGGAGAATCTGGTCATATGATCAAAGATTGTCCAACATGGGAGAAGATAAAGGATAAGACGAAACGTGAGAAGACAAAGAGAGAATTCAAGCAAGTTATGATGGCTTCGTGTTGGGGAGACCTTGACTCAGAAGATGACGAGGAATCTGAAGACGACGAAGTAGCAAACCTTTGTCTCAGCATGTTAGCCTTGACCTAATCTCCGACAGTGACGATGAAAGCACAAATTCTCATTCAAACTATTGCTTTCTTGGAGAATCAGACGAAGACGACGATGAGGAGGTAAGTTATCTTGAGCTTAAAAAACGTGTTAGGAAATTGTCTAAAAGTGCTTTAATTGAATTCTTTGAACAATCTCTTGATAAATGTCACGAACAGGATTTGGAATTGAAAGATCTAAAGGAACAAATTCTCGAAATCGCCGAAGAGAATCATACTCTCAAGACTAAAGCTAAGAAGTTGAAATCTAAAGTTACAGCTGAGAAAGCTACAATATTAGATTCTACTATGGCTGAAAAGAAGGAATTAGAGTCCAAAGTTATAGCTAATGAAGCTATAACTTCCGACCTAAAGCTTAATATCAAGCACCTTCAAGCCAAAGTTATAGCTAATGAAGCTATAACTTTAGAACTTAGAAAAGTCAAAGAACTCTTGGAAACCAAGGTCACATCTAATGAAGAAGTAATCTTGGATCAAAAGAAAGAGATAGATTCTCTTTCAAAGCAATTGAAAGAATCTAAGACAGATATGATCAATGTTAAGAAACACCACACCGATGTTGTGTTCATTCTTAACAAACGATTCCAAGACTTTCGTGACAACTTTAAAAAGGACAATGATGTAAATCACACGAAATGTCAAGAGGAAATCAAAACCCTAAAAGACCTACTTCTACACGCTAGAAAAGTCCATGACAAGTGGGAAGGTAGCACAAAAGTCCTAAACTTCCTAACCGAACAATCTGACAATAATATGAAGATGGGGTTAGGACATGAGTGCTATAGCCATAGAGATCACTCTAAATGCAAATCAACACCTTCGGATTTTGATTATAGAAAAAGGAAGTATACTGATCTTCCTGAGTACTTGATTTGCAATTACTGTGGTCATACGGGTCATATCCAAATCAATTGTGTCAAAAAGGCTCAAGATTTACGAAAGAATGCCGAACATGCTAAAACTGTTGACACGGTTGTCGAGGATAAGGAAACCCCCACTAATGAACCTAACGAAGAAAGGAACAATAAATTTCGTTGGTTCTATGACATGGCCTTTGACTACTCTAAGAAACCTAGCACCTCACAAAGCCCTTGTAGATCTCAACCCAGTAAACCTATTCACAAGGCAACTAGTCAAGAGAGACCTAGAAAAGTTCCGAGACCTAGAGAAGTTCTGAGACCTAGAGAAAACCCTAACCCTAGAACTCCTCCCAAGCCAAACAAACCTAAAGTTATAAAAACGGTCATTAGACGTGTTTGGGTTCGAAAGGATTTAGTGTTTAGAGTAACTAATCATAAGGGACCCAACTTAGCTTGGGTACCTAAAAACTGTATCTAATCCCTTATGCAGGAAGAAGTGAAAGAAAACAATCAATGGTATCTTGACAGTGGATGCTCAAGACACATGACCGGAGATAAGAATCTGTTTCTTTCACTCAAGCCTTTCAACGGAGGAAAAGTGACGTTCGGGGACAACAAAAAGGGAAAAGTAATCGGCGTTGGCAAAATCGGAATCTCAAAGTCTCATGCAATAAGTGACGTTTATCTCGTAGATGGCCTTAAACACAATTTGCTAAGCATATCTCAACTATGCGACAAAGGTAACAAAGTAGTTTTTCATACTGACAGTTGTCGCATTATTATTGAAGGAACTAGCAACGTTATTCTTGAAGGCCACCGAAAAAGGAATGTTTATATGGTAGATTTAAATGCTGTGCCTACTAACTCTTTTTCGTGCATGAAAGTTACACTCGATGATCCTTGTTTATGGCATAAACGTTTTGGTCACATTAGCTCACTGACCTTGAACAAGCTCAAGAAGTGGGACTTTGTTGAAGGGTTGCCTAAGATCAAGTTCGACCAAGAAAAGATGTGTAACACATGTGCAAGGTTTAAACAAGTAAGATCATCGTTCAAACCTAAAAGAGTAGTGAGCACAAATCAAGCCTTGGAACTGGTACACATGGATTTATGTGGACCTATGAAGGTAAGGAGTAGAGGAGGATCCAGGTACGTCTTTGTTCTTGTAGATGACTACTCAAGGTATGTCTGGCCTATCTTTCTTCATTCAAAAGACGAAACTTTTGATGAATTTGATTGTCTTATGAAACGTGTTCAAAATAAATATAAGACTAATCTTGTATCTATTCGTACGGACCATGGCACCGAATTTGACAACCAAACTTTTATAGAATATTGTAGAGTTAATGGTGTAGGACATAACTTTTCTGCACCAAGAACTCCTCAACAAAACGGTGTTGTTGAACGCATGAATAGAACTTTAGAAGATATGGCACGTACAATGCTTTTGTGTAGTGGTTTACCTCGTAACTTTTGGGCTGAAGCCATTAGTACTTCTTGCTACATCCATAATCGTGCTATGATCCGACCTATCCTTAAGAAAACCCCCTATGAACTCCTTAGAGGTCGAAAACCTAATATCTCCCATCTTCGCTGTTTTGGGAGTAAATGTTTTGTACATAATAACGGTAAAAACCGTTTGAGTAAATTCGACCCTAGGAGTGATGAGGCGATTTTCATAGGATACTCAGATCATAGCAAGGCTTACAAAGTATTCAATAAGAGAACTCTCTGTATTGAAGAAAGTGTCCACGTTATCTTTGATGAAGATAACGTGTTCGATAAGCCTTTACAGGATGAGGAAGAAGACTTGGATGAACCAGACTTTCGTCTCTCAAGAGATGAACCCCCGGATTTGGAATTAGAGGACAATGAGATTGAGGGAATAAACGATGAACTTGATCGTTCCTCAAAAGACAAAAAGGAAAAAGGCAAAGTTATAGTTGATGATACGATAACATTGACTCAAGATAAGAACTCCCAAACCAATGTTATAGATGATGTTACTGTAACATTGAATCCAAATCAAGGTGTAGAGTCCGAGGTTATAATCGGATCAAACGCAACACCCGAATTGGATTCAGGGGGAACTTCCTCTAATTCCGAACCAAGTGAAGTCGGGACAAGCTCAAATAACGATGGAGAACCAAGCACTTCGACGAAGTGGAAATACAAGAACTCACACCCCATGGACAATATTCTTGGGAATATTAAAAAGGGTGTCCAAACAAGACGTTCCTTAAACAACTTCTGCTCTTTCTACTCTTTTCTGTCCATGATCGAACCAAAGAACATCAATGAAGCTCTTGCTGAATCAGATTGGATTGTAGCTATGCAAGAAGAGCTACAACAGTTCGAAAGAAACAAGGTTTGGCATTTAGTTCCTAGACCAAAAGATCGAACAGTCATTGGAACTCGGTGGGTCTTCAGGAACAAATTAGATGATGCCGGAGTCATTGTCAGAAACAAAGCTAGATTGGTGGTTCAAGGATATAATCAACAAGAAGGAATAGATTATGACGAGACTTTCGCACCTGTTGCTCGTCTTGAAGCTATTAGACTTCTAATAGCATTCTCCGCACACAAGGGAATGAAACTCTTCCAGATGGATGTCAAGACAGCATTCTTGAATGGTTATTTACAAGAGGAAGTCTTCGTTGAACAACCCCCTGGTTTTAAGAATATCAAATTTGAGGATCACGTGTTCAAATTGGATAAAGCCTTATACGGATTGAAGCAAGCACCTAGGGCTTGGTACGACAGATTATCTAATTTTCTACTTGACAGTGGATTTAGTAGAGGATCCGTCGACAAAACCCTATTTCTAAAAACTGAGGGTTCTGACCTTTTGGTTGTTCAAATATACGTCGATGATATTATCTTTGGATCGACCAACCGAAGCCTATGCAAATACTTTTCTGAGTTGATGACTTCCGAGTTCGAGATGAGTATGATGGGAGAATTGAAATTCTTCCTAGGCCTGCAGATACAACAGACAGATGAAGGCATTAAGATCCATCAACAGAAATACATCAAAGAGTTGATTCGGAAATTCGGGATGGAAAATTCACACGCTATGCCTACTCCAATGGTCGAGAACAAGAAATTGACATTGGACGAAAACGGTAAATCAGTTGATGAAACTACTTACCGTGGGATGATTGGGTCACTGTTATATTTGACCGCAAGTAGACCCGATATTATGTTTAGTGTATGCGTTTGTGCGAGATATCAATCATCTCCCAAAGAATCGCATATGACGGCCGTAAAAAGAATCTTACATTATTTAATCGGAATGGCCAACTTATACCTATGGTATCCAATGAAGTGCAATTTTGATCTAGTCGGTTATTCTGATGCCGACTACGCAGGATGTTCTCTAGACAGGAAAAGCACGTCGGGTGTCGCCACCTTTATCGGACCATGTATCATTACGTGGGGTTCAAAGAAACAAAATTCAGTTGCTCTCTCAACCGCTGAAGCCGAATATATTGCCGCAGGACTGGTATGTACTCAACTTTTATGGCTTAAGCAACAATTACGTGATTATGGTGTTGATGTAAGATGTATTCCTATTCTATGTGATAATACTAGTGCGATAATAATCTCTAAAAATCCCGCACAACATTCACGTACCAAACATATTGAAATTAGACACCATTTTATTAGAGACCATGTTGAGAAGGGGAATATAAAACTTGAATTTTGTAGTACTGAAAAACAATGGGCAGACATTTTGACAAAATCATTAGCTAGAGAACGATTTGAGACTTTACGGTTGGAAATTGGTTTAATCAGTGGTACCTAAGCTTCTATATGTGTTTAATCTTTTTATGACTGACTAGTTAAGTTAAGATTGTATGAATGTGTCCGTATATTGCGTTGCATGAATAATTTCGTTTATAGAAATATATTTTCATAAGATTCTATTTGCTATTTAGAATTTAATTGATGTACAAACTTATTCTTATCACAATAAACAAACACACCATATCTTTTATCTTTCCAAATTAAAAAAAAAAAAAAATCTCACAAATAAGCTCACAAGTACACGGCTCATATCTTTCCTATATCAAACCAACTTCCTAATTCATGTCTTATCATCATAAATTTCCATACTTATCACTTTCCTATTCCTAATTAATAACACTTACCATATTACACCTACACTTGTTAACCCTAAAACCTACACCTATATCTACCCTTGCTTGACCCGTCCACCCATCCCCACTTGCTCACTTTTTCTTCTTCCAAATATTTACCATCATTACACATCTTCTCTTTTACTCCAACAATCACCATCATCCCCTTTTTCAAACAATCACCATCATCATGAACACATCTCATGCAAAAAATACCCGATCCTCAACCCGTCACCACCAAAACCGCCCCTTTCCTCACCAAACATCACCTTTGCCAACACATACTCCTCATTCCATGAATTGTCCTTCACCACAACCAAACCCAAACTCGCCCCTGTTTCGTAGTCGGGACGAATCGGTTTCCGAAGGCAAAAGACGCCGTCTTTTCAAGGGTAAAAATAAAGTTGTTGTTGATGATGGTGAAGCGATTGTAGAGGAACCCGAGGTGATAGTTCGGAATGGTGTTGCTCGTACTCTGCTTAGGGATGCTTCGAAAGTCGCGACAAAGGAAGGGTTGAATTGTGTTCGGCTTACTCATGATGAAAGCATCTTAGTTAATCGAGTTTTGAGGTATTCCATTCATGGTGGTCGGTATTATCCGAAATCTTGGTTGGTTAGTGTACCCGCTCTTGCTTTCTTTGTTAATTTTCTTGATTTTCAAGGGTGGAGTCACATAAGTCAGTTTTCGGGTCCTATATACCCGGTTGAGGTGGTACAGTTCTTTGCTAGTGTGTCAATCAAGAAAGGTGTGTTGCATGCGGTTGTTAATGGTGTCGATGTTACCGTCTCTGTTTCGGATTTTTGCTCTGCTTTTTCGGTTCCTAATGAAGGGATTGAATTAAATCCGAGTCTTGAATGGTCTAATGTTGGAAGTGAAAAGGAGTTGTTAGTGAAGCAGTATTTTGAGGAGATGACGGAGGGTGTCAATATCGTGGTTCGACCTCTCTCGGCTAAAATTAAGTTCCTCTTAAATTTTTTGTGGAACACAGTGGTGCCGAGAAGAGGGGGTCGTGATAAGGTGTCGAGTTATGAGGCGATAATGGTTTATTCTTGGTTGGAGGGTCAAAAGGTGAATTTGGGTAGTGTTGTCTTGCACCGTATCATTCAAACTAGTCTTACTTTACTAAGGACAAGTTGAGCACCACAATCGATTTGCCGTATGGTATGTGGATATCTCG
Organism: Silene latifolia; assembly: GCF_048544455.1. NCBI lineage: Eukaryota > Viridiplantae > Streptophyta > Magnoliopsida > Caryophyllales > Caryophyllaceae > Silene > Silene latifolia. The sequence goes on from NC_133529.1 coordinate 41,417,359, forward strand.
TCTGTTGGAAATTAAACAAGTGATCGGGCCTGACAGTTACGGTGTTAGTGCTAGAGATTGTATGTGTGACAAGTTAATCAAGCTAATGGGTCTTGTTGTTGATGGACCCGAATTGCAACTTGCAAGGGATGTTGAGAAAGTCCCGGTGGATTCGGGTTTAGGAGCTATTGAGTCGAAGTTGGAGGGATTTATGAGTGGTTTAATGGAGAAATTCGAGGAGCATTCGACTAATTTGGCTACGGCATTGTCACGGGTTGGACCATCTCGGTCTTTAGACTCGGGTTTGGATGCTAGTCGGGTGTACTCGTGGATGGAGGATGTGGACAAGAGATTAGCGGGTTTTGAGAGGGAGCTGAAGGCTATACGTGGGGAAGTGTTCCCACACGGTGATCGTCTCACTTTCCTTACGAGTCAGGGTGGTGCTTTGGTGATGCACGGGAAAGCGATGGCCGGTGATCAAGCTCTCACGTTGGAAGCTACAAAGGCTCTTTCCTTGAAGGTGCTTAATTTTGAGAGGAGCATTGGTACTCTTTCACAGTTGGTTAGGAGCTCCTTCGACCGTCTGGATGCTTTGGAGCACCGTACTAGACCCGACTACGTGAACCCGTATAAGACCCGCAACATCTGATTTCCTCTCGTCCTACCCTCATTAGCCCTTACCTTAATTAGCTTTTCTTTTATTTCATCTAATAGTGTGTTAATCAAACTCTTATTCGGCCCATTTTGGCAATACACTTGTGGTTATGGCTCAAGTGTTCTATTAGACATGTGTTCATTCGGCCCACTTTGGCATTAAACATGTTTAATTCTTAGTTTGTATGCTAATTATCTTTTGATGCTTATAGTCTTGCATGTTATTTTATTTTTTTATGGCGTTTTTATCTCTTGTCTCGTCTTATATTATTCTAGTCATTTTTGATTTGTTCTTAACTTTTCGATGATGTCAAGAGGGGAAAGAACGTCTATAGTAAGCATCTACCTAAGCTTGCTCCTTGTCAAGACCGATTGTCTCTTAAAGTCCTTAAGTTTCGGTTTTTGAATAATTGTCTTGATCTTGCGTTAATCTTTATTATCAAGATAACGGTATTATATTGAGGGGGAACTTTTTAATTAGTCACAATTTTAGGAGACTTGCCATCATCAAAAAGGGGGAATTTGTTGGACCATATAGCTTATATGTTTATGTTTTGATGATGTCAAGGTGTTTTACATTTTATATACTTGTTGCGTGTAAACGTTTGTTAAGTGTTTTAGCATTAACCTATTACGAGCAACAAAGCGGATTGTGACGATTACATGAGAAGTTCAAGCCTTCGTTCAAGATCAAACAATTCAAAGATTCATTCAAGTATTATGTGAAGGCGAAGTTTGTCTGAAGAATAATCAAGCTTGGATGATGATGTAGCCTATACTCGAAGATCTCCTTGAAGATTAGAATAGTATAGGTGATTATCTCGTAATGGTAATCAAAGAATGAGTTTCTTAATTAGTAAAGTTATAGCTTTGCAGCTATAACATTACTAGAAAAAGAGTTCAATGTTATAGCTCTTCTACTATAACATTGAAATGCTGAGTTTTCATACACGACTTATAAATGTTTCGAAAATTGTTTTATCATTGTTTAAAGTTTATTTTAAGTGTTTTAATGGAAGTATTTATTTTTATAAAGCCCGGTTTAGTGAGGAGTCCGGTTTTATGGTTGGCGTTAATTGATGGTTATTGGATCAACTTATGAGTTGGACTTTACTATTAGTTAGGGTTTCCATATAGTCTCTCCTAAAACCTAAGTTCAAATTATATATTAAGATTAGGGTTTGCATGATTCACGAGTTTATGAGCCGTGTTATGCGTGTTGCCAAAGAGATATTAGGTAAAGATTTTATTCCTTAATAAAGTCTTTACATATCTTATATCTTACTTAATATATTTGTTTATGGTAAAAGATATTCTTGTTTTAGGAAATCTTATCATAATCTTAGAATTTATAGTAAAGATAATATTTGGAAAGATTATACTCTATCTTTTAGAATATTCTTTATTATCTTTTATGGCTTTTAGGAAAGAGATAATAAGAAGATATAATTTGTAATTATATCTTATTATTTCGGCTATTAGGGTTCTTGTAGAAACCGTGTAGCCTACATCTTCCTTGCCTATAAATACTTTGCTATTTACAACATCTAAAATAGAGACCTTAAGCATAAAAATTGTTTTCATATTTTAAAAAGCAAACCGTGTGTTTTTAACGAAAACCGATTTGCAATTTTGAAAGGTCGTGTGTTACAAAACTCGCATACTTGTTCTTCATTTATCGTTATAAGATAATAGTGCTTAGTTGATTTCTTACTCGTTCATTAGCGTGAACCTTTGTTAGAATCATTAGTGCTTTCTTATTAGCGTAAGTTAGTCACTCGAGTATTTAACGGTACTCATTGAGTTACAGCTAGAGTTAGTTGTACGAGTTGGGTTAGTAAATTTGTAATCCGTAGAAAGGTACTAAATTTATTAATCGAGAATAGTGGACGTAGGTTTCGACTTGTGAAACTGAACCACTTCAAAAATCCGTGTGTCTCTTCTTGTTTCGTTCTTTCGTTTACTTTGCTTACAATCGTTAGTTGATTAGTTAAAGTTTAATCGATAAACTTTAAATAATCAATTACATACGTACAATCGAAAAAGCTTTAAAAAGTTTTAAATCCTCAATTCACCCCCCCCCCCTCCGTCTTGAGTATTTTGGATCAATAGACTCTTCAATAGTATCTGACAGAGATGCGAGATTTATCTCAAGGTTTTGGAAAGAGTTGCAGCAATCTTTGGGAACAACTTTGAATATGAGTACAACATTTCATCCTGCGACAGACGGTCAGACTGAGAGAACGATCAAGACTCTTGAGGATATGTTGCGAGCTTGTGTGATGGACTTTGGTGGTAGCTGGGAACAGAGGTTGGATTTGATAGAGTTTTCTTACAACAACAGCTATCACACTAGTATTGGTATGGCACTGTTTGAGGCCTTATATGGGAGGAGATGTAGGAGTCCGATTTTTTGGGACGACAGTGCTGAGGTAGTGGTTCTAGGACCAGAGATGGTGCATGAGATGGTTGAGTAGATTAAGATGATCAGGTAACGGATGAGAGCGACTCAGGATAGGCAAAAGAGTTATGCAGATCTACATCGCCGGGATATAGAGTTTCAGGTTGGGGATAAGGTTCTTCTGAAAGTGTCTCCTATGCGTGGGGTTATGAGATTTGGGAAGAAAGGCAAGCTGAGTCAGAAGTTCATAGGGCCTTATGAGATCTTAGAGCGGGTTGGAGAGGTTGCATATCATCTAGCTTTACCAGCTGCGTTAGAGAGAGTGCATAATGTGTTTCATGTATCTCAGCTGCGGAAGTATGTGAGTGATCCGTTACATGTGTTAGAGGCAGAGAGCTTAGAGCTAGATGAGGCCTTGTCATATCTTGAGGTGCCTAAGCAGATTCTTGACCGGAAGGTTAGGAAGACTAGGAGTGGTGAGACAGTTTTGCTTAAGATCGTTTGGTCTAACCACGAGTCTGAGGAAGCTACATGGGAGGCAGAGGAGGCCATGAGAGAGCGTTACCCTTTCCTTTTTGATCAGGTATGTATGGTTACGGGGACGTAACCTTGTTTCTTTTAGGGGGGTAGGAGATGATCGCGAAGAGTTTTTAAGAGCTTTTATACCTTTTTATGTTGTGTCGGTATGTTTGTTGTGGTTGAGTCGGGTTGAGTTTGGGTTAGTAACATGTTTCATGTTGAGTTTTGTTTTGGTTGTTGATTTGGGAGTGTAGTAGTGTGTGTCTTTGTTTTGTTGTGGTTTGAACTTTGGGGACGAAGTTCTTTTTAAGGAGGGAAGACTGTAATACTACGGTTTTATGAGTCTCTGGGTACTCTATCGAGTGGGCCTTACTCTATCGAGTAAGGGTGTTTTACGATTTAAAACAGTTTCTGACCTGTTGGGTACTCGATCGAGTAACCTTGATACTCGATCGAGTAGGAGGCACTCGATCGAGTATGTCAGCTACTCGATCGAGCCGGTTTACGGGGGGATGATTTGTCGGGTTTTGTTAATAATGCGATTTAATATATAATCACTTCCGTCACTTTCTTAAGACACTTTTACAAACCTAATTACTTTCAAAGAGAAAACAATCTACGTTCTTCGCATCAATCGCATTATTGGCAAATCCCGGAGCTTGGAAGGTCGGATTTCACCTTTCTTGATACCTTTGTGATCCTTGCGTTGAGGGTAAGATCTACGTACTGTTTTTATGGTAATTCGTTAAAGTTAGTTAAACCCTAATTTGGGGATTTGGGGGTTTTGTTGTATTTCTTGATTGGTAGTAATTGTATGATTGTATGTTAGGAGGAGGATTCGTAGAAGAAGCCTTTTGATAACAGCTGTTGAGATCGTCTGACTGTGTTGCTTTCCAGGTAGGGTTTCCCTACTCAGTATTAGTCCCATAATGCGTTGTTGGTGTTTTGTGATTGTTGAATATTGTTATACTCGTATTGTGACGGCTGTTGGATTTGGTTGTTGTTAGTAGTTGTGATTGATTGTATCTGTCTGTGTTCTTCGGGGCGCGTCCCAGGCTGAGTGGAGTCACTTGCGGGAGTGGCTTCACGCCCATTATTCGTCTTCTGTGGAACCCGCCACAGAAGGGATGTGCACATTAAGGAATTTGGGTTTATCGCTCGACAGAGATGAGCAGGGATTAGGTGGGAACGGCTGCGGTCCCCCACTGGCGGCGTGGAGTGACCTGTTGCGATGGGCACTCTGACAGGGCTACACACTTTAGTGTGTAGTCAGGATTGTGGAGTTGGGAATGGAGTTCGGAGTATATCCGTGACGATTGAGTGTGTTGATTGTTGTATTGTTGGATTATATAAATTGTGTGATTAGTATCGACCCGTTTATTGTTTTAAAAACTGTGGTGATCCATTCGGGGATGGTGAGCAGTTATTGAGCAGGTATGAGTCGAGTTACATGGGATAGCTGGGATGTACCACTTTCAGATGATAGAGTCTTCCGCTGTAGCCTGAGTAGTTCATTAAACATTTTATTTAGTTGAGTAGACAGTTGGTTTTGAGAACATGTAACCGTATTTTGGTATTTGGTTTTGGATTGTATCTTATTCACTAAAGTTATACTATTTAAATGTTGTTTCGTTATGGTCTTATGATTATCATTGCCTCGGGCAACCGAGATGGTAGCATCCTTATACCTGAGTGGTCCTGGTAAGGCACTTGGAGTATGGGGGTGTTACAAGATCGTTCTCGGGCTACACGACAGCGATGGGGTGCTATGAGAGGTTGTCAGCTGAGGAGCGAGCCATGATCGAGCGGGGAGCGTTCGGTGCTTTGGTGCAGGCTTGGAGGGACATCACGAGGAGGAAGCTTCGGGCTAACCTCAGTCTGGTTCGAGCTTTCTTGGACCGGTTTTGGGACACGACCTCCACATTTCACATGCCTTTTGGTGAGGTGGGGGTCACTTTGGAGGACTACGGCATGATTTCTGGTTTGCCGTGTGGGACTGAGGTGGTGGAGTGGCCGGAGACAGCCATGAGGGTAGACTCGACTGAGGCTAGGAGGTTGATCGGTTGGAACTTGATGCCGAAGGCTGCTGCGGTGCCTGGACTGGTGCCTAGTTCTTACGTCCGGGACTATTTTGCGGGGAAGACCCCGACGTCGGTGGTGATCAAGGGGAGGGAGACGGCTCCTCCTCCCTGTACTACAGAGCAGAGAGTCCGTTTGTGGCTCTGGTGGTTCCTGTCTTCGATCTACCTCGGAGACAAGGGAGATAGGCTATCGACGAAGCTCCTTCCCTTTCTTTTTGACCTGAGCGACCTAGGCCGTTGGGACTGGGTCACTGCTGGTTTTGCGGTCCTCATTCGCTTTATGAGGGCCATGCTTCGTCCGGAGTTGATGGAGAAGGGGACTTCTCCTGCTGCTGTTGGCCCTGGACTGTTTTTGGAGGTATGGACCTTCATCTTATTTCATGAAAGATCATTTCCTTTTCTTATCGAACCACGAAAGATCGTTGTTGATTATCTTGTTTTACAGGCGTGGGTGTACTCCTACTTTCCGGGCCTCGCGCCCAAGAGGACGGAGCCGGTGGAGAGAGCCTATCCCGTTGTGAGGGATTGGGTGATGTGCCGCATGAGGAGCCGACGTTCCTTCCACGACGTCTGTCGACGGGAGGTGAACGCCCTTCAGTTGGACGGCGTGAGTACTTCACCTTGCGTTTGTTTGTCTTTCTTCTTTATTTTTAGAACTGATCATAAGAATGACCCTTCCTTTGCTTTTCTTAGTGGGTGCCCAGGCCTTGAGCGGACTACGCTGGCGCTCCTCCCTTTGTGGCTGAGGTCCTTCGACCTAGGAGCTCGAGTCGGCTGCTGCTGAGGACGTCGATGGGTCCTGTGTGGTACTTGGGTGAGCGTTTGGCTCGTCAGTGCTCTCGGGATGTCTTGACGGTTCCCATCGATCCTCCTCGGACGATGTTTAGGGAGGCTGACCTGGCTGGCGTTGGTGGTGACGCCCTCCTTCTTCCAGGCGAGGACTACTCGGCGTTCTTCTAAGGGAGGTTGGCGTACTGGCCGGTCGTGGTAAGTGTTTTACTCTTATTTTTTATCAATTTGAGAACACGATGAATGATCATCGGTTAATGGAAATCATTTGACTTTGCAGGAGGTCGAGGCGGCGAGCATCGAGCCCCCAGAGTACCCCGAGACCCTTGAGTACACTGACGCGACGGGGATGAGGACGATCTCCGAGCTTCGCGACTTTGACGCGGCGGTGAGAGATGCTGGCTTGGACGAGTGGCAGCATCTGATTCAGAGGGTGAGTCTCCTAACTTGTATAATTTTGTGTAAGAACACATTTGCTTGAGTTTGTCCAATCGTTAAGAATCTCTTGTTTTGAAATGCAGGTTGCGCCATCCCAGTTCGTGGCTTTATGGAGGGTAGCCAACCGGCTGCGGGCTACTGCCGTTGAGGCACTTGCTGGTGGCCGAGGACGTCAGGTATGAACCTTTCGTTTACTTCATTTTCGAATTTTCTAATTTTCCTTATGTTTGAAATGATTGACATGAGCCAATTCTTGTTGTTTGCAGAGGGAGCGTGAGCTGGAGCGAGAGCTTGCCCAGTCCCGGGAGGAGACAGCTCGCCTGCTGAGGGAGCTCGAGGTCCGCGACACCGAGGTTGCTACTCTCGAGGCGAGAGTTGCTGAGCTAGACGGCGAAAAGTAGTAGCTTGCTTATTGTTTTTTGTTTTTGGCTGTATTTTGTACATTTTATACATTTTTAGGACCCACATTCTGGACATTCGGACTTTGTTTTGGGGCTTGAGCCCCCAGTTGGTGTACATATTCCCTCTTGATTGTATATGAGATGGCCTGAGTGCCTTTGCTGCTGGGTTGCTTTGTTTGTACCTGCAGGTTAGCTTTGAACAGGTTTGGTAGATGACGGTTTGCACCGTCATGCTGCCGAAATTTACACAGAAATCACATAGAACATACATTTGTACACATGGCCTAAATTAGCGCAAAATAACGACAAAATGCAAAAAATTTGCCGGAAATGACCGAGCGGTAGGGAGGGTTACCCCCTAAAAAAGAAAAAAAATAGAAACCTATAAGTTTGAAATGTAATGTGGAACGGGAGTGAAATAATTCCCCAGAAAGAAAATTTAAAAAAGAAATGTATAAGTTTGAAAATGAATGAATTAAATTGGTGGAATGATTTCCCAAAAGAAAATTAAAAAAAAGAAATGTATAAGTTTGAAAATGAATGAATTAAATTGGCGAAATGATTCCCCAAAAGAAAATTAAAAAAAGAAATGTATAAGTGTGCTAAGATGACGAAAATGTCGATATCGCCTCGAAATGTGTGCCCGTGGAATTAGGAAACACGAAACACGGCAATTTGACGAATTTACCAAAATAATAACCCGTTATGAATAGGAAATTATCATTTGAGGAATTAGGAAAGATCCAACGCGGAAAATCACAGAAAGAAGGCTGAGGAAGAGGCGCAGCAGGAGCTGCGTCCCTTTGAAAAGGCGCAGTCTGCGCTGTTCTGATGTATCCGTCCTGACGGATTTTAGGAAACAGCTTTCAGTATAAATAGAGACGTCGAGGGAGGTTTTATTCACATAATTCTTCCGCCTTTCCTTCGTCTTATTACATAAAGCTCTCAAAATAAGCCTACATCATGAATACTCTCGAAATTCGTCTAAAAGAATGGACAAATGAGTTCTCTAACGTGGAGAAATACGACATGGGTGCCTATAACTTTGTATCACTTTTGAGTTTGAAGTTGATCAAGGTGGTCAAACCGTTCCTAGATGCTTGTCTTGATTACTGGGACCCGAATTATCACGTATTTGCCTTCCCTGGAGGCGACATTTGCCCATTTCCCGAAGAAATTGCTGCGATTGGTGGTTGGGACCCGGAACATTTGCCTGCTATTCCCTCCACTTCTCAAGGGTATAAGAACAAGTTTAGGGACTTGCTTGGGTTGGCAAGAGCTGATGTGGACCGTCTTGTGACCTCTAAAGGAGTGCGAATGTTGGATTTCATCGATCGATTCATCAATAGGGCAGATCCCACTATCTCTTATATTGTCAGGCGAAGGGCATTCGGGTTTTGCCTACTACATGTATATGTCCTTCAAGGGCATGTTGATGAGAATTTGAGAGGCGACCCTCGTTATTTGAGCTTGATTGAGCAAATGGAGCTGCGCAGGAGCCCGGCTTGCCTGTGTTTAGGAGAGATTCTGTTGGGGTTAGATAACAGGAAAGCCAACCGCGACCTTCCTTATTTGAGGAGTCCCATCATATTGCAGGTAAAAGAATTTTTTCCTCTTTTTCTTTTTTTTTCGTTTTTTTTTCTTATTTTGTTTTTGTTTTTTTTTTTTTTTTCGTTTTTTTTTTCTTTTTCTCTTTTTTTCTCTCTAATTCCTGCTTTTGGTAGGTTTGGCTTATGGAGCGTCTTCGATTGATCGAGCCCCCAGTTAATGTTCCTGCTTATCATGCTCTCTCAGTCGCAATGAGGACCAGGCTCTACATGGTGGACTTCACTCGAGTCTGCAACTATTGGGAAAACAAATTGAAGAGTGAATATGGCCCCTTGATTAGATGGATCCTACCATGGTGGCATCTTAAATCTGTCACTGGAGTATCATCCTTGGATCCTACCCGGTCCGTGCGCATCCCTGGCTTGGAGTTTATGATATGCATCTTCCTGGAGAGGTTCATGAGGCAAGTTGGGTTGAAGCAGATGATTCCGATGCTTGACACTGTCCCGCAGACTGCCGTGGCGCTTACTACTGAGAGTCGAAGAGAATGGGCCATCAAATGGGCTCAAAGAAATATTTGGTTTTTGAACTCTTCTGTTAGTGCTCTATGGGTGTCGGATTCCTATCTGCGGTGGAGGAAAGCTACTACTCCGGAGGAGCGCGAGAGACTGAGGAAACGCGAACCTGTTGACTACAAGGTTCGTGAGGTAGAACAGGAGAAAGAGAAACATCTGACCGAGGGAGAGGAAGAAGCCAGGATTCGAGTTGTTCATCCTTCGAAGAAACCGAAGACTTCTCCTACCGTCGAGATGGTGGTTGACAAGAATGACAAAGCTAGACCACGAGAGAGACCATTGGTGATTAGGTCGGAAGTGGCGCAAGAGCGTCCGGCTCGAGGTCGAGACAAGAAGTATGATAAAAATGACAAAAGCAAAGGGAAAATGGAAGAATAGCTTAAGTCTTTATTATTATTTATTATTATTATTGTAATAAGAAGGTGGGGTTTTTAGAATCCTAGCCTATTTTTATTTTTAAATCTTTTATTATGTAGCGTATTATTATTAAAAGAAATGAAATAAAAGAGGTTGATTGGTTATGAAACCGTTATTATTTTCTATTATTATTCTTGTCGAATTCCAAATGCATTTGCAAATGTCCTTCTATTTACATTTAAAATAATTAATGGGTTGTATCCTATGAAGGATTGCCTACGTATTCATTAAAAAATGAAATCAAACCCTTGCGCGTAGTTCAAGTAAATGTAAAAGAATAATTGTTCTAAGCAAGAGCTTGTAATGAACTTAGAAAATTAGCATGAGCTTTACTTACTCCTAAAATGCATTCCAGTTTATTTGATGACATGAGGATGACAAATTGTCAAAATGCAAGAGCAAGATGACATTAGCTTATTTCAGCTTGGCCAGGGGCCTTTTATTTCGTGCCACAAGAGCGACACGTGAGATTACGCGAGGCGCGTTTTGCTCCTATTCTAGGCATAGTAACGTTTCAGTTGGTCGAGGTTTGTCGGGTTGGCAAATTCGTTCCCATCTAAGTCTGTGATCCTAACCGCACCCCCTGGAAGTATGGACTTTACTAGAAATGGCCCGGCCCAATTGGGTTTGAATTTTCCTCGTGGATCGACAGGTAAAAGAGCTCTAATTGATTTGATGACCAAGTCTCCTTCTTTTATATTCCTTGGCTTAACCCTTTTGTTGAAGGCTCGTTTGATACGTGCTTGGTATGTTCTCACATTATGTAATGCACGTAACCTTCGTTCATCCAGGAGGATGAGTTCTTCATATCTATCCCTCTTCCAATCAGCTTCTGGGATTTGGCTTTCGAGTAAAATACGCAAGGATGGTATTTCTAGCTCGACTGGTTGTACAGCTTCCATGCCGTAGGTCAAGTAGAAAGGGGTGGCCTCAGTGGGCATCCTAACAGATGTACGGTATCCCCATAAAGCAAAGGGTATCTTGCTTGGACAATCTCTATTGTTGTCAATTATTTTCTTGAGAATCGTGACAACGTTTTTGTTTGCTGCCTCTACCGCGCCATTGGTTTGTGGTCTATATGGCGAGGAGTGGTGATGCTTGATTTTGTACTTGGCTAGGAATTGTTCAGTCTCAGCTTGGAAATGTGATCCATTGTCACTGATGATCTCATGTGGGCAACCATATCGATAGATGATATTGGTTTGTATGAACTTTGCCACGTTCTTGGCTGTATGACTGGTGTAGGAAGCCGCTTCTACCCACTTGGTGAAGTAATCGATTGCTACTAGGATGAAACAGTGACCTCCTGTTCCGGCTGGAGTGATATTGCCAATGATGTCAATTCCCCAAGCAGAAAATGGCCAAGGAGATGTCATTGTGTATAGCAATGAAGGAGAGACATGTTGCACATTCCCGAAGATTTGGCAAATATGGCAATGTCTTACATATTTGATGCAATCGGATTCCATCGTTGTCCAATAATACCCCAAACGTGTGATTTTCTTTGCCATCATGGGTCCACTCATGTGAGGGCCGCATTCTCCATCATGGACTTCTTCCATCACTTACCATGCCTGTGAATGATCAAGACAACGTAGGATTACACCAAGAGGTGTTCTTTTGTATAACTCTCCTTGCATGAGAACGTATTGGGAAGCTAGTAAGCGGATAGCGCGTTGTCCCCTTTTGTCCATATCTGGTGGATAGGTGCCATTGATTTTGAAGTTTAGGATCGCTTGGAACCAAGGTTCCTCTGTGATTTCCTCTTCATCGGTGATTTGGTGCACATAAGCTGGCTCTGACCGTCGTTCGATGCATAAAGGCATTTCTACCATGCTATCCGGCATATTAATCAAATATGCAAGTTTTGCAAGAGCATCTGCAAATTGATTCTCCTCTCGAGGTAGGTGTAGGTAGGTTACTTGATCGAAGAATCGGGCAACTTGGTCTATTCTGGCTTGATAAGGTGCTAAGCTTTCACTTCGGATTTTCCAAGATCCCGTAATTTGGTTGATGATCAAAGATGAATCCCCATGCACTCGAATATTCTTGATGCCTAAACCCACTGCTGCTTGCAATCCAATGAGACAGGCTTCGTATTCTGCAGCGTTATTTGTCACCTCGAAGTCGAGTTTGATAGAGATGGGTGTATGCTCGCCTTTAGGAGAAATGAGCAACACTCCTATTCCACATCCTCTTAAGTTCGATGCTCCATTAAAATAAAGGTCCCAGGAGTCTACATCGATTTGGAGTATATCCTCATCGGGAAACGACCAGGTGTCTATCGTTTGTGTATCATTAATGGGATTTTCTGCGAAGAATTCGGCAATGGCGCGCCCCTTTATAACTTTCAAAGGTACATACTTGAGATCGAACTCTGAGAGCATCAAAGTCCATCTTGCTAGGCGTCTATTGAGAACGGGTTTCTCGAAGAGGTATTTAACAGGATCCATTTTGGAGTATATTTTGACGGAGTAGCTAAGCATGTAATGGCGTAGCTTCTTCGTTGCCCACACAAGAGCGAGGCATGTCTTCTCGAGGGGTGTGTATTTGCACTCGTACTCCAAGAACTTCTTACTAAGGTAGTAGATAGCTCTTTCTTCTTTTCCTACGGTTTGAGCTAGCATGGCGCCCATGGCCGTTTCAGTTACCGTGAGATATAAATCAAGAGGTTGATCTCGTTGAGGTGGCATGAGCACTGGTGGTTTGGCCAGTATTTCCTTGATTCGGTCGAAAGCCTTTTGACAGTCATCATCCCACATGGTGTGATCTGTTTTCTTTAACTTCTTGAAGATAGGTTCGCAGATCATGGTGAGTTTCGATATGAATCGACTTATGTACTGCACTTTGCCTAGGAATCCTCTAACCTCTTTTTCCGTTTGAGGTTGCGGCATTTCGATTAGAGCTTTGATCTTAGAAGGGTCTATTTCTATTTCTCGTTGGCTAACGACGTATCCCAGGAATTTACCAGATGTTACTCCGAATGCGCATTTCTGAGGATTGAGCCTCATGTTGTACTTCCGTAGCCTTGAGAAGAATTGCGAAAGTTCGCAATATGCCCCTCTCTTTCCTTGGACTTAACAATCATGTCATCTACGTATACCTCAACTTCTTTATGCATCATGTCATGTAAGAGCGTAGTTGCGGTGTGCTGGTATGTAGCTCTGGCATTGATTAACCCAAACGGCATAACTGTGTAGCAATAGGTTCCCCAGCGGAGTCGCCAAACTGTGGACGCGGTAGGGTTGAAGTGATCGTCTTGAAGTATCATGGTAATGATCTCATCCTGCGCGGCTGTAACAAATCGATCTTCTCCAAATAGTAGACTAACAGCTTGTTCGTCTAAGCAAGGTGCTTGACGAGTCTTGACGGTAGGAACCGTTTCTGGAGGAATGAAGTAGCAATCGTGAAAGATCTCGATTCCGGCTAGCTTCTTTTTGAGATAGTGCCAAGGCTCAGGAAATCCGTGAAAGATATCTTGACTTCCTTCCCTAACAAAGTATCCATTTAGGGTAGGGAGGTAGGGTCGCATTTGGATTCCCACGTTCTTACGGTTTTGAACTTGAGCGAGCATCTCGAGAACTTCCTCTTTAGTGGGTTTGTATCCTAGTCCAAGGGGTATTCTTTGTGAGTTGCCCTCTTTGTAGGGTGCAAAAGTGTTCCTTCGGATAGGATTCAAAGGCATTCCCGGGAAATATCCCTGGGTTTTGAGTATGTGGTTGACCACTAAATTAGAGTAGGGATTGAAGTACAAAGGTGCCAACTCGCTTTCTATGACGCATATGCTATGGAAGCCCCTAAGTTCATGTACTGGATCCGCAAGGACTTGATTACCTGACTTCTTTTCGATTATTGCCTTGATGGGTGACGAAATGATCGTCACCACCTTACCATTTAGTGGGATTTTGAGTTTCTGGTGGAGGGTGGATGTTACCGCTTTGGAAGCGTGAATCCAGGGTCTTCCCAGAAGTATGTTAAAGGATGCCTCAATGTCCACTATTTGGAAGTTAACCTTTCGCTCAATTGGCCCTGTGGCTATGGTTAGGTTAACAAGTCCTACTACCTTTCGTCGTGCACCATCATATGCGCAAACACCTTGGTTGGTAGGGGTCCAATCCGACTCTTTCATGCCCAATTTGTATGCCTTTTTCAAAGGTATGACATTGACTGCGGAGCCATCATCCACCAAAGTCATTGGCATATTCTTCTTTAGGCAAATGACAGTGATATAAAGAGCCAAGTTATGACTAGCACCAAAGGGTGGCAAATCTTCATCCGAGAAAGTAATAGGATTACTTAGCTTTGGTGATTCTTGGAAGACCAAGTTGACCACGTCGTCGGGTGTGGAGTTATGTGCCACATTTAGTTTGGCCAAGGCTTGCAGTAAAGCTTGGCGATGTGGGAATGAGCTTGCCACTAGTTGCCAGACCGAAAGATCAGCCTTTGTCTTCTGTAGTTGCTTTAGCAAATGGTCAGTAGAGCCATCTTCATTATCATTTGGTGTGACCACATTGGTTGGACCGTTTGTTATGGGACTATTTTGAGAAGTGTTTTGGTATGGGCGTCCCGAACGAGTAAGGTGGTCTACATCTTGATCTTCACAATTCTGGACTATTTCCTCACTGATTTTGACTAGGTAGTGTTCAGTGAGATACTCATCTTCATCATCATCGGCCCATATCCCATTGATGGCAGCAAATTCCCTCATTATCATGCTTTCAGCCTCCAATTGGATAATTTGGTCGACTAGTTCATCGACCATGGTTACTACTTCTTGCATTGTAGTGTTTTGAGAGAAGACCAGTGGTGTGCGTTCTTTAGGTGTGGCGCTGGGATCACGTAGGGTTGCCACTGCACTCTCTAGTTCCATGACTTGCCTATTCACACTTTTTGCCCATGCAATGAAATCGGTGATGGTTGGAGAAATGGTAGAGTAGTTCCCTTCATTCTCTATTGCATGAATTTCATCTTCGACTGGAGAAATGAGGTGTGAACACTCTATGGTAGATTCTTCACTTGTAATCACTAGAATTCCAAGAGGATTCTGAGTGTTGTTAGACTTACCTCCAGGCGGTATTGGTAGGCGACCGTTTTCAATCATATCTTGAAGTACATTTTTCAGTTTGTAGCATTTTTCTGTATCATGTCCCTTGCCTCTATGGTATTCGCAGTACGAATTCTCATCCCAGAACATGGATTTCTTTTCTGGTTCGGGTGTAGGGCCTATGGGTTGAAGTTTACCCAGTTTCATCAACCTTTTTAGAGCGTTGGAATACGTGTCCCCAAGATTTGTGAATTTCCTTGGTGGGGTACACTACTACAAATCCAGGCAACTACAACGCCCCTTTAACAACGATTATTCACGAAAATCACAATAGACGTTGTAGAATGTATGGCGCGAATTTTACTAAAATGAATTACAACGGGTATGGTTATAAAAACCGTTGTTATAAGTTTTAACAACGGGTAACACATGCACAACCGTTGTTAATAATTTGGCGCAAAATTGACGCAAAGTTAGTGAAAAGTAATCACAACGGTTACTTTTGAAACCCGTTGTTAAAGCGTATTTAACAACGGTTGTTGTTTTACAACCGTTGTTAAAACTTATTTGACAACGGTTGTTGTTTTACAACCGTTGTCAATACCTTCCATACTATAAACCACACAAACACAAGTCTGCTACAGCCACAAAACACAAACCTTAATACACAAACACAAACCCAGCAGACAAACACAAACACAAACACAAACACAAACACAAACACAAACACAAACACAAACACAAACACAAAACACACTTTCTCATCGTCTCTTTCTCTCTTTCTCATCGTCTCTATCTCTCTTTCTCATCGTCTATTTATCTTCTCGCCGTCACTGTTGATTTCATCGTCTAATTATCAGGTAAATCTCGCCGTCACTGTTGGTTTCATCGTCTTTCATCGTCATTATTTTCTTTTTCTAATTATTTCATTTGCATGTGTATGTGTTAGTTTTTATCGACCATTATGTTATTTCTTTAAGTATTATTCGCTTAATTCGTCTTTCATCGTCATTATTCGCTTAATTAATAAAGATGAAGCAAGATGATAGAGAGGAATGCCGATAAACATAATTATTTCATTTATATATATATATATATATATATATATATATATATATATATATATATATATATATATATATATATATATATATATATATATATATATAATAAATACATAAATTAAAAAAAAAATTACATTAATAAAAATGCAATTCTTATATTTTCATAGAGGGTCTTATTCTCCTCTATGATATCCGTCCTCTCCTCCTTGGCTATTTGAGGTTCCGTTTCAGTGATTTGCTATATCGTCATATAGCCGCAATCGCCGCCGCTCCGTCAAGCCATCTTCTTTGGCGTCCTTCAGAATGGATCGAGCATCCGCAAGGTAGCTCCTGAAACTTTCCTCAATGTGGAGCAACCGGCGGATAAAACTGTTGTTGTTCTCGATCATAGTAAGAGTCTTAAGGATGATATCATTCATTTTGTTGGAGTTTGGGGTTTGTTTTGAAAGATTAAGTAGGGTTAATTTATTTAGAGTTTGTTTTAGCAGTTAAGGTTTGGAGATGTATATAGTGAGATAATGGAAATGTTAGTTGAGATAATACATGTATTTATACTAAGCAATGTGTGGGTTGAGTTGTTTTTTAATTAATATATATGTTAGGAAGTTGTGCCATAATCATCATCATATCTCTCAATGCTGCTTCAAATCTTATTACTAACCCTTCTCATTCCATATTGTCCGTTCATATGCACAGTGATGGCAGTAATAATGCATGCATCGGAATTATAACAGGCCGTAATTATGCATGCATCTAGTAATATTTAATTTAATTTTTTTTATTTTTTAAGAATAAACAACAACGGTTATTTATTAAAAAACCGTTGTCTTTAGTTATAACAACGGTTTTGTATATTACAACCGTTGTTATAACTTTCCCCCCAAAATTGAGTCACACTTTCCACAACGGGTTTTTATACTTAAAACCGTTGTTAATAGTTTCAACAACGGGTTCCTTAAGAAAACCAACCGTTGTTAAAACCTTTTACAACGGACGCTTTAACAACGTCCGCTTTTTTATATAACAATGGTTTTTAACCGTTGTTATAGCCTGTATCTGTAGTAGTGGTACTCTTCTTAGATGGCTCGAGAAGGTTAACCTCATCAGTTTTGCTAGTAGAGCCGTAAGAACGACTTGTTGAGCCTTGATATCCACGACCTACCGTTTTGGACAAGAGTCTTTACGGATGTCATCTTCGATCCTTGTTCCTAGTACGGTCAAGTCTTTGAAGGTCTTAATGTTTTGGTACCTCAAATGATTTGCATAGATTGGCTTTAGGTTGTCCACGAATTTCTCCACGAGGGTAGCTTCATCTGGACGTTCAACAAGTTGAGTACTAGTCTTCCTCCACCTACTTAGAAAGTCGGTGAAACCTTCTTTATCATTTTGGGTAAGAACCTCTAAAGTGCGCATGTTGACTTGGATTTCAGCATTATCCGCGTATTGTTTATTTGTTTGGCAAACTCAATTGCGGCATCATCCCAGGTAGCGATCTTCTTATGTTCTAGAGAATAGAACCATTGTTTTGGGATGGTGTCAAGAGATAAAGGAAAGATCCTTAAGAACATCTTGGGTTTAATGTCTTTGATAGGCATGTAATCCTCGAAAGCACGGATATGGTTCAAAGGGTTTTCATGCCCCTTGAATTTAGGGATATCTGTCATGTTGAAGTTGGTTGGCAACTTGGAACTTACGGCTTCATATTTGCGATTGTTTTCCCTATAAATGTCATCCCCTTTGAGATACATCAATTGTTCCTCCAAGTATTGGAGTCGTTTCTTAGCTGTAGTCATACCTATGGGAGGGTTTTCGTCCCCGAAGTTATTCACAAATTCATCAGACACTTCACTTTCTCGAGGAGGCATCCTTGTTTCCACGGCATATATTCGGCCCTCGATTGTGTCAAGGCGATCGTACACTTGGTCTTGAATGACTTGGAGACGAGCTAGCGCGGCTAAGATTTGATCATTACCATTCTGGAGTTGGTTGAAGTTCACGTCGCTTGTTTCAGGCATCTTGGAAACTAAATAAGAGATCGACGACGAATCAAAACACGATCGACCATTCTAGCACACTTACTTGAAAATAAATATTTTGACTTGTGAAGTGGGAGTGTGCCACTTGTGTCAAGTGAGTTTTGAGGAAATTACAAAGTTTGAAAATGTTGGTCCTAGTCAACTTTAGTGTAGTTGTAGGAGTGGACTCGAAGTGAGGTTTTGAAATGGGTTTTGAGGCCCGAATTTTGACTTGACAATTGGACAGAGTTTCGACTGGTTTTGCGCTAATATTAGGCCTAAGTTTCGAAATCTTTACATTTAAAAAAGGATTTTGATTTTACAAAAATCGTCATGGTTTTGTTTAGAAATGGTGATCACATATGGTACAAACATTATACAAGCATTATAACGGGATGCTGAGTGCATTTAGAAGGGTTTTGGTTTAAAGGGTGGGTTGCCATACCGAACAATCAAACCCGAGGTCTGTGGAGAGGCTCGTACCAAACAAGAGTAAGGCCGATTCCTAGTCCATTTCCTTAAGTAGTGAAAGTCCTTGATACAAACAAGAGTAAGTACCATGGTATGGATGACGTCAATCGATATCCATCCTTAGGCCCAAATAAGAATTAGGACCGTTTAGACGGGACGATTGGTCGAATGGGTTGGGTTGGGCCTAGGAAGGCCGAATAAACGATCTAGGAAGACCGAGTTATGAAAACCGACAATTGTCTTGTACAAACTATTCCCTAACCTTGTTCAAGTTTCACCCTTTTGGCTACACGTAAGTGTATTATCCCCAGCGGAATCGCCAAACTGTGGACGCGGGCCCACGGGGGCGAAAAGCGAAGCAAGCTTTTCACTCTTTGGTTTATTTGCATTTGTGGAGTCGTCACCAATTTATTGTGGAAAACTGGAAACCGTTCGAATATCTCGTGTCATGTCAAGACACAAAGTAATGACATGAACACTAAGCACTCGTTACCCTTAGCATTCTATGTCTAGAATGACTCACGTGGATGCCAATGAACACGGATGTTCACAGAGATCTGCAGTAAGGGGTGAGGGTACGTATTAGGAAGCTCTTTTGATCGAACATCTAATCCCGCCCGCCTCGATAGCAGCCTCTACTAATGATTAGGGAAATTGTCACTCGATATATTGACGGTTTATATGCATGCAATGCAACATCCATTAAATTAATCCTAGCATGTGAGAATTAACTAAGTCGGTGAACACGTAATTTAACATACAATTAGATCGAATCGGGATTTAGATTATTTACATGTGATCATACAAACAATACAATAAAAGAAATACAATAAAGAAAAATTACAATAATTACATCGGATTTAATGATTTATGTCGAAAATACATTTAAAACGGATGGTTTTAGAAAAGAAAGAATAAATAAATTAACGAACAGAAATTAAGGGTGATAATACGAGTAATAATTAATTAAATACGTAAGCTAAACTAGGTGAAGGCAGAAACGGGAGTTCAGGGACAGAAATCAATCGGGAACAGGCGCAGCAGAGCTGCGTTCCTTGGAAGAGGCGCAGCAGTCGCTGCGTCTGTTCCTGGGTTGAGTTCTGGCAGTAAAGCCGGAACCGCAACTCGTTAATGTTTATTGGTGAATTTAATGGTCGATTAATGATATTTGACTCGGATGAAAGTGATTAACAGATTATTTACATGTGAATGAAGTCATGAAAACGATAAAACATGGATGAACCCGATTAGAACGAATTATATAAGATTTATAAGATTATTAATTACAAATTAACAAACTAAACAAATTAATTAGACTAAACAGGTTATTAAGACGGATTAATGACAGTGACGGATGAATAACAGATACAAATATATCAAGGATGAATTCCAGAGATTCAATATGGATAAATAGAATCTCTAAAACCCGAATTGATTTTAATGACGAAAACTCGCAAAAATGGATTATAAGGAATTTAAGTCGGGATTTATGATGAATTAATTAACAATGAATTATTTACATGTTAAAATTATTATACTTAAATTGTTATGTTAATGAAACGATGAACAATTGAAAAAGAAACGAAAACAATCGAATTATCAAAAGACGAAGGAAGAAGAAAGGAAGCAGGAACTGCGGCAGCCTCACGAAGAGGCGCAGCAGGTACTGCGTCCCTTCAAGAGGCAGATTCTTTGCGTCCTTTCTCGACGTCTGTCTTCTGATAATCCGTAAAAAGGGTTTTTAAACAAGGTTTTACAAATCGGTTTTAAGAATACTTTCGACATAAATCTTACATTAATGATTACAAAAATAAATAACAATAAATAAAGAAGGATTTACACCCTCAGACTTACATGTTTGACGAAACGAGATGAACTAAGTTAACGTTTAGTGATGCTCGACTCGAATGTACGACGAAAGTGCGCTCTAAGAGGAAAACGAATAAAGTTGATTAAGTTGATTGATGTGGAGTTGGTCGAATTGATCGGTCATGCAAAACAAGGCTGGTACTCAGAAAGACCCGAGCTTACGTGGTCGAAAGTTCAAGCACGTAGACGCCAAAAAGTAAGAACGTGGTCTAGAATGCAAAGAGAGAAGAGAAGGGCGGACACTCGCGTGAGAAATATATGAGACCGAAGGTCTCTATTTATACTAATCACACGGAGGAAGTAGGGTTTTCGGAGAAACTTTGGAAGTGAATCTCGAAAAGATACGGAAAATACGCAGAAAAGGACTGAGGAAGAGGCGCAGCAGGCACTGCATCCCTTGGAAGAGGCGCAGCACCTGCTGCGTCCTTTCCTCAGTGGTTTCCTCCTGCGGAAGAAAGATTTCCGCGTTTTAATTATGGAATAGCGGATTAATCTCGTTTCCTTAATATTTTGTGTGAATATTACGAGAGATATTTTACCAAAGATTAAAATATTGGAAGATATGGAATAGAAATATCCGGAACATTCAAGAACATTCTGACTCGGTTTCACAAAATGAAGACGGGTTTTTTGACCCGGACTCCAAATGTACTCTAATTACTGCCAAAACGACCGTATCGGCACGTAGATGACAATTAAGAGGTAGACACAAGTGTTTGAGCGACCACTTGACGATAAACTTACAAACTGTCACAAATCATTCCGTATACCAAACATGCGGCCCAATCATCACCGGATGGTTTGCGGGAGATGCAGAAATGAGGTATCTACAGTTGTCGATTATATGCATGCAATGCAACATCCACAGATTAATCTTAGCATATGAAGAATTAACTAAGTCGGTGAACACATAATTTAGCACTCATTAATGTCAAATTAGGGTTTAGAATTAATTACATGTGAAGAACAAATCATACAATAGATAATACGATAAATTAAATAACGATAATTGAAATTACAATAAATTACAATGATTATGATTGATTTACGTCAAAAATATATTTAAGACGGACGATTTGAGAAAAGCAAGAGAAAATAAATTAGGTTAACACGGACAGATTAGAGGTGATATTAGGATTAATAGTCGATTAATATGTAAACTAATGAATTAGGTCAAAGCAAGAACGGAAGTTCTGAGACAGAGCTCAACCCGGAACAGGCGCATCAATGTTGCGTCTCTTGGAAGAGGCGCAGTGGTCACTGCGTTTGTTCCTGAGGTGAGTTCTGGCTGTGAAGTCAGAACCGCGGGTTGTTAATGTTCGTTGGTGTGTTTAATGATTGATTATGGATATTTGACTAGGATGAAAGTGATTTAGCATATTATTAACATGTGAATTGGTCATAAAAGCGGTAAAAACGAATTAAAAACTAATTAGAACGAATTAGAACTAATTAAGAAATTAATTACAAATGAATTAGGGTTATTTAGGTTAAACTATTAAGACGGAAACAATATGGAAGTCGTGATAAACAGATGAAAACATATGCAAAAGTTGAATTTTAGAGATTTGATATGAACGAATCGAATCTCCAAAATCCGGGTTTGATTTGATGACGAAAACCCGCAAATATTGATTATAAGGAATTTAAGTCGGACTTAAAGCGATAAATCATTATAAATATGTGTTATAATTATTATATACGAATAAGAAAAAGAAAAAATTAAGACAAAAGGGACGAATTAACAGAGGACGGAGGAAGAAGAAGAAAAGCAGGAACTGCGGCAGCCTCTGGAAGAGGCGCAGCAGATGCTGCGACTCTTCGAAGAGGCGCAGCAGTTGCTGCGTTTCTTCTCGACGTCTGCCTATAGTTAATCCGTAAAAACAATTTGATAAAAGGGTTTTTAGAAATCGTTCTTAAGCATATTTTTGACGTAAATCTTACATTAATTGGTACAATAATAAAATACAATAATAAAAGATGGGATTTACACTCTCAGACTTACATGCTTGGCGAAACGAGATTAACTAAGTTAACGTTTAGTGATTGCTCGACTCGAATGTATGATGAAAGTGCCCTCTTAAGAGGATTTAGATTAAATTGATTGATTAATTGAGGTGTAGTTGGTCAAATTGGTCGGTCATGCAACGTGACTAGTACTCAGAAGGATCCGAGCTTACGTGGTCGATTGATCAAGCACGTAGACTTCAATTAGCTTAGAGCACGGTCTTAGAATGCAAAGGGAGAAGAGAAGGGCGGACACTCGCGTGAGAAATATGAGGAACGAAGGTCCCTATTTATACTAATCACACGGAGGAATTATGGAATGACTAAAACTTTGGAAACAAATCTCGAAAAGATCTGAAAATACACAAAAAAGGGTTGGGGAAGAGGCGCAGCAGCCACTGCGACTTTTGGAAGAGGCGTAGCAGGTGCTGCGTCCTTTCCCCAGAGGTTTCCTCCTGCGGAAGAAAGATTTTCGCGTTTCTTTTATGGAATTGCGGTAGATCTTGACTTCCTTATTCCCTAAAATAAGATTTTCGGGAAATATTATACCAAAAGAATATAAAATTAAATTATGGAATAAATATCCGGAATATTCCAGAACATTCCGACTTGGCATTTTAAACGATTTATTAGAAAATGAAGCGGTTTTTAACCCGGACTCCAAATGAACTCTAATTACTGTCAAAACGACCGTATAAGCGCGTAGATGACGACCAAGGGGTAGACACAAGCATTTGAGCTATCACTTGACGATAAACTTACGAACTGTCATAAATCGTTCCGCGTACCAAACATGCGGCCCAATCATCACCGGGTGGTTTGCGGGGGGTGCAGAAATGAGGTATCTACAGTAATTTATTAAAAAAAATTTGACGTAGGAGTAATTGTAAAAATGTGGATTAAGCGTGGGTGTAATTGATAATTTACTCTGAAATAAATGAGTAATTATGAAAATGAGATACGACACAAATTAATTGTCAAAAAATGTGTATTGTTATTCGTTTTTTGTTTTAAGTTCAAGTATATTTGTTAGTCGTTCTGCAAGTTTGAACACTATATACAGCTAATATTTTAGGCTTTTTTTTTTTTATTTAGAGTAAAGGAAAACAAAAGAAAACAAACATTGTCGAGTATGTAATGGTTCTCATAGTCGGAGAGCAACCGCGTTTGCTAACTCTTCTTTCACAGTTTCACTCCACTTCACTCTTTTGTTTTCGAAACAGAGATATTTTTGTGTAAGAGGCTCATCTATGAATTTGTGTAAAACGAATTATTATTTTACCTATATGTACTCTGACAAAAATCATATTTGGAAAAGAAAATTTGTCAGGGACAAAATCGCTATCCCATATTCGATAATCATTTTTTTTCCAGATTTGAGCATTAAGAAAAAACTTCCGATGGATTTAGTATAGTAAACACTGAATAGTAACACAAATTCTCAATTATAATGGACAAAATCTGTCACAAGTTTGTAACTTGAAACAAAGGGACAGGTAGGAATGACAAATATAACGACATCACAAAATCTCATTATAGACGGCACATATCCGTCTATAATTAAAGACGGACCAAATACAATACCACATTTCTAATAGGACAAGCAACAAGTGGGGTGGTGGGGGCAAAAATGTCACCATTTTCAAGCTATTTGACCCGTCTTTAACTATAGACGAATATATCCATAGACTAGCTGTAAGAACATTTACAAGTAAAAAAGGTTTGTGAGAGGTCACACAACACCAAGACCGCCACAAGCAATAGGAATTGAAATAGTAATGTGGCATAATGAGTAGAGGACATATAATTGTGCACCAATTGGCAGCATTCCAGCGTCCGAGAAGGCGAGCAAACATGCTTTTAGCGAGTAGTATTAACGTAATTGCACATTTGCAATCATTGTCATGTCTTTATTCCAACGCATCTACTCCCTGTGTATGGGAAGATGATAACGTCTACAAGGGAACTTTACCTTATTTTAACCCCCTTTTCTAAGAAGATTGTCTAATACTTTTTTGTTTTGGCTAATTGTTATTTATTTTCGTTTTGAGATGTTTCGCTCAATTTTTAACTATTTCTATCTTTGATTAGGAGAACCCTTTATATTATTGTTATTTTTCTCTTCTTTTTCTCATTTTTTAGTCTTTGTGCCAAACTAAACAGATAACAAATGAGCGAAATTGAAGGAGTATATATTATACGAGGTTTAACCAGTGATTTACTAGAGACTTTAAATATTCATTTCAAATATCCTACTCAAAACTAGAGTTAAATTTGTGTAAAATACACAAGTCATCATATAGCGACTTTATAAGATAATCCTAAAATCTCTTTTCATTCACAAAATAGCTCTTATAAAAGGATCATTGTACTACTGTCGGCATAAAAACAATTGTATTATTGCAATAAAATGTCAATGTTTATAAGATTTTTAGCTAATAATGAAAAAATAAATATTATTTACAAGGGACCATTTGTAATTGTAGAGAATCAAATTACCTCAAAAACCTTCGTAATTAGAAAGGTAAACAAATAAATGAGATCCCAAAAAAATGAAGTAGGTAAATAAATAACTGGGACAAATGAAGTATTATAAGTTGTGAAAATTTTGTGATCCCCTGGAAAATTTATAGGTAGAAAGACTAGAAACTACGAACACTTTATTTAAAGTTAGTTACCAGCGTTATTCAAAGAAAAGTTGATAAAATGCTCTCTTTGTTTCGGCTATTTGTTTGCATTTGGTTTTGGTAAAGACATGGTTAATTATTAGATGACAAGTAGACTAAAATTTTGTATTATAAGAGATGAGATGATGAGGTGAAGCACGTTAGAAGAAGTGAGGGCATGTTGCGGCCGGACATAGTTTGTGATTCATCACTTCATTATGTCATTGACCAGCTTCCAGATTCTCCGGGGACACCCACACCACACCGTGACACAACATTCAATCATACTGTTTTCCAATACAAATAATCACCTTTCTTTAAAATAACACCAATTTTATAATGGAGGAGTACTACATATATTAAATACTCCCTCCGTCCCGGTCATTTGTTGTCCTTTCGTTTTGGCACAAAGACCAAGGAAAGAAGAAATGACCAATTACTAAATGACATGTGGATGAAATTGAGTATGAATGATCAAATTGTTCATCAAATGCAATCCTAAAATAGAAAGGACAACAAATGATTGAGACACCCCAAAATGGAAAAGGACAACAAATGACCGGGACAGAGGGAGTATATTAATAGGTTTTCATATCCGTATTATTGTGTTAAGAATAAAACGAGCAAATAACCCTCAACTTATATAGATAAGACAAACCTTTTGATAATCTCAACGTATCTTACTTTTGTCTTATGTGTGATATTTGACACGTCTTAAGATTAAGACGGATAAATGAGAATTTTACATATACCATTATGCCCTGACTATGAATCAAACAAATTCAAGCTCGTCAAAACAAAACGCTTTATAAGAAACAAATTAAATCATTTTACATAACCCAATAATATATTTATACCTCTTTTCTTTTTTTTTTTCTTGATACGACTATATTCATAAGAAGGATTACACCTCTTGACATGATTATGAAGATACTTGACGAACTAAGTTATGAAATGATTATTGTACGCAAAAATTGCCAAAGGATGGTCTCTATAACGCATCCAAAAAACATCCTCCCACACACCGCAAACTCCACTTTCAAAGAAAGTTATAATATTCCTTACCTACAATTTGGTAATCTCCTTCCAAATAGTGAAGGCAAGCCACTTCACTTTTGTATCATTCTGGAGTCAAATCACTAACCGCTTGATTAAGGAAACAATTACCACATTCACAAATCTACTCCACTATCGTCCACAAACATATTCGTATCCAAACACATCATTTCCCTTTTACACACGCGCCAATGCACAAACTGTAGCATAAATGTCGAAGATTATTCACTCATGAATAATACCCAAAAAATAAATGGTGTGTTTGGATATAAATGGAGGGAGTAGACAGTAAGCAGCTAAGCAAGCCTCTACGAATTTAAACTTCGAAGTTAACCGTAGTCATAAAGTAATAACAAAATAACCCCTTTTATAAAGACAAACGTCTAACACAGGTAACAAACTAACAGGACATTGTTGATCAGGTGCATAAAGATAAAATACAGCATTTAGGCCGGATTACAAATGATAAATCTTCTTACATTAGATGACCTTTTTTTTTTTTTTTAAATAATTCACTTAATCATCAAGGCATGAGTTGTAACATCTGCTTACGCCCAACTCCATACGACTGTACTTCATCCCTTCACCACTTCGAACTTTGATTTCAGGTTGGAAATTGAAACTGGCATGTTCCCCTTTTCATCATACTCGGCCCAATCCCCACTTGACAAGTCAACATCCTCATAAATAGTCCCGGATGTCTGCACACAACCACAAACAAGACGAAGGCCATGTATGGTAAACCACGCTAAGGCAAACCCCAACCACAGTCCACACCACATGTTTACAAAACATATTCATGCAATAAAAAGATACTACCCCGTCCCAAATTTGTTGTCCTCACTCGACTTAGATGGTCAACATAAGGTTAACATTGATCATTAATTTCTCCAAATATATGTAACGACAATTCGAATTTGTCATGTATGATTCATCAAAAATAACTACTTTCATATTATCAATGTTAAAACGAAGTCAATATCATTAAGCACCAAAGTTTAGTGGAGACAGTAGACAGGATAAAGGGTACATCTTCGAAGTCGATATCATTAAGTACCAATTACTTCCTCCATTCAACTCCACTCCACCATATTTCCTTTTTCATCCATTCAACTCCACTCTACCACTTTCCAATTATGACATTTCCAATCACCATAAAGAGAAAAATCCTGGTTCAAACTAATATCACTACATCGTCCACAACATAATAGGTCCAATGATTCATACTCCCAACAATCCTGACGCTAACTGATACTGCTCTTTCTATAATGTGGGTTGATGTTATGCTTATTTATTATAGCTACTTAGCATCACAGATTATCAGAATATGCAGTTATTGGCCTGACCCATTATGAAGAGAGCTGATCGTAGCCAAATGCTAACCACATTACGGCATGAATGATAATAGAATGAAAACCACGGGGCATATAAGAGATAGAGAACTTACTGCTTCTACTTTCCACTGAGGGCACATAAATGAGAAATCAAATGGCTCCAAACCCCGGCACTCAAAACCCATCAACGCTGTGTAGTTTCCTGATTCACAATCAGCTTCAGTAAGAGGGTTGCCACCACGTAGAGGTATTGGTACCATTGTTATGTTACCCTCCCGACTACAGAACTTGCACTGAAACACAAGGGGGAAATGAAGGCAGGACATTTAGGAGATAACATAGGAACCATCAAAAGCATAATAAAAACAAGATGAGCTTTCACCTTCGAGGATGAAGAGAAGGAATCTCATGCCTATCTTTACAACACATACATAGAGATCTTGTCAGATGAAAAAAGAAATTACCTGCTGCTTGACCAAAATAAGGGAGGGGGAATCGTATTCAGTCTTTTACACTAACAAAACAAAGCTACGTTGTTTAATGGAAATAGAATAGAATCGACCAGATACAAGAAGCAATTATCTGTTGCATCAAAGACCATGCAATTGTACTTCCAGAGTAAGTTTTAGGGAAGAACGATGGAAACTGCAAACAGGTATACGTAGCAAATATAACTCAAGGAAACTAAACAATCGTAAGTATTCCAATAATTTGAAAATGATCTTGAAGATAACATAATTTGTTGTTGATTATATCAATAACCATCTTATACAATCAACCTACACATCAAACAATAATATGGGCTATTTGGCCTTAAGTCAGGTTGCACCACCAAGACCAAGCAAGCAATGCCCAGTTAGTGAAACAAAAAACATCCCGCATATTTTTTGAAAGATGTCAGATAAGTGACTATCTATGCAAAGTGAAGAAAAAGATACTCCCTCTTTCCATTTTTTTCCCTTTCCCACTTCTTATTGGCACGTTTGCTTAAGAGTGAAGAGCTTAAGATAACATGGAAAGAGGGAGTATCTGGTTCTTCCCTTTGCTTAGAAAACGTGCCAATAAAACTTGCCAATAAAGAGGTGCAAGAGTGCTCTTTTTTTAAGAAGAGGCAAGTTTATTAAACCTAATAGCTTGCTATAAACACAAAGACAAGCAGATTGTCAAGAACAAGTCCAGAAACTAAAAATAGATAGCAAACCCCAACTGATAATCAAATCAATCAAGGCAATTTCCAGCTCAAACACTAACAAGTGACACATAAAATAAATTCCGGCAGTAATACATTTGTTACAGTAGCTCAGAAAACCATGATTACAAAACTAATTTTACATCAAATTTAATTCACAGATAAATATCTAAAATTACAACATTAACATAGACCTCACAACAACAGTTCTGAAGGAAAAAGCATGATACCAGCCAATTAGCACTACAAGCTAATTCAACTCCTATATCACTGAAGTTCAGTACTTTTTCTACCCATAAATAACCTGAATGTATAATACACATCAACATAAAACACAGCGAATAAAGAACCACACAATATGATTGATTGATAAAATACTCCCACTACGACTCTACGAGTATATATGATTGAAAAACTAATTGCAACCAAAATTCCGAACAATTCGGAAACCCTACAAAAGGATAAATCGATATAAAGACAATCAACTGAATCACTGCTTCAACATTTCCGAAGCATTTGCATATGCGTGATAGATTTCATTAACAATAATCAAAATCAGTTTAGAGAAACGGCGAATGGACGAATATCATAGGAAAACAGTCTACTAAAAAAGTCACAAAATTTTCAACGAAAGCACAAATTTTGGAACTAGAAACTACTTGAACAGAAATCAAATCAATCATCACAGTAAAGCAAGATAAAAAAAAAAAAAAAAAAATTGCGAAAGACACAAGACAAATTTAGAGAGATTTATAAACAGACCTTTTGAACAAGATTAGCGACGCCACGACTTTTGGGAATAGGAACTTGTTCATCCAAGCTGACGCACGTCTCCTTCTCCGTCACTTCTCCGCAATTCTCACATCTCAACTACACAACAGTTTAAAATCGAAGAGATTTGACGAATACTTTGGGAAAATTAGCAAAAAAAAATAAATGAAATTGAATGTAAAATTGAAAAGAACCTTGAAGTAGTAGGAGAAATGAGGGTCGTGTAAACCGCCCATAGGTTGAAGAGTTGCAACGTTTTCCATTTCTGCAGTTATCATTAGCTTGTAGTTCACCATTGTTGTTCCTGTTTTTTCTGTGTTTCTCTCGCTTTCCTGCGTAAATACTAAGCTTCAATTTTCGTCTCTCTTTTCTTTTTCTTTTTTTTTTTTTCCCCCGAACAGGAACAGCTGACCGTCAGAAATATGTGCGTAGTCTTGGAAGCTTCGTCTTTAGTTTTGGGCGTTGGGCCTGGATTTGCAATTCACAAGTCTCCGTTGTTACAACGGATATAGCTTATGATGGGTTAAGTATCTCCAATTTGTGTAGATAAGACAAGTCTAGGTCCTAGGGAATCATAAAGTGTTTGTCTTTATCTACTCGAGTGAGTAATATTTGACCCGTCACAAGCTTCTGACGGATATGTCCGTCGTCACAAATGAGAATTTGTGAGATTTGCAATTCACCCTGTTTAATGTTTGTGTATAGTTGGCTTTAAACATCGTTGCCACCAAAATTTTTCATTAGTCTAAAACAAATGCGACTGTATTATACGGAGTACTCTGTATTGTATGATTTGCTGCGTGCAGGCTAACACCCTTTCACACATACCCGTGAATTTCCCTAATGCACACCAAAAATAACAGTTGTAAGATTCAACATTCGAAAATAAATGGTATACTGGCCCGGATCCTTGTTTGATCAATCGTGCGGCCATGATTGTTTCTCTGTCGAATTTTCCCTGGTTTTGATTCAAGGCACGAAAATAAATGCATGAAAATAGCATTCTGACACTTCTGATGCAAATCTCCTGAGAGCGAGAAATTCATATAGAACTTACAACAGAGAAAATATTCCCAGGGGAGCTTACAAAATATCTACACCACAGTGACAACAGGCATTGTAGATACAATATACTTATACTATATTATATATAGGGTAGAAAGTCGAAAAACTAGATAGTGCAGGATTATAGCAGCCTCGAAATCAAGCCCTAACTAAGATGTGCTACCTCGACTCGTACAGCTGTCTTTCCTGTTGTATAGACTGGAAAATACGAGCAGCTGAATCGTTCGTCGATCGATGGGGAACCGCTCTGATGACTCTCGCCTGCTTCTCTACCGGAGGAGTGTCCATGGGTGCTTCACTTGTTGGAGGTGACCTGAAAAGACGGCGCCCATCTCTTCCTTCGGATAGAGGAGCCGTTGCTCTGTCACTAGTAGGGGCACTGGCGGGCATAGGTGCCCCGAATCTTGTAGCAGGAGAACTTTCTGGTTGACCACCTTGACTATAAGGGTTTGACCCAAAGGACGGGTTTACTTGATCCACGGTCGACCCTGACATACTGGGACCCATCATATGCATGCCATAGGGAGGGAAGTAACCGGGCCCTCCAAAATGAACGCCAGGTGGCATTCCCATGGGTTGCTGATATTGCTGAGTTTGTGCCACATATGGAGGATTCATCAAGTTGCTCGGTATCGAAGTCGGACCCACAGGCCCATAGCCTCCACATACCGGGCCCATGAATCCAGGTGCTGGGTATGGCTTGTAAACGAGACCTTCAGAAGGAGTCATAACAGGCACCAGCCACTGATGAGGAGAAGGTTGATGAAATCCCCAAGGGTTCACTTTCGGATCCATATTACCAGAGAAAGATGGGTACCCCGCAGGTAGATTTGGATGTTGTTGAGGTGCGATGGGTGTTGGTGATGCTTTTGGGACCGCATTTTCTGCTGTACCTTCAACTTTATCGATTGTTCTATGGGCTACATCCTTCAGTATAGCTTTATGTGGAAGAGCCTTGACCACATACTCAGAAGAATACTTCACAGATGAACCCTTTAGAGGCGACTTGCCCTCAAAAGCACTCACTTCAAGTAGCAAATTTGGAGATCCTGCAATGAGTTTCTGCACCTGCAACATATCATAGGGTTTGTCATGAAAACGTTTTTCACCCAAACTTGATCTTACATGTGAGATGACCCAAATACCCATATAACCAAATGAGGAATACAAGACTCAGTGAAGTTCATGTATATGCTATGTACCTTTAGCAATCTGTGCAACTCGAATACTTGAACTGCGAATACTCTTTGTTGGCTGAAAAGTGTAAGATGAATTAGATTAGCAAAAAAAAATAAAGTATGAAGGTTATACTGTTATAGTATTATAGCTAAAGATCGCATTAGATTTTTAGATAGCAGTATCGCACTTACTGTAGAACAGCGTACTCGTTGTGCTATGTAAATGCATAATGACTGAAAACCACATACAGTATCTTATTCAGATGTCGTGCCCTGTTATTAGCAGTACAGTTTGAAACCCCACTACTGAAAACATATACAACCGTCTCACTTATTATGATTACACAGAATAAATATTATAACTTCACAAGCAAGATATTTATTTGGGATAATCAATATTTGAGACAGTAAACATGTCAAGCACAAAATTCTATTTTTTGACAAACAGCAATTTCCGTCACACAGCATAATCAAGGGCAGAAAAGAAAACAGAATGGCAAATGAAATATATCTATTAACTGAAAGTAATCTAGAGCAGATCCTCTATCCCATTCTGCATCTATCTCATAACCTTATTCTTCAACACATGATAACTTACATGTATAATTTACACAGCTGCTAGAGTACGGAGTATATTAAAGGTAATATGTCGAAAGAACAAGATAGAGAGACAGGAGATGGGACATTAGCTGCCATCATGGCACACACTAGTCTTCGTCACAATTGACAACCCCAAAAAGGAGAACTTACCTAACCTTAGGAATTCAGAAAGCAATATCAGTGTAACACAAAGACATGTCAAGCAAGACAAAGGCAATGAGACAGTAAAACAAGGGATGATCCACCATCTCAGGGCCCGCCTGGTACGAATGCATTGGAAATCATTTTAGATGTAATATGATGATCCACTGCTTGGATATGGTTCGCCAACCACACATCGGAGGGACAGATGATCTCCACAGCATCAAATAGCCCCTCCCTTAAAAGGGAATTTCATAACTCTGCTTACAGTTCATCACGCTCCCAAAAGTTAATATTTAAGACATATGCAACAATCTAACGAAGCTATCAAAAATAAAATGCAGAGAGTGTCCAGGGCAGAGAAAGCTTCTCTGAATATTAGAAATCTCTAGCTTTTTATGTTTGCTTCTACAAAGAGTGAAAAATTCATCTGGAAAATTAATACCATGACACAACATAATTCTGAATGTTCCCTTTGTCTCATCATATTGTTTATGTTTGCTTTTTGATCAGTTCTTTTATGTGAGCACATCCCAGTGGCAGGGAGACGGGAGTACAACACCCACTCTCACCACAACAAAACATGCCTTGAAAGGAAATGCAAACTATTGGATGAAGTATACCAACATGGCAGACATCAACTATCTAATGAGATAGAGGGAGTACAAAAGAATAGCACCAGTCAAGGTGAAACTAGAGAAGCCCCATCAACCATAGACCCGACAATAGGATCATAAAGCAGAACCGGGCTATCAAGATGTAACTTGACGCACGGTAGGCTCATGTAAAAGACCTACGTCCTTACTCCTTAGTTATGAGAGCAGCACAAGTTAGTTTACACTTTACACGATAACAAAATATTTGAAGAGGTCTAAACATTAGGATCTTTAACAAGACCCAAACAGTTCTATATAATGTTAGCATGGATTAGAATATAAAGATAAATATCAAGCGCACACATGAACAGACACAACAGAGGGGGAAAAAAAAAGACAACCAGAACAGTAACAAAACGGAACGTGTGCGTGCCAGATACGCTTAAGTGCATCATTATCTAAATGAAGTCAAGTCACATATCTCTCTGTCATATGCTTGAACCGGAAAAGTCCGAGGAAACAAAAAACTTAACCTCAAGAACATTAAGCACTTACTTGACAATGGCAGTTCTAGCTTTCCAAAAATGTTTGCGGCCTATTATATCGACAACGTCATCAGGACTTATGTCAAATTCTGATGCAGAATCCACCATGGAGGTCTCAGACACATCATCACCTTTATCTATGCTTTCCTTGTCCACATACCCATCATGATTTAGGCTGTCGATTCCTCTGTTGATTTCATCATCACCCCTAAACCCACAGCCGGTTTGAGGATCAAGCCTCAGTCTCAAAGAAGTATCTTTACAAGAGTTCTCCACCCGGAGGTCCGGAACATCTTCCGATGACCTACAATCTACAGCACGTGAATTACCCCTGTGGTCCTCCGGCAAAGAAACACCTTTCGGCCATGGCATCCCATTCCTTCCACTCATTGATATATCTAAGGAGATTCTTGTGGAAGGAGATACTCTTGAATCCCTTCCATCTCGGTCTTTGATTAGTTGATTTAACACAAGGTGATCATCATGACTCTGATTTGTTTCTTTACAAATAGTTGTTGGAAGTGCTGTTTGATTGTTTGAATTGAGGCAAAGACGCCCCTCCCTATCATTACTGTTCTGAATGTTCTCATTATGCAATTCGGTTCTGCCTTGAGAAAAGATAGGGACCATGAAATCATCTTCTTCTAGGGACTTTTTCTTTTCCTCCACGTGTATTGGTTGGTTGTTCAAATTTATTGCTTCAGCATTAAGATCTTGAATCTCCTCATAAGCTGGAGTTGAAGGGGGTTGATAAAGAGGAAAGTACGCTTTTCGTTTACCACTAGTTCCCTGCAGCAAGTTTCAAATCGATAAATGATCGATAATTAACTTCAGTGACTACAAACCAGGGAGGAAACAAATAAAATAGCATCACAGATCGCCTCAACAACCAAACAATTTTTACCAATTTTTCAGAAAATGAGAAACCGAATGCCGGATAATTTGAATAGCCTAAAAACCTCACCTGGCTGGTTGAAGTGGAAGGAACCAAATTGCTGGTGTTATTCTGTCTAGGAGGGGCAGAAGCAGAGTTGTATCTCTGAGAAGGAATAGTAAGCTGCTCATAGAGTGCCATTTTGTTCCTTGGTGGTGCTCTTGGACCTCCTTTATCGGTATCGTTAACATGTAACCTTGGAAACATAGGTTCCATGATCTTTTCATCATCTTTCCCTCTTTTCATTTTCTCTCTTTCAATTCTATATACTTGATAGTTGATATATCTCCAAAAGCAGCTCAATCAACTAATTATCCCATTAAATCACCAAGAACCCTTCATTCAAAATTCCCAACATCAACAAAACAATTCAGTTGAATACACCAAACCCTAACTTACATTACCCTAACTTACCTAACCAAAAATATCTAAAAATTATCAAACAACTCTCACCACACAAGCACAAATACTGATTAAGTGAAAGATTACAACTTTTCACAATATAATAACTACAGATTAGCACCACTAAACAATAAACATACCATAGATCAAACACCCACCTAAATCAACTCAAAATTAGGGTTAATATAGCTCAAGAAATGAAAAAAATTCCCAAAAACAAAAACTACCCAGATGATAAACTGAAAAACCCACTTCAAAAAACAAATTACCTCAATAATTTCCTTGGAAATGAGCAACCAGATCCCTTATTAATAGAGAAAACCCTGATAAGAAGAGAGATACTTTATATTTGACAAAGTTTTATAAGAGAAATAATACTGTATGAGGTAAAAATATCAAAGAAGGGAATGTAAACAAGTTGATATTTATGTGTACTATGTTGTATTGTTGTCCATCTATGTAAGAGAATTAGATTCTCAAAGAGATGGATAAGCAGTAGCAGCATACGAAATGATGTAATTTAGGGATTTTGTACAAAAAGCTCCTAAATTTATTTTTTTATTTTTTTTTTTTTTATTTTTTTATTTTTTTATTTTTTTCTGCAAAAAGAGGAAAGAGCAAAAGTGATGAGGTTTTTTTTTTTTTTTTCGACAAAAGTAAACCATTATATTAAAGGAAGTAAACAAACAGAAGAGTCTGAAATCAAAACAATTACAATATTAAACTAACCAGTAGCTAAACTAACCGACCAGTTACGTCGGGAACGAAGGAAAGTGCGAATTCCAGACAGTGAATTACGCACATCGATTGGAACTGGCCTTTGAGAAGCCAGAACTGAAGATAATTTTGGTGATGAAACAAGAAAAGCAATGTCAGTAAACGAAACTTCCTGACTCTTCATAACCTGGTGCAAAGCATGAGAGTGCGCCGCGAAAAGAGAGGAAGCACGCAAGAAAAAGATCGTAGGTAAGCAAGAGTCAGATACAACAGTAGCCACATATCCAGTCTGAAAGGAACTCCTGCAAATAGAGATCTTGTAAGAGATCATAGCACGCGAAATTGGTGGAGACATACCTGCCATATTGGAAAATCGTCGTGATTGAAACTCTTCAACACGGAGAGAAGACAAACTTAAATGAGACTGGTGCAAGGTTGCTGCCAGACGAAGTATACGTACAGGCTCAATAGTAGCATTATCAAAAACAATGGAATTTCGAGTGAGCCAAATGGAGCGAAAGACACAAAAGAAGTAGAGTAACTCATCAAACCCTGTTGAAGAACGATGAAGATACAGGAGATGATCAGCCAGCCACTTAATGAATGAAATATGTGAATTAGCCATAGAGCGAATTCCAAGCAACGAAGCCCTCCAGACATGCTGGGTTACATTACATGAACGAAACAGATGATCAGGAGTCTCCGTACCCGTCTGACATAACGGACATGAAGTACCAATGCTTAAACCTCGATGGGCGAGAACAGTCTTTGTTGGGATAATGTGATGTACAAGGCGCCAGATAAAAAGAGGAAATTTCTTTGAAAACGGACCTAGCCAAAGCAATTTCCATGGGAAGGCATCTAAATGTCGTGGGCGTGGCAAAAGCTTAGGTAGAAGATAATTGTAACCCGATTGAATATTATACGCACCATCCTCAGTGTATTTCCAATACAGATAATCATCAATGTCAATATGAGGTGGTTCCATAGCTAAAATGACCTTGGCAGTGGCAGCAGCGAAAACCCGAAAGACAAGAGGTGTTCTCCATGAGCCACTTTCAAAAATCAAATCAGAAAGGGTAAGAGAAAGATGACCCGAGTCCTGCCGAACACCGGGGCACTGACCCTGTACCCATGGACTCGTGCGAATATTAATAGAATGGCCATTACCAACCTTCCATGCCATGGCATCAGAGCAGTGTGCTGCAACTTTACAAATTCCTTGCCATACAAACGATGGCTGTGAAACCCTGGATTTAGGAGCAGGAATAGGGAAATCTTTTTGATATTTGGGTGCGAGATATTTGGCAAGAATACCATTAGGGTGATGATGAATGCGCCAAAAATTCTTCAAAAGATAAGCCTGACTGAGAATAGTTACTGATTTGATACCAAGACCACCCAAATCCTGTGGTGTATGTAAATGCGGCTGAGAGAGCCAATGAATTGATCTGTGAGAAGATTTCTTACCCCACCAGAAGGCCGCAATTAAGGAGTCAAATTTTTTTGAGACTGAAAGCGGGAGAGGAACAGCAGCAAGAATATGGACCAGCGAACCAATTAAGATAGAGTTAATGATAACCAACTTGCTAGGCTGCGATAAGTGAAGAGATGCCCATGACGAAATACGTGTAGTAATCTTGTCCAGGAGGTCATGAAAAGCATTCTTCTTGCACTTAGGAAGATCCACCGGAACACCCAAGTAAGTTCCAAAGGAATCAGCAATTCTCATACGCAAAATAGATGTCATGTGGGACTTGAAATCATCTGGCGAATTCGGACTAAATTTAATAAAAGACTTTTGAAGATTAATCATTTGACCTGAGGCTGCTTCAAAATCATGGAATATATCTCGAATTGACTCAAAAGAAGCCGGCGTGGCCTTACAGCAGATAAAAGCATCATCAGCATAAAACAAGTGCGAAAGAGGTGGAGCATACCGAGAAATCTTAAGGCCAAAAAGTTGATGCCGGGACTCGGCTGCCTGAAGTTGACGAGAAAGAATTTCCATACACATGATGAATAAATAGGGTGATAGAGGATCCCCTTGGCGCAATCCACAAGAAGGATGAAAAGAAGGGGAAGGTTCACCATTTATCATGA
The DNA here is from genome assembly GCF_048544455.1 of Silene latifolia. Classification (NCBI taxonomy): domain Eukaryota; kingdom Viridiplantae; phylum Streptophyta; class Magnoliopsida; order Caryophyllales; family Caryophyllaceae; genus Silene; species Silene latifolia. Next base: position 41,454,928 of record NC_133529.1, read on the forward strand.
TACTATACTTCACAGTGGAGATGCATTCCCAAATGAGATTCCGCCAGGAAATAGGAAAACCAAAGAAATCCAAGGCTGACATTAGAAAAGACCAGGAGACTCGATCAAAAGCCTTATGCATGTCTAGCTTGAGTACAGAGTAACAGTTCGTTCCATGTTTAGCTTTGTTAACATAGTGCATTATCTCATGAGCAATAAGGCATCCATCAGACATGAGACGACCAGGGACAAAAGCTTGCTGAGAGTCAGAAATAATGGAAGGAATTACCAGCCGGAGACGGTTAGCCATACACTTGGAGGCCAAACGATAGATGACATTGCATAGACTAATCGGCCGAAAGTGCGAGACACACTCCGGTGTAGCAGTTTTGGGAATTAGAACAATGATGGTATTGTTCCACTCCTTCAGCATGACCCCTGAATTAAGAAACCGAAGAACTGCCGAGGTCACTAAATGGCCTATCTGTGGCCAAAAAGTGTGAAAAAAAAGAGGTGTAATGCCATCCGGTCCCGGGGATTTTGACGCATCCATACCACGGAGAGCAGTCAGAACTTCAGATTCCTTGAAAGCCTCTTGCAAAATCGAACATTCAGTGAATCCTAACCGGGAAGCAGATAAACCAGCAAAACAAGATTGCAGAGAGTCCCCCCGAGAGGCAGGATCCGAAATGGTAGTAGAGGTTAGCAAAAGCTTGAAATAAGTAACAATCTCCTCAGTAATAGCACTGGGGGACTCCAACCATACATTATCAGCAGATCGAAGGGTAACAATACGATGCTTTGTTGATCGCTGTTTCACTCGGTTATAAAGAAAGCGCGTAGGAAACCCATCTAAAATCTCACTCTTGATCTTGGATCGTTGAACCCAGTATTGTCTCTGATTTCGAAGCAAAAGTAAGCGAGAAGAGCGAAGCTGTACAAATTCAGACGCAGAATTGTTGTCCACTACATGAGTAGCAGTTGAACCCAAATCAGCCTCTATTTCCGACCAATTAATCCCGTGAGATATACGATGATTGATTACCCATTGGAGGATTGCTCTTCGAGCTGTGGCAAGTTTACGGGACACTACAAACATCGCAGAACCAAAGAAAGGTGTTGTCCAGACTTGTAAAACCAATTCACGGACCTCAGGATAAGAAAGGCACCAGTTATCAATACGATAAGGTCTTTTACGTGGTTTAGAATCCGGACATAATGTAAGGATTATAGGAGCGTGATCCGAGACAAGAATAGGAAGATGTAAAACTGAAGTAGACGGGAAAAAAGCAAACCAATCCTGAGTAGCATAAGCACGGTCCAGACGTTCCATTATAAAATCACCATCAAACTGACCATTCATCCAAGTAAACCGGGGTCCAAAAAAAGGAACATCCATAAGACTATTCCTAATTTTCCAAGACGTGAAATCACCTTGACCCCGAATGGAATTCGACCCCCCAAACTTATCAGCAAACAATTCAACCTGATTGAAATCACCTAAGAGAAGTAAAGGGGAAAGATTCAAGACCTTAGAAGTAATACGATCCCACAACGATTGGCGATATTCAAGCCGCGCTTCACCATATATAAAAATAATATATATTACATTATTTGTACAAGGATCCATAGGGATTACTAATTTACATAATATAAAGTGAGGTTCCATATATAAGGTTGTTAAAAGTATAGAGGTATCCCATCGCAAAAGGAGGCCGCCACTACGTCCACTTGAATCAACACCACAGCAATTAGGCAACCCAAGATGAGAAGTCTTATACGAAGCCGAGTCAAAGGTAGTCATAGTTTCTTGAAGAAACAAAATAGACGGATGATGTTGGTGGACACTTCTATGTAGAAAAGGAATTGTAGGATCATCCGTCGATCCTAGCCCCCTACAATTCCAACAAAAGATCTTCATGGGTAAACGGGTGGCGAATTATGGTCCGCCACCAGACCGAAAACAGGAACAACCGCATCACCTCTGGACATAAAAAAAGGAGCAAGCGTTAGTAAGGGTCCGTCCCAAAATCTAAAAGGACCATCTTGGTTCATGCGCGGTTTTTTTGACACAGGGGCATCTAGAACCGAAGAAGGAGAGCAAGAACAAGGCCGTTTACGACACAGACCAGAAGCCAAGCACGGCGGCCTAAAAAGGAAAGGCTCAGCAGATAAGGAACCCAACAGTAATTCAACTGGCATTGGTTCATAGTCCATATCTACAGCCAAATCCATGTAACTCGTTTTGCGAGTATATTTAAAACGAGTTCGGCTGTAAAAGCTAAAACCAAGCCCTACCTTTCGTTTAAACACAAATTTCACCGACCGTCCAAGAGAATCCAAAGCAATATGACGAGTATTAGAGGAACTAGCAGGGGGACGAAAAAGGCAACTAACATCCAAAGAGCGAGGAGGAGTGGATGGTTCAGCAAGCCCAAGTTCAAGAGTCGCATCCATCTCCTCCTCAGGCACACTCATGCGAAAAGCCGGTGAAACCTCCCTAAAACGAGCGGGTACACCACCATGTGATGGACCTCCCACCTCAAACGAGGAGAGGCCACCACGAGAATGGTCCGGCACCTGAAAAGGAGAACCAGCAGGCGTAAAAGGCCCCGGCACAACAGAACCGCGAATCACAGGGAACTGTTCAAGCAAGACCTCTCGAGACTCGTCCTCATGGACACAAGTCTCAGGAGGATAATGATAATCCATGCCATTATCATCATCATCTGAGGATGATGACGAAAAAGGAAACACCGGAGAACCTCCACCCGAATCCACAAGAACAGGGTCCTCAGAAGAAAGCGTATGAACATCCGAAGTTAAATAGTGCATACGAGGAGGAAGACCAAAGATTTCAGGAGTATAAAAAGACGACCCAGGAGGGCCGTGTAACACTTCCAGACCACGAGCAGAAAGCTCGTTTAAACGAGCTTGAATACCCCGAGCACCAAGAACTTTACCAGATGGACAATAGGACACACGATGGCCCAAAAGACCACAAGTTTTGCAGAATCGGAAAACTCCTTCGTAGGAGAAACCGATCCAAAGATGCTCTCTATCAGTAAGAGAAAGATAACAACCAGGAATCAGAGGTTTGGAAAGGTCCACCCAAACCTTAACCCGGACAAAACTTCGAGGTGGAAGCAGCGATGGGTAAGACTCTTCTTCACAAATATCTCCCACATGGGAGAGAAGGAAAGCAGCCACTGAGGTGTTTAGTAACTGAAGAGGAAGATGATGTACCCTTATCCAAAGAGGAACAACATGAAAGAGCAAGTTATCAGGAACAGTGGAAGGTGAAACGGAACGAAAAACCAACAAACTTCCTTCAATGTTCACAGTTTGTCTCAGACGGAAATAAGCCAAATCAACAGGTGAAGAAAACTCGAAAATGTAATAAGGCTTCATAGCACGAATTGTAACCGAGCCTTGCAGATGCCAGTGCTTAGAGATTTGATCGTATATACGGAACACATCCAAAAAGCGTTGATCAAGTATCTTGACAATTAGCGCCTTCGAAAACTCTACACCAGTAAAATCCGCACAAAGATATAACGGCAATTTAAGACCCACACCAGATCGACAAAGGTTAGTTTTAGAGGACGAAGCCATGTTGGATGAAAACAGAGTAAAGATACAGAGGTACGAAAGAGGAAGGGTTTGAACAGGGGAAGCTTTAGATGGTGGCAAAGGAGAATATAAATGGCGAAAGGGAGACAAGAGCAAGGGAAGGTGTCAAGCAAAGGGGTTGCATGACTGCCAACACAACAAGTTAGGGGAAGTTAGGCAAATTTAGGCGGCAAGGAGGATAGTGGAGGCGATGGTGGAAGGGTTAGGCAGGGAAGAAAGGGAGGCGGCAAAACTAGGGTAGGAACTCTATTTTTAGAGGAAACTCAATTTTGAGAGATTTTTTTCCATTGCGATTAGTTGTTAATAAGTGATGAGGTTTGTAGGTCCACTTTAGGTAAGAGGTAGGACTAGAAAACTCCCATGAAAATTAAAATTTTTAAAAAATGTATGCACTTTTTTATTTGTTGTTGTTATTATATGAATTTATTTGTGAAGAAGATTTTCTTACCAAAATTGAGACATCATCAATTTGTATTGTTTATTGTACAAATGGATGAGTGATGACAAATAAGCAATCAGTATTTTTATGGGCTTAATTCGATGGAGAATATAATATCGGTTTTATTACGAGTGATATTGTTGATAGTGTGTGGATCTGTCAATAAATTACCAAAGTTTTGACAAATTTTAAGTTGAACTTTTTAAACACTTTTTTCTTATTACTATATATCACCCATATAATGGTTAATATCGACTGAATAATAATTAATAAAAATGTCATTTTCCTTCATTCACTTATCTCCCTCTATAGTCCATACTCCTCATTTTTAAACCTCTATAGTGCCCTTCTCAACTCCATCCTATCTTGATCTCCATTTCTTAACATCAATGACATCAATTTGCACCTACATTATCTAGTGAATCAATGTAAACACTTTCTTTAGTTTTCAATTATTTTAGTTTATATTTATTGGTGTAGTTAGTAGTAATTAGTTTTGTCTAAAATCAATAAGAGAGTGTGATTTACTACAATCTGATTACATTAAAATTCCTCAATTATAGCGCTCCGAAACATTTAGTCCCGTTGTTGAACCCTCTATTGTTCGTCTCATTCTCTCATTAGCACATACTCGTGGCTGGACACTCTGTCAACTAGATGTTGTTAGAACACACTTGGTTGATGATGTCAAGTTTTATTATGATTTAATCGTTTGCCTCTTAGTTTAATGCTTAGCACATTGAAGCATCCAATGATGGATCAAAGAAGTTCAAAGATGATCAAGATGAAGAACAAGTCAAGCATGCCCATAGTCTAGAACAAATGTTGCAAACGAGGTAGTTCAACATATTCTTTTTTACGCATAAGTTATGGCAAAACGTGCATGCAGTTCTCGTGGATTGTTGCACCATGGTTTCTAGTACTAACGAATGGAGAAATTTTCGGGAAAATTCACAAGTGTTTGAAATTCTTTAAATAGCTTTTCTATGTTCAAGAGGAACATTATTTCAAAACTGAAGAACAAAAAGAACAAAAAGAATATGCTTGCACAATAATTTAAAAGATGCCAATCCCATTTGTGCAAGTTGTTTTTCATGCCAAAAATGGGTCTTATGCTTTTTCCATTTGAGGCAAAATTGTGAGTTCCCATATTTTATGGGAAACACTCCTTCTCTTTGGAAAAACGCAGCCACCTTGAGCCTCTCAAACCTGATTGTTCTTTTATATTTTTTAAATGAAAATGCATGCTACAAACTTGTGGATATTAGATTAAAGTAGTGTTAAGATCCTTCTCTTACACACTACCTTTCTCTATAAATAGCCACTTCATTTTTCATTTATTGCAAGACTTTGAAAGAGCATTCATTGTAAACACTTTGCAAATCTTTTCAGCATTAAAAGCTTTGTTCTTCAATCATTTGCAAAACCGTTTTCTGTTTTTCAAAAGTCTTCAATTGTTTTTCAAAGCTGTAAAATCTCCAAGTATCAGTTCGCTTAACTGTTGCATAAACGAATATGTTCAATGATTCTCGTGTTTAGGTCTTAATTGTAATCTCCATGTTCTTAAGTGAACTACTGAGATTCTGACTCTGTAAACCGTTGAGATAGAACCTTAAGTCTTGAAGCGGAGTAGCTTTGAGCAAGAGAAAGTCTTGAAGCGGAGTAGCTTTAAGCAATTGCAACCGGAGTAGGTTGGCGAGTTGTTTTCATTGTAATGGTTTAGTTAAGTTTGAGTAAATTTCTAAAAAAGCAATAAAATAACGGTTGGACGTAGGCTCCGGAGTAGGAGCTGAACCAATTTTTAAAACATCGTCTTGTTTGTTTATTTACTTTCACATTTTCTTATCATTCGTCTTTTACACGTTAAATCTCACTCTCAGTGCTGTGCAACAGTCTCTCATACTGTTGCATAGACCTGCTGTACCGTTTGTGAACTTACAATCCATTAAGTTTCGGAAACCCGTACTTAATAGATCTTACTTGTGTTAGTCATTAACCAAGTAAAAGAGAAATTTTTTAAAAAAGGTACACCTAATTCACCCCCTCTCCCTCTTAGGTGTTTATCGTTCTTAACTCTTCAATTGGTATCAGAGACTCGTGCTCTTGATATTGGTTAAAACCAAAGAGTTGATCCCTTAGTTATGGACGATTAAAAACACACTAAGTATCCCATCTTTAAGGGAGAAAACTATGCCTGGTGGAAACATCGCATGAAGCACTATGTTAAAAAGTACGGACTATGAATGTTGGTTGATCATTTAAAATGGTCCCCTCAAGATTGAAGTGACTAATGCCGATGGCACTAAGTCTATCAAAAGTGAGGACAAATATGTTGAGGCAGATTATAGAAAAGTCGAGAAAAACTCTAAAGCCATGTCCATCCTTCAATATGGCATCGGTGAACAAGAGATCAACCGGATATCCGGATGTGACTCGGCAAAGGCAATTTGGGACACCCTAAATCTTGCTTATGAGGGAACGTCACAAGTCAAAAAGTACCGTGTTGATCTTCTCATGCAACAATATGAGATGTTCAACATGGGAAAAGATGAGTCAATTAATAGTTTGTCTTCTCGTTTCTCTAGTATTGTTAATGACCTCAAGAGTCTAGGTAGAAACTTTGCGAGGATTTAGTACGTAAAATCCTTCGTAGCCTCTCTGAAAAATGGCAACCGAAGGTTACGGCTATTGAGGAAGCTAAAGACCTTTCTTTGCTATCCCTTGATGAACTTATGGGCTCACTTATGGCTCATGAGTTAACTCTCATGAAGCGATCCGGTGAAAGCTCTAAAGAGAAAGGACTTGCTCTTTATGCTCTCTCAAGTGATGAGGAGGATGAAGATGACGAGTTTACAATGTTCACTAAAAACATTGTTGGCATGATTAATGGTCGAAACTCACAAAGGTCTAATAATTATACTAGCAAACGACGCTTTCCCAAAAGAAAGTCCACTTCCAATGTTGGTTGCTTCAAATGTGGTGACAAAGGTCACCAAATCAAAGAATGCCCAAAGTGGAATGACATTAAGTCTAAGGAAAAGCGTGAGTTTGCTAAAAGAGAATACAAAAGCAAAGTAATGACTGCCATTTGGGGAATGTCTGATTCTGACGAGGACGATGTCCTTGAGGAAGAATTGGATGCCAAACTTAGCATCTCGCCTCAGTCAAGCAATGATGTTCCAAAGTCAACAAAGAAAGAAAGTGTCAAATGTCTTATGGCTCACTCCGTGGACTCAGATTCAGATTCTGACATTGAGGTAAATAAGCTCAAGAAAAAGGTTCGATCTTTCTCCAAAGACAAAATTTGTCATCTCCTAGACCAATTCATTGATAAGTGTCGTGTCCAAAGCAATAAATTAGAGGCTATGCAAATAGAAATTGAAGACATAGCCGAAGAAAATGTTGGTCTAAAAGAATGTCTAAATGAGGTAGATCAACCTAGTTCATCATCGAGTCTTGAAAAGGAGATTAAAAGGCTCCGAAAACAGAATTTGTTTCTTGTTAAAAGAGTTGATGAAATACATGCAACAGATCAATGCAATGTTGCATCTGTGTCTAACAAGGGAGAAGAGTCCTTTGACAAAGCTGTGTCCTCACTAACCAAAGAACGTGACCAACTTTTGATTGATCTTGCAACATGTCAAAATGAAAAAGAGGAACTTGTCAAAATTGCTGAAATGCTAAATGATGAGTCAAGTCATGTTAAAAGTACTTTAGATCGAGTGCAAAATTCAAACAATGACCTTCTCGTTCAAATTGAAACTCTGAAAAAGGTTGAACAAATCCATGCAACAGATGATGCAACTGTTGCATCTGAGTCTATGAAGGAAATTGAGACTCTCACAAAACATGTGTCTTCACTAACTAAAGAACGTGACTCTCTGTTAGCTGATCTTACCTTGTGCAAAAGAGACAACAAACAACTTGAGCAAATTGGCTTATTGCTTAGTGATGATGTGAGACATGCTAAACTTGTGTTCGACAAAGTAGGTCAACTAAATCTTAATCATCTTGCTAAAATTGAAAAACTAACCAAAGAGCTAGATGAGGCTAAGATGTTCTATTTGAAATGGGAAGGAAGTCAGAATGTCTTGGAGTTTCTTCTAAAACAATCTCAAGAATATGAAAACCGTGCAAAAAATGTTGGACTTGGTTTCAAAAGCAACAGTTCTACGCACTGTTGCACTCGAAACCAAGACCCAAGCGTAATCGATTTTCGAAGAAGAAAGTATCTTTGGCCTTCCGAGTACATTATCGCAATTATCGTGGTAAAACCGGTCATGAGTTTAATGGTTGTGAAAAGAGAGTCCTTGACCTAGAAAGAAGTACCAAAGTGGCTAAACATGTTTGGATTAAAAAGAAAGAAGTCAAGAAAGTTGTTGTCAAGAAGGAGCCCAAACTTGTTTGGGTTCCTAAACTAAACGTTTGATTTCTTATAGGCATTAGCGAAAGGCAGCAGCAATTGGTACTTAGACAGTGGATGCTCTCGTCACATGACGGGAGATGAAAACCAATTCCTTTCGCTAGAAGCCTACGATGGTGGCATGGTGACTTTTGGTGACAACAAGCGAGGTGAAATCATTGGTATTGGAAAAGTTGGTAAGTCAAAGTCACTATGTGTCGACAAAGTGTTGCTTGTCAAAGGTTTGAAACACAATCTTCTAAGCATATCACAATTGTGTGATCGAGGTAATATCGTTGAATTTCTTGTTAGTGAATGTAGAATAATTGATGGAAAAACTAGAGAACTCATTCTTGAAGGTAAACGTGTCAAAGATGTTTACATGACTAACTTACACTCATTGTCAAGTCAAACACTATCATACATGAGTGTCCAAAAGAATGACCCTTGGCTTTGGCATAAACGACTTGGTCATGTAAATGCTAAAACACTTAATACTCTTAAAAGACTTGATCTAGTTGATGGCATTCCTAACATCAAATTTGAATTCAAATCACTTTGTGACGATTGTGTTAAAGGTAAACAAGTAAAATGCTCCTTTAAATCCAAAAAGATTGTTAGCACTTCCTTACCTCTTGAACTCATTCATATAGACTTATGTGGACCTATGCGTATTGTTAGTAAAGGTGGAAGTCGCTATATTTGTGTCATTGTTGATGATTTTACAAGATTTGTTTGGCTTCTTTTCTTAAGTTCTAAAGATCAAACTTTTGATGAATTCTTAATTTGGGTTAAAAAGGTCCAAAACAAATTTGGTTATAAACTTGTCTCCTTGAGATCCGACCATGGAACCGAATTTGAGAATTTATCATTTGAGTCTTATTGCAATGAGTACGGTATTAGCCACAATTTTTCGGCCGCAAGAACCCCTCAACAAAATGGGGTTGTGGAACGGATGAATCGAACTCTTGAAAATATGGCTAGGACCATGCTCATTAGCTCTAAAGTGCCAAGAAACTTTTGGGCCGAGGCCGTTAACACATCTTGTTATATCTATAATCGAGTCATGATTAGAAAAATCATTAACAAAACCCCTTATGAAATACTACGAGGAAGAAAACCTAACATCTCCCATCTAAAGTGCTTTGGTAGTAAATGCTTTGTACATAATAATGGAAAAGACAACCTAGGCAAATTTGATGCTCGTAGCGATGAAGGTGTTTTTGTTGGTTATTCCGACCATAGTAAAACTTACAAAGTTTATAACAAGAGAACCATGAAAATGGAAGAAAGCGTTCATGTAATATTTGACGAATCTAGTCTCTTGGTTTCAAACACTCAGGTTAATGATGAAGATGATGAGGAAGACGATGATTTCGAAATTGGAATGATACGTCATGACATGGATCTAGTCATGGAAGAGGCTGAGCAACAGTTGGAGCCACTGTTGCTTGATGAGGCTGGCCAAAATTTAGGGGGAACTAACCCTCCCTCATCTCAAAATGGAGCCAGCTCATCCAGGGGGAATGAGGAGTGCAGTGAACCAACCACTAACCAAATTGAAACCAATACACAAACACCCTCACACAATACTCCCAATGCAACAGTCACTGACACTGTTGCATCAGAACCAAACGAAGCAAATGAGGCCTCTAACACCCTTGTTCCAAAGAAGTGGAAGCATCAAGGTTCCCATCCTCTATCAAATCTAACCAGTGACCTTACCTCTGGAATCAAAACTAGATCATCTCTCCAAAATCACGGTGCTTTCGAAGCATTCATATCACAAATTGAACCCACAAATATCAGAATGGCACTATCCGATGAATATTGGGTCACGGCTATGCAAGAAGAATTGGAGCAATTTGAGAGAAACAAGGTATGGCATCTGGTTCCTAGACCATCTCAACGTACTGTAATTGGTACGAGATGGGTCTATCGCAATAAGCTTGATGATGTTGGAGAAATCGTAAGGAATAAAGCTAGACTAGTGGTACAAGGGTTTAATCAACAAGAAGGGATTGATTACGATGAAACCTTTGCACCGGTAGCTAGGCTTGAGGCCATACGAATGCTCATAGCTTTTGCATCCCATGTTGGCATAAAACTTTTTCAAATGGATGTTAAAACCGCTTTCTTAAATGGCTATCTTGAAGAAGAAGTTTTTGTCGAACAACCTCCGGGCTTTATAAACAATGAGTTCCCTAATCACGTATTTAAACTTGACAAAGTACTTTATGGTTTAAAACAGGCTCCCCGAGCTTGGTATGATAGGCTTTCCAAATTCCTATTAGAAAATGGTTTTATACGTGGTTCGGTTGATAAGACATTGTTTATCAAGTCACACGATCGAGGAGGAGCTGTTGCTTGTGCAAGTATATGTCGATGACATTATTTTCGGTGCAACTAACAACATTCTTTACAAGTACTTTTCGGATCTTATGACTTCTGAATTTGAAATGAGCATGATGGGAGAACTTGGATTCTTCCTTGGTCTTCAAATTAAGCAAGATGAAAAAGGAACCATGATCCACCAACAAAAGTACTTAAAGGAAATGATAAGTAAGTTTGGGTTAACTAGCTCGAATCCTATGCCTACACCTATGATTGCCAAGCTTAATCTTGACAAAGACGAAAATGGTAAGAGTGTTAGTGAAAGGGTATATCGAGGTATGATCGGTTCATTGCTTTATTTAACCGCTAGTCGACCCGACATACAATTTAGTGTGTGCGTATGTGCTCGTTTCCAATCAAATCCTAAAGAATCACATTTCAAAGCCGTCAAACGGATTTTTAGGTATTTGATTGGAACGCAAGGTTTATACCTTTGGTACCCAACTCATTATGACATTGATCTTGTAGGATTTTCGGATGCGGATTATGCCGGGAGTTCGTTGGATAGAAAAAGCACCTCGGGTATTGCCACCTTCTTAGGATCGTGCCTTATCTCATGGGCATCCAAGAAACAAAATACCGTTGCTCTATCCACGGCCGAAAGTGAGTATGTAAGTGCCGTTCTTTGTTGTGCTCAAATTCTTTGGGTACGACAACAATTGCGTGATTACGGTCTTATTTTCGAAACTACTCCTATATTTTATGATAATACAAGTGCCATTAACATCTCGAAAAATCCAATACAACATTCTAGGATAAAACACATTGACATAAGGCATCACTTTCTACGTGATCAAGTCGAAAAAGGAAATATATGTCTAACCTTTTGTAGAACGGAAAATCAAATTGCGGACATTTTTACAAAACCGTTAGAAAGGGAACAATTCGTAAAACTTCGGTTGGAAATTGGTTTGTTAGGCGACATGTGACATAAATTAAAATTATCTTTCCCGTATGATTGACTAGAGATGAAATGATGTATATATGTTCTCAAGTTTAAAAATGTCTAATTTGTCATATGACAAGTGTGCCGAAAAAATTGCATTGGAACTCCACATTTTGCATTTGAATTATTTGCATTGAGCCTTGCACTTACTTTATGTCCCATCTAGCACATCCTACTCTAAGCCGCCCCCTATGCCATCATTACCCTCATTTACACTCCACCTCAACCTTTAACCACTCCCTCTTTAACACTCCAACCGTCCCTAAAATAAAACCCCCATGTAATAACCCCACTTTCCCATTTACCCACAACTCACTTCAAAATTCAAAAGTTCCCTCAACCTCTTTCATCTCCCAAAACCGTCAAACCCATCATCCACATAATGGCTCCCAAAAAATCAAATAGAAGAGAAATTCAAAACCTTAGAAATACATTCAACCCCAAATATATTACCCAGCAAAAAATGGCCACACAATCCGCTGCAAGTGTTGAAAAATCCGACAAACCCACCCCGTCTCCTACCAAGCCGCCAACAATCAAACCAAATGTTGCACGAAAGAAATCCATGGCTGTCAAAGGAAGAGGCCGTGGTAGAGGAGGCCGTGGTGGATTAAAACGAAGTCCACCAATCTCTTTGATGTTGGACTCAAATGTTGATGTTGATTCCGAGGAAGACGAGCCCACGCTCAAACAAATAGCAAGCAACATCCACAAAGACAAAGAAATTGATGATGATGTGGTTGTTGCTACTGTTATTGAAGAAGAAAAGGAGAATGAGGATGTTGATGAGGTTGTTGAGGAGGAAAAAAGAAAAGGAATCCGAAAAAGTGAATGAGAAAGATGTGGAAGAGAAAAATGAAATTGATGATGATAAGGAAGAAAAAATGAGTGAAAAAGATGAGGAAAAAGAGAGTGAGCTAGAGAAAGAAAAGGAAACTGTGAATGAGAAAGATGCCGAAAAATTTGATTCCCCAAATCAAAATTCAGAAAAAGAAGTCCCTCATGAGGAAGAGGTCATTCCCAACATTAAAACCACAAATGAACCCACCAATGAAAACATTGTTGCTGATGAATTTGACCCCCTTTCCACCGAAAACCCCAAAACAAAATCCCAAATCAAAATCACCGAACTGTTTGGTGATGATGATGATGATATTATCATTTAAACTCCCACCAAATCAAAGGCAAAATCCAAGGCGAGTCTCAAAAGAAAGAAGGAATCAAAGCCAAAAGCGGCTAAAAGGCCGAGGTACCCACGGAAGAAGGAGGTGGTCCTTCCAACGGAAGATGATGATGTTATTGAGGATAAAATTCCTCTCAATACATGCACGAGTTGATGGTCACCACTCACGATGAGGCATTCAAGAACGAGGTCCTTGCTCATCTCAACTCTCTCGACCTTCCGGATGACACTCTCAAGCTATGTCACGACATGCTTACATGTTGCTTCCACAGTGGGAGACGTTACAAGAAAACATGGTATGATTCTTCCCCGGCTTTTGCATTCTTCAAAGCTGCTATTTTTGGTCAGGGTTAGTTTAATCTCCTCGACAAACACTCTCCGGTTTACATGTCGGAGTTAATTCAGTTCTATGCAACAGTCAAGGTTGATGTTGCATCAGGAACTCTCTCGGCATTTATAAACCAAAAACCCTTTGTCTTGACCATTGACCAACTTGCCTCTTACCTTGAGGTTGAAGCCGTGGGCCTTACCACCTTTCCTAAGACCACTTGGGGTGATGTTGATGAAGCTATGGCTAGTGAGGTTATGAGAACCCTTCGACCCGACAATGAAAGTGGCACCACCAACATATATGCCCATGAACTTCAAGCCCCCCCACCGTTTCACCTTTAACGTTGTTCACCGAGCCATCTTACCAAGCAATAACAGTAGGGGACGATGTTCTCTCCTTGAGATGCTCCTTATTCACCACATTATCAAACGTCGTCCCATTAACCTTCCCCAACTAATCTTCCACCGTATCAATGAGATTGCCCCCGACCTCCAAAAAGGGAAATTTGACAAGAAAACCGTGATTCCATACGGTATGTGGTTGTCCATTGTCTTCATGAAACGGAAGATAGTCATGAAAGGTAGCCCCGGTATTGAAAAACTCAGTGATGACATGACCATGGGTTTGCTTTCTCAAATGACTTTGGCTATCAACAATGGGAAGTTGACCCGCAAGTTCTTGGGTAGAGGTAAAACTGGTACAACAGTTGGCTCAACTGTTGAAATGGGTGTTGTTCTCGGTAAGTTGGACAAGCTTATGAACATGGTGTCCAAATTGGTTGTGGACAATGAGACTCTTAAGGAAGATGTTGCTGAGCTCAAAACCTTGAATGAAGATCTCATTGAGCGTGTGCAAGCTCTTGGTGGTCATGTGTCCGATGTTGAATGAGGCATCCGTACCTACCCTTGCCTTCCTATCCTTTTGGCTCTTTGTTCTTAATTCTTATGCAAACTATGGCCTGTTTCTTTTCTCTTATTTTGAACATTTGTCTTTGGTTTAATTATGTACTACTTGAACATGTTTATGTCCTTCTCTTGATGATGTCAAGAGGGGGAAGTAGTTAAATTATGTGTTTATGTGTTAACTAACAACTCTTCGGCTAACGTTCACCGTGAATTTGTCTTATCTATGATGATTAGATGTTCTACTTAGGCCAAGCATGTTGACCCCCATTCACCTTGATCATGTTTAATTGATGTTCTTACTATTTGGTTCAAAGACCGACTTACCATGGGCTTAGGGGGAACTTAACACATATTTAAAACTTGCCATCATCAAAGGGGGAATTTGTTAGAACACACTTGGTTGATGATGCCAAGTTTCATTATGATTTAATCGTTTGCCTCTTAGTTTAATGCTTAGCACATTGAAGCATCCAATGATGGATCAAAGAAGTTCAAAGATGATCAAGATGAAGAACAAGTCAAGCATGCCCATAGTCTAGAACAAATGTTGTAAACGAGGTAGTTCAACATATTCTTTTTTACGCATAAGTTATGGCAAAACCGTGCAACAGATTCTCGTGGATGTTGCACCATGGTTTCTGGTACTAACGAATGGAGAAATTTTCGGGAAAATTCACAAGTGTTTGAAATTCTTTAAATAGCTTTTCTATGTTCAAGAGGAACATTATTTCAAAACTGAAGAACAAAAAGAACAAAAAGAATATGCTTGCACAATAATTTAAAAGATGCCAATCCCATTTGTGCAAGTTGTTTTTCATGCCAAAAATGGGTCTTATGCTTTTTCCATTTGAGGCAAAATTGCGAGTTCCCATATTTTATGGGAAACACTCCTTCTCTTTGGAAAAACGCAGCCACCTTGAGCCTCTCAAACCTGATTGTTCTTTTATATTTTTTAAATGAAAATGCATGCTACAAACTTGTGGATATTAGATTAAAATAGTGTTAAGATCCTTCTCTTACACACTACCTTTCTCTATAAATAGCCACTTCATTTTTCATTTATTGCAAGACTTTGAAAGAGCATTCATTGTAAACACTTTGCAAATCTTTTCAGCATTAAAAGCTTTGTTCTTCAATCATTTGCAAAACCGTTTTCTGTTTTTCAAAAGTCTTCAATTGTTTTTCAAAGCTGTAAAATCTCCAAGTATCGATTCGTTTAATGTTGCATAAACGAATATGTTCAATGATTCTCGTGTTTAGGTCTTAATTGTAATCTCCATGTTCTTAAGTGAACCACTGAGATTCTGACTCTGTAAACCGTTGAGATAGAACCTTAAGTCTTGAAGCGGAGTAGCTTTGAGCAAGAGAAAGTCTTGAAGCGGAGTAGCTTTAAGCAATTGCAACCGGAGTAGGTTGGCGAGTTGTTTTTATTGTAATGGTTTAGTTAAGTATGAGTAAATTTCTAAAAAAGCAATAAAATAACGGTTGGACGTAGGCTCCGGAGTAGGAGCTGAACCAATTTTTAAAACATCGTCTTGTTTGTTTACTTACTTTCACATTTTCTTATCATTCGTCTTTTACACGTTAAATCTCGCTCTCAGTGCTGTGCAACAGTCTCTCATACTGTTGCATAGACCTGCTGTACCGTTTGTGAACTTACAATCCATTAAGTTTCGGAAACCCGTACTTAATAGATCTTACTTGTGTTAGTCATTAACCAAGTAAAAGAGAGATTTTTTAAAAAAGGTACACCTAATTCACCCCCTCCCCCTCTTAGGTGTTTATCGTTCTTAACTCTTCAGATGTCAATAATGTTTCCCTCCAAGGATCGCTTACTGACATTGTTTTTATGTCTCAGCCTCCAAGTTTAACAACAGGACGACCACATTGTCGCCATTCGCAAGTTTTTCGCTCGATTACGAAAATGCAATATGAGATTAAACCCCCATAAGTACGCATTTGGAGTTACCTCCAGAAAATTTTTAAGACATGTATTTAGTCAGAGAGGCATAAAGATAGACCCATTCAAGATCAAGACACTCCCCGAGATGTCGTAACCTCCGTAACCAAACAGAACTACAAGGATTCTTGGGCGAAGTGCAATACATAAGTCGGTTCATAACTAAACTCACCATGATTTGTGAGCCCATCTTCAAGAACTTCTGAGTCAACAATCACACCATGTGGGATGAGATAGCCAGAAAGCGTTTGACAAAATCAAAGAAAATCTAGCAAAAACTGCCGGTTCTTGTGCCACCTCACAAGGGAGACTTTTGTCCTTGTACTTGACTGTCACAGACAATGACATAGACGTCATGTTGTCTAAAAAAGTCAATAATACGATCTTTTATACAAAGTTCATCGAATATGAGATCAAATACACACAGCGGAGAAAACATGTCCCGCGCTAGTATGGGCAACAAAGAAATTGCGCCATTACAAGCTCGGTTAGACGGTCTAAATATATTAAGATAGACCAAATCAAGTATATCTTCGACAAACCATTGCCCAATCAAAGGGTCTCTGAATGGATTCCAATGTTGTCAGAATTTGACCTTAAATTCGGGTGGCTGGTACGTCATTATAATGACTGGGTAAGCGCCGAAATACGGGCAAAGCTTTCTGGCCATATTACCACGACGTAAACACTTTCTCAATGAGCGGGTAATTTTTCTTCGTGTGGCTGACGAAGTATATTGGTTATTGATTTTTGTTCTCCTCCGAGGATTAAGGCGAGCTAATGGTGACGTTGGCAATGACTATGTAAAGGAATAACGTCTCTCGTGTCACCAGCCTTGCCAGGGTGAGGGGTTCTTTCAGGTGGCTCTTTAGGCTGTTGAAGGCTTGCTTCTGCTTTTATTCCCACCATATATAACACCCCCTCTTACCCGGCCAAGGTAATCGGGAGTGTCACCATCTCGGTTTCCCGAGGCAGTGAATCGGAGCTCCACCTAAGTAACATTTTATTAAAATACATATTTAATGAATTACATAAAATGATAAATGAATAGTACAATGTGATTTCTACATGATACAACTTAACTAAGGACGACATCATCTATCACGTGACTATGAAACTCGGCTCCAAATACGTAGCGCGACCCATATCCTGATCAACGTCATATATAAACATGTACTCCAAACTGCTCCCCATATGATCGAAAATATCATATAGATCATCACAGGCCACCCCAATTAAAGAACATGACAATGTACACATCGCCAACACATGTCAGTTTCGATAATACAAACGTTCACGGATTGACATGTGAATATGAACATGCAATGTAGTAATGAAGCACAAAAGTAACAAATCTCCATCCACCACATATCCACATACATATAAACCCGGTGATGACATCGCAACACCGCCATCAAATAGTCGGACTGCAGCCCGTAAAACACGTAAGCGGGACGCACCCATGGTACCGAGCTCGGGCGCTAATCGGACCCCTGCATGATGTGTAACACCCCAATATACCAAGGTGTCTTACCAAGGACCACCCCAGCATAGAAAGGTGCTACTATCTCGGTTGCCTGAGGTACGTAGATCAAATAAACAATAAAAGAACATTTATTAAATATCCTTTACAACATAAACCAATGTGAGAAAGATTACAACATAAACAACTAGAGGTACTACTAAACATGAGTGACATCGGCAAATAGTTAGATAGCGTGATGACTCGGTCCCCTTCCATATCCCGCAAGCATCATAACAAACAGCACTTGATAAGCCAACTGCTCACCATCCCCGAATAGATCACCACAGTTTTGAAAACATAACACGGGGTCAGTTCACTGAATAACCAAAATAAGTAAATTACAAAGACAACTAATACAGTCCAATTCAATCATAGAACCATTCTCCATACTCCACTAATACCAGTAACCGACTACACACCTAAGAGTGTAGCCCTGCCAGATTTCTCATCGCAACAGGTAATCCTCACCGCTAGTGGGGGACCGCAACCTTGTCCACCTAAACCCCGCTCATCGCAACGAGCAATAACCCATGTCCATTAATGTGCACATCTCCCTTATAACGGGAACTACAAGGGGCGAATCAAGGGCGTGAAGCCATTCTTGATGATGACTCTACTCAGCTGAGGACGCACCTCGCAAACTGGTCGGTCCGCTTTGAGCTTAGATTTCGGTTACTTGTCGTTAGGAGCACCTAGACCAAAACAATATTTATATTTTCACAAACAACTCTACTACTAGTAAAGAGGCAAGTAAAGGTCGGATCCCAAGGGACGGGTATTGATGTAGGATTTTCGATTGTAAGTAGTGGTGTCTAGGGGTGTCACAATTTGGGTTGAGATAAGAAGATCACTAAACTAAATAACAATAAAAGTAAACAAGCAAGATGACTAAAATGAGATGTAAACAATTGATTAAAAGCACTAGGGTGTCATGGGTTCATAGGGGATTCATGGGAATTGATCATACAAACATATTCTCAAATTATAAGCAAACAATTATTGTTGTGATAGGATCGAGTTGGTTTATATGTTACAATCCTAGGAAGGTTTGGGTCCCGGAGCCGAATCGATTAGATTGTACAACACCTACAAGTCGACTTAATCCTCCTACTCAACTATATGCATGGTCTAATGAGACTCGAGTTGGTTTATGTCTTACAAGTCTCATTGAAAAGGTAAGTGATGGGTAAAAAACGCAAGGATTCATAGGCTCGCATTTCATCAAACATAACATGTGCATAAGTTGAGATCACAACAAGCAAGCAAATAAATTATGTGAACATATTAGATTAAGTATGAATCATCCCCCATGTTGGTTTCCCCTAATTCCCCATTAACCCTAGTTAAGGAAACTACTCACTCATTATCAAGTTTAACATGTTAACAAGGTTGTCAATCATATTAACAAAGCAAAACATGATGAATAAATGAAGATGATTAACAATAATTAAAAAGGGATTAAGAGAATTATACTTAATGATGATTCCAAAATAATAATGCAAAGAATAATAGAAGTAGTTTTGATGATTGATGGAAGGTTGTCAATCTCCCAATAAACCCAAATAATCTTCAATTACCCAAAATAAAGGATGAACAATAGAGAGATTAAGGAAACGATATTTGTATTAAAACTTGATTAGAAGTTGATTACAAGATTAAAGAGAGATTAGAATAATATAAACTACACTAAAGATTGATAAGAAGAACATGATAATCTAATTAGACTAATAGGGTATTTATAGTGGGGATTAGGTGCACAAATTAGGGTTACTAAGGGCTTAAATGACGATTAAGTCCTTGAGGAATCGCTCCTCTCAAGAAAAGATGAAGGTCTCCTTTTATCTAGTCTTTCAAAAATATGCGCATCTCGAATGGAGAAAGAAGAGGACGTGTTGCACTGGAGGACAATCCGAGCGTCCAAAAGGTCGGGACGAGCGGATTGTGTAGGTGTTGGACGAGCGGCCTGGCAGCTTGGACGAGCGGCTTGTGGAGCTTCTGGACGAGCGTCCCGATAGGTGAGACGCTCGGATCCTAGTCCAGCGTGCCATTTCTTCTTTTCTTCTTCCAACAATCCTCCGGGATTTTGTTGGAGATGCAAGGATCTTCTTCATCATTGCCCATCTACTACATTATGTACAAAGGCCTTCTAGTCTTGTCTTTTCTTTGATGCTTGGTCATTAGATTCGATCAATTTAGCTCTATTTTGCCATGAAAATGCAAGGTTTGCACTCCTCTCCTACCAAGGAAACAAAACCTCAAAGAATATGCAAAACAAAGGACTAAAGATAGTAAATGACCCAAATATGCACTAAAAAGCATAGGAACGAGGTTAATTCGGGGACTAAATATGCTCAAATATTGATCACATCAAATATCCCCAAACCGAACCTTTGCTCGTCCCGAGTAAAGAGGTGACAAATACTAGGACCCTTATTTAAACTATCCTACTAATATAGCCGATATGAGACAATTAGCGGGTCTCACTCCGCCCCTTCAACTCACAACAAGACAACCATGAGGTAGGATGCCTTCTTGCAAGGCAAGGTGGGTCTTGCCAAAATGGCGACACATCCAATCATTAAAGTACATAAAATCAAGTAATGGATGCATCTACAAAAAGAAAAGCCACTTTCCTCATCTAAGTGGCGGAAATTATCTAAAGGGGAAGCAATTCAAGGGTACACACTCCTTCATAGACATGGTTTCTTCATACTACTAAGCCTAGAAGGATACCAATAAATCACCTCCAAGTTGTGTCAAGCTAGGGTACCTTTGTCCTCAATCGTTAAATGCTTTTGTCAAGAATAGACTCCCTATGGTGTTAGAAACACTGGAGGATCGTGGAATTCCCCTTCTTGCCTAGACAAGAAGAAGGGTTGTCCCCTCTCTACCATGCACAAAAGTGGATACGATAGAAAAGGGTTCAATAGTATTTTGAGTTTCATGTGGGAGTTTGCTTTTGTTGTTGTTTTTTTTCCCCCGATTTCTTGTGGCATTTGACATTTTGAGAACATTTCTTTTGCCATTTCTTTTCATGTTTGGCATTTCAATACTTGACAACTTTCAACTTTTTGCATTTTCTTTTGAACATTTTCAAAGCTACCCCATTTGTAGTGAGGGGGCTTATATTTGAAGCATAGAAGTTTTCATTTTTGTTACTCCTCTTTTCTTTTGATGCAATTTGCAAACTTTTTCACTTTTCATTCATTTCTTGAACTCAAATTTTGAACAATATTTGTGCCCATTCCCTTTAATGACAAAATATATGGTAGAGTATGGATGATGGTTGCATGGTTTCAAGGGTCACCTTGGAATAAACGGTAGCCAAGGAGTTATCACACCACAAGGTACTCTTGACTAGGCCTTAATCCATGGGTCAAAGGATACTAGCATGACACATCCTAGGATGTTTTACAAGCATTCTAACAAGCAAAGTCTTAAGAAGAAAAAGCATCTACTAGGGCCTATATATACTTGTCAAGCTTCCCAAATAGACGGTTTCGCAAAATTTTTCTTGAGTGCAACTATATGTCATGATGCAACTAACATATATACATCCTAATGCATATGCTTCTACCAACTAGTATGCCAAATAATCTAAATGCAATCCTATAATCACATTGTTTATACCGCATCAATCAAAATAAAGCCACATAGTCATTAACATAAAGAGAAAAAAGGAGATTGGAAAGATCATACCATGCGGTCTTCAATATCCTCATGTCTCGGATGTGGCGTAGTCAATCAATGTGAACAAGGATGAACAAACACAATATATACAAAACAATATATACAAGACTATACTACAAAGGAAATGAACTTGTTTTTTGGATTTTCAATTTTACAATTTTTTTTTTTTTTGGATTTTATATAAAAGTCAAGTTAGAATTTCTCATCCCCACACTAGTATGGGCATTGTCCTCAATGGCCAATACGATAGGAAATTATGCAATGAATATGCATGATTTCTAAACTAAATGCAAACTATACTAAACTACACTATATGATGCATGTGTTTTTGTTATGGCGGAGAGCATAATTTAAATTAGCTCCCAATGCATATGCATGGACTTCTCCAAACCAAAATAGACATTATTTCTAATGTCATGAATTTCGGGGGAGTTCATGCACATGGAATGCAATGCATGAAACTAAAGATTGTCATTTTGGATTTTACAAGTCGGGAACAATAATAATGAACACCTTAATGAAGACAAGGTGTTAGTCCTCCAATCTTGCTAGGACTCCAATAAAATAATCAAGATAAAATAAAAATAAGGGAAGTAGACAAACCATAAGGGAGGTGTAAGAATGTAGGAGCCTCCAAAGTTTGCTAATCCTCACCTATCGTATCATCATCATCATCATCTTCCTCTCTTGAGGCATCATCAACCTCCATAGATGTGGAATCATGTCCACTCTCACTTTCACTTGCTTGTTCTTCCTCACTTTCCTCTTCTTGGACTTCTTCTTCTTGAACCTCTTCTTCTTCTCCTCCTTCTTGGTCATCACCCTCTTGAACAACCATCTCCTCTCCACCCGGTCTACCACCACTAGAAATGCGAGGAAAGAATACTTCCTTATCCTCCCAACTAGGCAAAGGACAAGACGGATCAAGAAGTCTTTGCCTAGCTAGATGTAGGAGGGGCGGATATTGGGCCTTGTAAGCATCCACTCTATCATTGTAAGCTTGCTTATGCATTTCCCTCATGAGTAGAGTCAAGTAATCATTTCCCACTTCGACATCTTTGGGTTTGAACTCGTGGTATTCAAATGGGTAAGGTGGGGTGATAATGAAGGAGGAGGGCTCGGCAATTTCGCCCCTTTGTTATTGAATGATATACTAGGTCTCTTCGGAGAGTGTGAGAAGGTAGTTCGGTCGGTGAACATTCAATCGGCAAATTTTAGAAGGCAAGGTGAAGGATCTAGCTTCATTTATTAACCACCCATATTTGTTGTCAAGAGTGTCGTGCTTGACCCACTTAAACTTGTGAATCATGGTGTCCATATCAATAAGATGGCCTCCTTTAACCGGCACATAAGTGTTGTTTTTGTTGAAATTCCGGTTGAAATGCTTAGCCAAATGGGTAACTAGTCCTCTATTGACAATAACGGCAGTGCCTTCTTTGCCACAATCGACATTAAGCCATCGTTCAACCAAAAGTCTTAGAGCATTGTATGGCTTGGTAAATTCCCTCCCAATGTTCAAGGCCGACTCAAGAAGAATACAATCGAGCTTGGTAAGATGATTTGTGCCATTTCTAGCTATCAAAGTATTCCCAATGACCTTATGCCATACTCTAATGCCCAGATGGTGGACTAAGAGAGCACGACAATCATGAAAAGCGTATGAATTTCTTTCCGGAAATTGCCATCCAAAGAGGAGCGGGGTCATACTTGATAGGAATCTTTGTATATTTTGGGTTATCACTAAGGCCTAATATCTTACCCAATTCGCCATAAGTTATGCGTCTATCAACATTTTCAAGACGAAACTCGATGTTGGTTCGAGACTCCACCCTTGTGACTTTCAAAGAACTTAAAAATTCCAAGGTGAGGGAGGGGTATGTCAATTCTTTCATTGTAAACAATTTACCCAACCCCATAGACTCAAAGAAGGTTTTGGTTTGTTCAAGGACACCCAATTTTGACAATGCATCTTCACAAATAAACTTAGTAGGCATGATGGTTTTCTTAGCAAAGAGAATTAATTTCTCCCTATGAGAGTCGGAAGTGAAAATTACCTCCGGATAATTGGATAATTGTTCAATGACCGGAGTTGTTGTAGTAGCTTCCAAAGGGGGATTTTGTTCTTGAACCTCCAATCTTGCCTCATGGACTACCAATGCCTTTGATACTTGTTTTGCTTGAAGAGCCAATTGCCTTTTGGAAAGTGTCTTCTTTTGGGGTGCCTTGTTGCCTCCTTTAGTTCTTGCCATTCTCCTTTGCTTGATTACACCAATGAAAGATTGAAATCTTCAATTTTTAGTGATACCCAAATCGATTTAGGATGAAAAGAATGTTGCTTTGTATCTTGAAAATCGACTCAAAGGTTTGAAGATTTTGGTGTTTGAATCACTTTTTGTTGCAAAAGGAGTGATTAATTTTTGTTGTGAGGAAGTTTGGATTTGATTTGGTTGAGTTTGGTTGACGAAATTTGTTTTTGTTGATGGAGAGGATGAGGGTTTTTGGGTTTTGGGTAGTGTTTGTATGTTGAATAAACTAGTTTAGACCCCGTGCATATAATGCACGGTATTTAAAGTTTAATATTTTTATAAAATTATTTATATAATATTGATACCTTATAATTGTTTACATTTGTCATCATTATATTTTGCTTGGATAAATAAAAGTTAGAACAAAAAATTAGCTAAGAGAATTGAGTCATGAGTTGAAATATATTCTGATGAAAATATTGTTATAGCATAAAACTAATGAGTTTCAATTTATATTTTTTTTTTCAATTTTCTTTGTCGCGAAAGTAATAACAACGATAGGTTTATACATAATATGGGTCAACTCATCATCTAATAATAGGATTAACAAAAGATTTAGCAGTTTATTATAGTTTTATATCAAATTTTTTATTTTAATTAAAATAATATAGTTTAGAGTTTAATGAAAATAATTATATAATTTGATGAAAAGATTAATTTTAATGAAAATATAATAGATGGATTAAATTGTAATTGTTAGTTTCTTTATTTAGTGAATGGACATAAGTATAATTAGTTTCCTTTTTTGAGAATATGCATTTTGGCGGAAAAATGATAGAGTTCGTCTATTCATTTAGTAAATAGGGGATGAGAATGAAAGGGAGAAGAGGGTTTTAAAAAGACCCGTTACATTTGAAACTGTAGGGGAAGACGAGCGGACCAGGTGTCGGGACGCTCGGATTCTTCATGATTTGGCTCAGGAAAAGACGCCACAGGACGAGCGGATTCCTGGAAAGACGAGCGGATTCTTCGTGGTGAGACGAGCGTCTTTCTGGGTGGACGCTCGGATTCCTTTACAGAGAAAATCCCAAAATTTTGCAGCAAAAAGACGAGCATCTTTCTTGAAGGACGACCGTCCAGAATGAGACGAGCGGTGTCTCAGCTGAGACGCTCGGATTCACAGTCAGACCAGATTTTTGATTTCTGCAGCTCTACCAGACGAGCGTCTGGTAACTTGGACGCTCGGGTTTCTTCAGGACGAGCGGATTGTCCATTTGGCCGCTTGGATTCTTCCTTGACCACACGGATTCAGGTCCATCCGTGGGTACTTCGTAACCCATGTCATTTTCATTCTTCAATTCTCGTGTTCTTCATTGTAGGGGCACTACAAAGGCATGAATAGCCTAGGCAATTGCTATCCCCACACTAAGGTAAAGCACTACACATCATTAAAATCATAAGTCCCTCCCTCACTTCTCTCAAAATGATGAATATCTTGATCAAGGCACAAAAATATAAATCCAAAAATGACAAAAATGCAATGTAATAATTGAAATGCAAGTTAGGGAGTTAGAATATTTACAAATGGTGGTTTAGGGAGGACTCCACCAAAATCTCATTCCAACGTGAGATGTCAAGGGGGCATGTTCAAGGTATTGTTGATGTTACTCAACACCTTGAAGAAGTAGTCGAAAGCTTGCTCATTATCATGATAAAGGTCCTCAATAGATTTTTGCACTTGTTGTTCTCCATGATGGTCTTGGGTCATAGCATTACCAATATAGGGATTGAATATCTCTTCAAACTCATCATCCCAAAGACCGCAAACTTCGTCTATTTGATCACTAAAAATTTCTTGAGTTGATAGAGACAACTCTCCTTCTTTCTTGTCTTGGCCAATGGGGCCATCTTCTTCACTTGTCATGGGTGAGCTTTTCAAGCTCTCATTGTTGCTATTTTCTTGTTCTTTTGATGGAGCATCATCCACTTTCTTTTTCCATTGAAATTCCAACTTCTTCCTATCATCCTTCCGGCTATAGTGATCAACCATAAAACATGGCTCATGCAATCGGGGAGCTCTCATGGTCTTGTCAAGATTGAAAGTGATGGTTTCATCACCCACTTCAAGGGTGAGCTCTCCATGCTTCACATCGATCACCGCTCCCGCGGTGTGCAAGAAAAGTCTTCCTAAGATAATAGGAATGTTGGAGTCTTCTTCCATGTCAACAATAACGAAATCCACCGGGATGAAGAATTTTCCAATTCTCACGGGAACATCTTCCCATACCCCTAAAGGTGTCTTTGTTGATCTATCCGCCATTTGAAGTGTGATGTTGGTACATTTGAGTTCTCCCATTCCTAGCCTCTTGCTAACCGAATATGGCATGACACTAACACTTACCCTAAGGTCACATAAAGCTTTGTTGATTGTAGTGTCACCAATAGTGCATGGAATGGAGAAACTTCCCGGATCCTTGAGTTTTGGAGGTGAACTCCCTTGAAGGATGGAACTACTCACCTTAGTGAAGGCAATAGTCTCAAGCTTCCGGATTGATTTCTTCTTCGTAAGGATGTCCATCATGTACTTTGCATAGGCCGGAACGTGATTGATCAATTCCGTGAAAGGAATCGAGACTTCTAAATTCTTCACAATTTCCATGAATTTTCCAAGTTGGTCATCAAACTTAGGCTTAGCTTGATGACTCGGAATGGAAGTCTAATCACAATGGGCTCCTTCTCTTTGGCCTTTTCTTCACTTTTCTTTGAAACTTCTTGATTGGTGGGTTCTTCTTCCCTAGAGTTTTGCACAACTCTTTCCTTGTCACTAGCTTCCACAACTTCATCCTCAACTTGCTTCTTTGGCCCTTCATATCTTGTACCACTCCTCAAGTGGATGGCACTAACCGTTTCATGTCTTGGGGGATTACTTTGAGGTGGTAATTGCCCCTTTTGTCTTTGAGAGCTTGAAAATGCTAGTTGGGTCATTTGAGTTTCCAACATTTTTGTGTGGGCTAGGATGTTGTTTATGGTGATGTCTTTTGCTTGGCTATCTTTTTGCATTTGAGTGAAAAATTCTTGTTGATTCTTTTGCATTTGGAGGACCGCTTTTTGAACATCAAAACCTTGGTCATTTTGTTGATTGTATGGAGTTTGATTTTGATAACCTTGGTTTTGGTTGAAAAAGGGTCTTTGATTTTGGTTTCTCATGGGAGGTGGGGTGTATGTTGGTTGAGGGTTTTGAACATTTTGGCTTTTGTATGAGAGATTTGGATGGAATTTGGTGTTTTTATTATAATAGTTGGAATAAGGGGTACCACTTTTGTATGCTTGAAAAACATACACTTGCTCATTTGTTCCCCTACATTCACTTTGGTCATGTCCCAAAGTTCCACAACTTTCACATATCCCACTTGGGATTGATGAAGATGCCACCATGGCATTAACATGATGCTTTGGTGATTTTGAGGCTTCTTCAAGCTTAGCCATAGCCTTCTCAAACTTCAAGTTGATGGTATCAATATGAGCACTATGTTGAGCACCCAATTGAGTAATAGAGTCCACTTCATGCTTTCCTCCTCTAGTAGCCTTGCGAGGTCTACTATATTGTGAATTATGGACCGCCATTTCCTCAATCTTGTTCCAAGTTTGATTATCGTCAACTTCGGTGAACATACTATTTGATCCCATATTGAGAATGTTTTTTGAGTCTTCATAAAGACCATTCCAAAATTGTTGTACCAAGAATCACTCGCTAAGTCCATGATGAGGACATGAGCGACAAGTTCCTTTGAATCGCTCCCAAGCTTCATACAAAGATTCTTCGTCCCTTTGCTTAAAACCCGTGATTTGAGCTCTTAGCATGTTAGTCTTGTGGGATTTATCTGTATGCATCCCTTTAAATTCAAGGATTATAACGAATAATAAAGTGATGATTACAAGTCATAAAACTAAATTGCAAAACAAAAGCATAAAGGATTAAGAAATAACCTTCGGTCCTAGCAAAAACGGCCTAAGAACAATATCAAAGTAGATATTCGCCTATCAGTTGGACCCAAGATGATATGAGAAATGCCCTTTGATTATGCTAGAATCGATCCAAAAATTAACAGATTAATTTTAGGTTTTTTTGTGTTTTTCTGATGAGAGGAGGCAAGGTTGAGTTAGGGCAAAAATTAGGTTAGAATGAATTCACCCATCTCTCCCTCTTAAACCGTGTATGAGGGAAGATTAGGGTGGATTTTTCATCCTCTAATTTCCGGCCCAATTACCGAAATAATAAGGAGTTTTAATTCCTTATTTTCGGTTTCCAAAAATGTAAAAATGTGTTAAATATAAATTGTCATCTAGTGAGAATCGAACCCATGACCTCTTGGTTTGAGTACCCTCACTATTACCACTATGACACATTCATCTTGTTGATATTAAATATAACCGATTACATTTAATTACGAATTAACAGATTAACTCGTCCAAGCTAACATTACATACATTTAATTAAATATAACTTATTATATTCAATTTACGAATTGACAGTTAATTCGTCTCAACTAATATTATTTAATCTTCATTAAATAATTTTCTCATCAACACATTGACTAACTGTTTAGTCATATAAGGCATCAATGTGATTATATTTCTATAACCACATCTCTCAAACACATCCTATAGGTGTGACCTTTAGGGACCAGTTGATCACCGCCATCTGTATGATAATAACGTCAAACTTTCTAGCAAGCCAACCGCTATTAGGTAATCGTTAATCAACTGATTAAAATACGAAGTATACCCTTGTGAACCTGTAAGATATTTACAAATGTTATCACACTAATTTGTGGAGGACACAAGCTCCAACAAACTCCCACTTGTCCTCACAAGTGTATGTGCGATAACCGATTCTTATATCCTAAAATTTCTCCCACTCAATGTAAAATAATTTGCAAATCCGTATTCACAAAGGTCGTATTTTACAAGCGATCATTATCAAGAGTGGTTTCCCCGACTAGAGAGTAACTTAACTGATAAACGAATCATCATTCGAGCATGGCCATGCATTTCAGTTACAACTCCTCGAGTGGCCCTGAGAAATAACTATACCTGATAAGGGTTGGATATTTTCCTCAACTCGAATCCTGCAGATGTAAGCACAAGTATGAAATGACCAGAAAAAAAATCTACTTAGCCTCCGATTTACGGCAGACCGTGAGAAAGAAACCAAAGTCACCCAAAAACTGCCTTAATCTCAAGAGACAGTCGATAGTCAAAAGAATCGACTCTAGGAACACAATGGATGTCCTATCCACGACCTGGCACCGAATGTTTTAAACATTTAGGACTCCATTACGTTGTCACAAAAAAAAATTTGTCCTACGAGGTATCATTATAATCTCGCATTTGTGATCGATCAGTCAACAGTTTGACTTATGGCTCGTTGAACCCACCATCAATCGACTGCACAATATAATAGCCGGAGTTATCAGCTCACATGGGCGATTACGGACCAAACAAATATAATGTAATTCAGTTCACTTTGTGGTGTTCAAAGTTGTCAGTACAATCCACATGAAAAACAAAATATTATAAAAACGATGAAGTTATAAATAGTATATGAAAAAGATAACGTATCGAATTCATAATCAACTACTATAAGTCAGGTACATGTTTAGTTCTCATGAAAATAACGTGCCCTCTATGCTTACCATATTTCAATGGCTCAGTAGTAGAATCTGCTACAACTTCCTGTTTGGAACTATTCCAGCTGACCGCAGCACCATTAAGAGTAACAACGAATCTAGACTGAGATTTCTAATCATCTTGATCCGTTTGGAAGCTAGCATCTCACAGAATCGATTGCGCATAGCTTAGTATCTCCTCCATAAGTCAATACCCAATCCTTAGTCCTCGGTAGGTACATGGATTCTTTTGGTACCGACTCGTCATACTCAATGCATATGCCACGTCTGGACGTGTGCGTATCATGGCATACATGATTGATCCTATTGCAGATGCATAAGGAACGCGACTCATGCGCTCAATCCCTTCAGGCGTCGTGGGTGACTGAGACTTGCTCAACTGCATCCCAGACGTCATTGGAAGGTTCCCCTTCTTGGAGTTGGTCATGCTGAACTTCTCAAGAATCTTATCCAAATAAGACTCCTGACTCAGTGATAACGTCCGTCGTGATCTATCTCGGTAGATACGGATTCCCAAAATGCGTTGTGCCTCACCCAGATATTTCATCTGGAAATGGTTCTTCAACCATTCTTTAACCGAAGATAGGAGAGGAATGTCATTCCCAATCAGGAGTATGTCATCGACATACAATATAAAGAATACAATCTTGCTCTCACTCGACTTGATATATAAGCATGGTTCTTCAACCGATCGAGTGAAACCTTACTCTTTTATCACCTGGTCGAAACGATGATTCCAACTCCGAGAAGCTTGCTTAAGTCCATAAATGGAGCGCTTAAGCTTGCATACTTTCTTAGGATGTTCAGGATCTATGAAACCTTCGGGTTGCACCATGTACAACTCTTCCTCCAAATAACCGTTTAAGAAGGCGGTTTTCACATCCATTTGCCAAATTTCATAATCATGAAAAGCGGCAATCGCTAAGATTATCCGAATGGAACGTAGCATGACTACAGGTGCAAAAATCTCATCATAATGCAATACGTGCACTTGAGTGAAACCTTTTGCCACTAGTCGTGCCTTATAGGTATCTGGTTGCGCGTCTACAGAACGATTTATTTTGTAAAGCCATTTGCACTGTAGAGGTTTTACCTTATTAGGTAAATCAACTAGATCCTATACGTCATTCTCATACATGGAGTCCATCTCGGATTGCATGGCTTCGAGCCATAGCTTTGAGTCGGAATAGGCCATAGCACCTTTATAGGTAGCGGGTTCATTACTCTCTAGGAGTAAAACGTCATTCTCCTCGACCATACCAATGTATCTGTCCGGAGGATGAGAGACTCTACCCGACCTCCTAGGTTCCTCAGGAATATTAACCGTGTCATCAGTTGGAGGAACAACTTCCTCCATCCGTTCCTCGGTTGTTGGTTCTGGAATCTCCGACAGCTCGAAGGTTCTATTACTTGTCTTGTTCTCGAGAAATTCTTTCTCTAAGAACGTCGCACTAGCCGCAACAAAAACTCGATGTTCGGTAGGCGAATAGAAGTAATGACCAAATGTTCCTTTTGGATAACCTATAAAGTATATCTTGACCGATCGCAGGCCGAGCTTATCCTCGTGTCTCCACTTGACATAAGCCTCGCAGCCCCAAACCCGAATAAAGGACAAGTTAGGGACCGTTCCCTTCTGTAGATACCTCATTTCTGCACCTCTCGCAAACCACCCGGTGATGATTGGGCCGCATGTTTGCTACGCGGAACGATTTGTGACAATTCGTAAGTTTATCGTCAAGTGATTGCTCAAATATTAATGTCTACCTCTTAGTTGTCATCTACGTGCCGATACGGTCGTTTTGACAGTAATTAGAGTACATTTGGAGTCCGGGCCTAAAACCGTCTTCATTTCTGATAACCGTTAAAACCTGAGTCAGAATGTTCTGGAATGTTCCGGATATTTCTATTCCATATTTCATAATTTTCATCCTTTGGTAAACAATTTCCCGTAAATATTCACATAAGATATTAAGGAAAACCAAATTATTCCGTCCTACCATAACTTAAACACGGAAATCTTTCTTCCGCAGGAGGAAACCACTTGGGAACAGACGCAGCAGGTGCTGCGCCTCTTCCAAGAGACGCAGTGGCTGCTGCGCCTCTTCCCAGGTCCTTTTCTGCGTAATTCTCGTATCTTTTTCATATCTTTCCGAGATTCACTTCCAAAGAGTCTCCGAAATCCTAATTCCTTCACGTGATTAGTATAAATAGGAGCTTTCGCTCCTCATATTTCTCACGCGAGTGTCCGCCCTTCTCTTCTCCCTTTGCATTCTAGACCTTTGTTCTTACTTTTTGGCGTCTACGTGCTTGAACATTCGACCACGTAAGCTCGGATCCTTCTGAGTACCAGCCTCGTTTGCATGACCGACCAATTTGACCAACTCCACATCAATCAACTTAATTAATCTAATCGTTTTCCTCTTACGAGGGCACTTTCTTTACATTCGCGTCGAGCATCACTAATCGATATCTTAGTCCTTCTCGTTTCGTCAAACATGTAAGTCTGAGGGTGTATAATCCCTATTTTATTTATTGTATTTTACCTTTTGTATCATCTATTGTAAGGTTTATGTCGAAAACACCAATTAAAACCGATTTCTAAAACCATGCTTTAAAACCCTTTTTACGGATTTTCAGAAGACAGACGTCGAGAAAGGACGCAGCAACTGCTGCGCCTCTTCGAAGGAGCGCAGTTCCTGCTGCGCCTCTTCGTGAGGCTGCCGCAGTTCCTGCTTAGGGATGGCAATGGGTCGGGTTGGATCGGGTTTTGCAAAATCCAAACCCGATCCACTTTCTTATTGGATCAGAGATCCATATCCATACCCGATCCATATCCAAAATTTTAAAATCCATACCCGATCCATTATACTTTTTTCAAACCAATACCCGCTCCAAATCCATACCCGATCCACCACATAATCCAAAACCCAATACGAAACTTGATTTGACTACATAAACATTTAATCTTATATAAGAAAATTTAAATTTCAAGGTTAATAAAACCTAAATTTTCAATAATATCCACTTGGATCGGGTTCGGGTATGAATGGATCGGGTTTGGATTTGGTTCGGGTTTTCCAATAGTGGATATGGATATGGATTTTTAAATAGTGGATCGGGAATGGGTTTTTAAAGAGTGGGTTTGGATCGAATTTTTTCCTTCGGTTCGATTCGGGTTCGGTTCGGTTTGGGTCATAATTGCCATCCCAATAATCTTGCTTCCTTTCTTCTTCCTTCGTCCTCTGTAATTCGTTCTTTCTTATTTATTTTCGTTGTTTCTTGTTAATTCTTTAATACAATAGTCTAATAATTTCATATGTATATTTATCATTCATTAACATATATAGTTCATCATTGTTCCGACTTAAATCCCAAGTAATCTCATATTTGCGGGTTTTCATCATAAAACTCAATCCGGGTTATGGAAATTCGATTCGTTCATATTGGGTTTTTGTAATTCACTTCTTTGGCATATTTTCATCTGTTTATTGTCATATGCATCGCGTGTTCGTCATTAATTTGTCATTAATTCATCTTGTTTAGTTTATTTCATTCACCCATGTCACTAATTAATCATTCATTCATGTAAATAATTCGTTTAATTCCGTCTTATCCGTGTTTTATGACCATTAATCACATGTAAATAACCTGTTAATCACTTTCATCCGAGTAAATAATTTAATCAATCATTAAATTTACCAATTGATATTAACAATTCGCAATTACGGCTTCACAGCCAGAATTCAGGTCAGGAACAGACGCAGCAACTGCTGCGCCTATTCTAAAAGACGCAGCTCTGCTGCGCCTGTTCCGGGTTGAATTCTGTCTCTAAACTCCATTGTTGCTTGACCTAGTTTAATTAGCATACGTGTAATTATTTATCATCCGTATTATCACCTTCTGTTTCTGTTCGTTAATTCTTTCTTTTATTCTTTTTTCTCAAATTATCCGTTTTAAAGGTATTTTCGACATAAATCGCCTATTCCATTGTAATTATTGTAATTTTCATTATTGTAATTTTCTTTTATTGTATTTATTTCTTGTATCATTTGTATGCTCCCCATGTAATTGAACATAAATTCCTACTTCGACATTAATTGTTTGCTAATTACGTGTCAACCGACTTAGTCTAATTCTCACATGCTAGGATTAAAACGTTGGATGTTGCATTTCATGCATATAACCGACGATATATCGAGTATAAATGATGTCCCTAATCATTAGTAGAGGCCGCTATCGAGGCGGGCGGGATTAGGTGTTCGATCAAAAGAGCTTCCTAATACGTACCCTCACCCCTTACTCCAGATCTCCGTGAGCACCCGTGTTCATTGGCATCCACGAGAGTCATTCTAGACATAGAATGCTAAGGGTAACGAGTTCTTGGTGTTCATGTCTCTACTTTG
Source organism: Silene latifolia (assembly GCF_048544455.1). NCBI lineage: Eukaryota > Viridiplantae > Streptophyta > Magnoliopsida > Caryophyllales > Caryophyllaceae > Silene > Silene latifolia. The sequence continues at coordinate 41,488,654 of NC_133529.1, forward strand.
TGTCTTGACATGACACGAGGTATTCGAACGGTTCCAATTTCCCATAAAAATTGGTGGCGACTCCAACAAAAATGCAAACGCTTGTTCTCTTCCTCCCAAGCGCCCCCGTGGGCACCCCCGCTGTCCACAGTTTGGCGACTCCGCTGGGGACATACACTTACATGTAAGGAAGAAACTTGAACAAGGTTAGGGAATAGTTTGTACAAGACAATTGTCGGTTTTTATAACTCGGTCTTCCTAGACCGTTTTATTCGGCCTTCCTAGGCCCAACCCAACCCATTCGACCAATCGTCCCGTCTAAACGGTCCTAATTCTTATTTGGGCCTAAGGATGGATAGCGATTGGCGTCATCCATACCATGAAGCTTACTCTTGTTTGTATCAAGGGCCTTCACTACTTGAGGAAATGGACTAGGAATCGGCCTTACTCTTGTTTGGTACGAGCCTCTCCACAGACTTCGGGTTTGATGGTTCGGTATGGCAACCCACCCTTTAAACCAAAACCCTTTTAAATGCACTCAGCATCCCGTTATAATGCTTGTATGAATGTTTGTACCTTACGTGATCACCATTTCTAAACAAAACCATGACAATTTTGCAAAAATCAAAACCCTTCTTTTAAATCAAAATTTCGAAAAATAGGCCTTCAATTAGCGCAAAACCAAGTTAAAACTCTGTCCATTTGTCGTGTCAAAATTCGGGCCACAAGCCCATTTCAAAACCTCACTTTGAGTCCACTCCTACAACTACACTATAGTTGACTAGGACACACATTTTCAAAACCCTGTCTTTTCTTCAAAGCTCACTCAACACAAGTGGCACACGCCCACTTCACGAGTCAAAACGTTTCTCCTTTTAGCAAGTGTGTTAGAATGGTCGATCGTGTTTTGATTCGTCGTCGATCTCTTATCCAGTTTTCAAGATGCCTGGATCCAGCGAAACAAACCTCCACCAACTGCAAGATGGTAATGATCGAATCCTAGCCGCGCTAGACCAAATCCAAGTTACCCAAGACCAAGTCCATGATCGCCTTGAGATCATCGAGGGACGGATCTATGCCGTAGAGGGTAGGTTGCCTCCCCATGAAAGTGAAGTAATAGGTGACTCTGCGGATGAATCCAGGGATGAAAATCCTCCCATGGGACTAACTGTAGCTGAGAAAAGACTCCAATACTTAGAGGAGCAATTGATGTACCTTAAGGGAGATGACATTTATAGGGAGAACAATCGCAAGTATGAGGCCGTCAATTCCAAATTGCCAACCAACTTCAATATGACGGATATCCCTAAATTCAAGGGGCACGAGAACCCTTTGAACCACATCTGTGCCTTCAAGGATTACATGTCTATCAAAGGCATCAAACCCGAGATGTTCTTAAGGATCTTTCCTTCATCTCTTGACACCATCCCGAAGCAATGGTTCTACTCCTTAGAACACAAGAAGGTCGCTACTTGGGAAGATGCCGCGATCGAGTTTTCTAAGCAATATGCGGATAATGCCGAGATTCAAGTTAACATGCGCACTCTAGAGGTTCTTACCCAAAATGACAAAGAAGGATTCACCGACTTCCTAAGTAGGTGGAGGAAGACTAGTACCCAACTAGTTGAACGCCCGGATGAGGCTACCCTTGTGGAGAAGTTTGTGGACAATCTCAAACCCATCTATGCCAATCATTTGAGATACCAAAATATCAAAACTTTCAAGGACTTAACCGTACTAGGGACAAGGATTGAAGATGACATCCGTAAAGGACTCTTGTCCAAAACGGTAGGTCGAGGATATCAAGGTTCAACAAGTCGTTCATACGGCTCCACTAACAAGACCGATGAGGTTAACCTTCTCGAGCCATCCAAGAAAAGTACCCCACCACGGAAATTCACAAATCTTGGGGACACTTACTCCAACGCTCTAAAAAGGTTAATGAAGCAAGGCAAACTCCAACCCATTAGGCCTACTCCCGAACCCGAAAGGAAATCCAAATTCTGGGACGAGAACTCGTACTGTGAATACCATAGGGGCAAGGGGCACGACACAGAAAAATGCTACAAGTTGAAAAATGTGCTTCAAGACATGATTGAAGATGGTCGATTGCCAATACCGCCGGGAGGTAAACCCAACAACACTCAGAATCCTCTTGGAGTTCTAGTGATTACAAGTGACGAATCTACCTTATATTGCTCACACCTCATTTCTCCAGTCGAAAATGATATCCATGCCATCGAGAATGAAGGGTTCTACTCTACTATCTCCCCTACCATTTCCGACTTCATCACATGGGCAAGGAGTGTAGATAGGCAAGTTTGGGAATTAGAAAATATGGCGACAACTTTACGCGATCCCAACGCAACACCCAAAGAACATATGCCACTAATCTTCTCTCAAAATGCTACTATGCAAGAAGTAGTCACCGTGGTTGATAAACTAGTCGACCAAATCATACGACTAGAGGATGAAATCATGAGAATGAGGAAACTAGCTACAATCAATGGAGGTTGGGCCGACGATGACGAGGACGAGTACCTCATTGAGAACTCCCTAGTCAAGGAAATAGTCAAAAATGGTGAAGACCAAGATGTGGACCACCTAACTCGCTCGGGTCGTCCATATCAAAGCACTACTCAAAATGGTCCAACCAACGTTGTCACGCCAAATGATAACGAAGAGGATTCCACTGACCATTTGCTCAAGCAATTACAGAAGACAAAGGCTGATCTTTCAGTCTGGCAATTAATAGCGAGCTCATTCCCACATCGCTAAGCTTTGCTGCAAGCTTTGGCCAAACTAAATGTAGCACATAACTCGACACCCGAAGATGTAGTCAACTTGGTCTTCCAAGAGTCACCAAAGCTAAGTAATCCTATTACTTTCTCAGACGAAGATTTGCCACCTTTTGGCGCTAGTCACAATTTAGCTCTTTACATCACTGTCATTTGTCTAAAGAAGAACGTGCCAATGACCTTGGTAGATGATGGCTCCGCGGTCAACGTCATACCCCTCAAAACGGCATACAAGTTAGGCATGAAAGAATCGGATTGGACCCCTACCAATCAAGGTGTGCGTGCATATGACGGTACACGACGAAAGGTAGTAGGACTTGCTAACCTAACCATAGCCACAGGGCCAATTGAGCGAAGGGTTAACTTCCAAATAGTGGACATCGAAGCTTCCTTCAACATACTTCTGGGAAGACCTTGGATTCACGCTTCCAAAGCGGTAACATCCACTCTTCATCAAAAGATCAAAATCCCACTAAATGGCAAAGTAGTGACGATCACTTCGTCACCCATCAAGGAAATAATCGAAAAACAGTCGAACAATCAAGTCCTTGCAGATCCCGTATACGAACTTGGGGGCTTCCAAAGCATAAGTGTCATAGAAAGTGAGTTGGTACCCTTATACTATGATCCCTACTCCAACTTGGTGGTCAACCACATGCTCAAAACCCAGGGATACTTCCCTGGAATGCCTTTGAACCCTATTCGAAGAAACACCTTCGCACCATATAAGGAAGGCAACTAAAAAAGGATACCACTTGGACTAGGGTACAAACCCACTAAAGAAGAGGTTCTCGAAATGCTTGCTCAAGTCCAAAACCGCAAGCATGCAGGAGTCCAAATGCGACCCTATCTCCCTACTTTAAATGGGTACTTTGTTCAAGAAGGAAGTCTAGAACTCTTTCACGGATTTCCCGAGCCTTGGCATTATCTCGAGAGAAAGCTAGCCGGAATCGAGATCTTTCACGATTGCTACTTCATCCTTCCAGAAACGGTTCCTACCGTCAAAACCCGTCAAGCACCTTGCTTAGACGAACAAGTTGTTAGCCTATTGTTCGGAGAAGATCGATTTGTTAGGGCCGCGCAGGATGAGATCATTACCATGATACTTCAAGACGATCACTTCAACCCCACCACGTTAATCACAGAAACCAACGCAAGTCAGCAGAAAGGATGGAGAAAATCAATCAAGTGGACCAACAATCAAGGAAGACTCTTCAAGCTCACCACTGGAGAAGGAGAGATGTTCAAAGGAGAACCAGAAGACGATGAGTTCGAATCGGAGTCGGAGTCAGAGTCGGAGTCTAGAGAAGTCATTAGAGAGTCTCCTCCTGTCGTCATCCCCACTCCCTTTGTTTCTCCTAGCTTAGCCTCGAGTAGTCACAGTAGTTCGGGAAATGTCCCAACCACTGTCCCTTTGCCGCCACTGACCATGGATCATTTGGCTTCTTTGTTTCAACTCTACTCAAATTTTAATATGAATAAATCAGGTTCTGCTTACTCTTTGTGTTATCTTGAGTGCAATTCTGTTTACGATGATACTGAGGATGACCAAGACCCAGACTCGATCGAAATACCTCCCTACGTAGCCAAAGAAATACTGCAGGAAGGGGAAGGGGGACCAGTAATAGAGGACACCGAACCCATCAATGTAGGAACCGAACTAGAACCCCAAGAACTTAGGATAGGGACTACTTTGAGCTCTACCGAAAGGGCCGATTTCATAGACCTCCTAAATGAATTCAAAGACGTTTTCGCTTGGTCCTACAAAGACATGTCAGGGATCGACATGGATATCGCTGAACATAGGATTCCGATTAAGCCAGGTTTCAAACTCAGAAATGAAGCTTCGAAGAATGAGGACAGAATGGGCTCTAAAGATTAAGGAAGAAGTTGACAAGCAATTCAAAGCCGGGTTCATCAAAGTTTCCGAGTATTCTGACTGGGTAGCCAACATAGTACCCGTACCCAAAAAGGATGGGAGAATCCGTGTTTGTGTCGATTTTAGGGACTTAAACAAAGCAAGTCCCAAAGACGACTTCCCTCTACCACACATCGATATATTGGTGGACAATACTGCAGACCACGCGTTACTATCCTTCATGGATAGGTATGCGGGTTATAATCAAATCAAGATGGCCGTAGAAGACATGCATAAGACCGCCTTCGTCACTCAATGGGGAACCTATTGCTATACGGTAATGCCATTTGGATTGATCAACGCCGGAGCTACATATCAACGCACCGCAACTACACTCTTACACGACATGATGCACAAAGAAGTTGAGGTATACGTAGACGACATGATTGTCAAATCAAAGGATAGAAAAGGGCATATTGCGAACCTTCGCAAATTTTTCACAAGGCTACGAAAGTACAACATGAGGCTCAATCCTCAGAAATGCACATTCGGAGTAACATCTGGCAAGCTCCTAGGATACGTCGTTAGCCAACGAGGTATAGAAATAGACCCTTCCAAGATCAAAGCTCTGATCGAAATGCCACAACCTCAAACAGAAAAAGAAGTCAGAGGATTCCTGGGAAAAGTGCAATATATAAGTCGATTCATATCGAAACTCAGCATGATTTGCGAGCCTATCTTCAAGAAACTCAAGAAAACAGACCACACCATGTGGGATGATGACTGTCAGAAGGCGTTCGACCGAATTAAAGAGATTTTGGCTAAACCACCAGTGCTCATGCCACCACAACGAGATCAACCTCTGGTTTATATCTCACAGTAACCGAAACAGCCATGGGTGCCATGCTGGCTCAAACTGTAGGAAGTGAAGAAAGAGCTATATACTACCTTAGTAAGAAGTTCTTGGAGTACGAGTGCAAATACTCACAACTCGAAAAGACATGCCTCGCTCTTGTGTGGGCAACGAAGAAGCTACGCCATTACATGCTTAGCTACTCCGTCAAAATATACTCCAAAATGGATCCAGTCAAATACCTCTTCGAGAAACCCGTCCTGAACGGACGCCTAGCAAGATGGACCTTGATGCTCTCAGAATTCGACCTCAAATACGTGCCGCTGAAAGTTATAAAAGGTCGCGCCGTCGCCGAATTCTTCGCAGAAAATCCCATTAATGACGCACAAACGATAGACACTTGGTCATTCCCAGACGAGGATATACTCCAAACTTATGTAGACTCCTGGGACCTTTATTTTGATGGAGCATCAAACTTAAGAGGATTTGGAATAGGAGTGTTGCTCATTTCTCCTGAAGGCGAGCATACACCAATTGCTGTCAAACTCGACTTCGAGGTGACAAACAACGCTGCAGAATACGAAGCTTGTCTCATTGGACTACAAGCGACAGTGAGCTTAGGCATTAAAAACCTCCGAGTACATGGAGATTCATCCTTGATCATCAACCAGGTTACAGGATCTTGGAAAATTCGAAGCGAAAGCCTCGCACCTTATCAAGCCAGAATAGACCAAGTTGCCCAATTCTTTGATCACGTGACGTATCTACACCTACCTCGGGAAGAAAATCAATTTGCAGACGCTCTTGCGAAACTTGCATCTTTGATTAATATGCCAGATCACATGGTGGAAATGCCTTTGTGCATCGAACGACGGTCAGAGCCGGCTTATGTCCACCAAATCACCGATGAAGAGGAGATCGCGCAGGAACCCTGGTTCCAAGCAATCTTGAATTTTAAGCTCAATGGTACCTATCCACCCGATATGGATAAGAGGGGACAACGTGCTATACGCCTACTAGCTTCCCAATACGTTCTCATGCAAGGAGAATTATACAAAAGGACACCTCTTGGTGTAATCCTACGTTGCCTTGATCATTCACAGGCACGAAAAGTGATGAAAGAAGTCCACGACGGAGAATGCGGTCCTCACATGAGTGGGCCCATGATGGCAAAGAAAATCACACGTTTGGGGTATTATTGGACCACGATGGAATCCGATTGCATCAAATACGTAAGACATTGCCAAATCTTCGGGAATGTGCAACATGTCCCTCCTTCATTGCTCTATACAATGACATCTCCTTGGCCATTTTCTGCTTGGGGAATTGATATAATCGGGAAGATAACCCCAGCCGGAACAGGAGGCCACTGTTTCATCCTAGTGGCAATCGACTATTTCACCAAATGGGTAGAAGCGGCTTCCTACACCAGTCTCACGGCTAAAAATGTGGCAAAGTTCATACAAAACAACATCATCTGTCGATACGGTTGCCCACATGAGATCATTAGTGATAATGGATCACATTTCCAAGCTGAGACTGAGCAATTTCTAGCCAAATACAAGATTAGGCATCACCACTCTTCGCCCTATAGACCACAAACTAACGGCGCGGTAGAGGCGGCAAATAAGAATGTTGTCACGATTCTCAAGAAAATGACTGACAACTATAGAGATTGGCCAAGCAAGATACCCTTCGCTTTGTCGGGATATCGTACATCTGTTAGGACGCCCACTGGGGCTACTCCTTTCTATTTGACCTACGGCATGGAAGCTGTACAACCAGTCGAGCTAGAGATACCATCCTTGCGTATTTTACTCGAAAGTCAAATCCCGGAAGCCGATTGGAAGAGGGATAGATATGAATAACTCATCCTCCTGGATGAACGTAGGCTACGCGCCTTGCATAATGTCCAAACATATCAAGCACGTATCAAACGAGCTTTCAACAAAAGGGTTAGGCCAAGGAACATCAAGGAAGGAGACTTAGTACTCAAATCGGTTAGAGCTCTTTTACCTGTTGACCCACGGGGAAAATTCAAACCTAATTGGGCCGGACCATTTCTAGTCAAATCCATACTCCCGGGGGGTGCGGTTAGAATCACTGACCTAGACGGGAATGAGTTTTCAAACCCAACAAACCTTGACCAACTAAAACGGTACTATGCCTAGAATAGGAACAAAAACGCGCCTCGCGTAACCCCACGTGTCGCTCTTGTGGCACTAAATAAACGGCCCCTGGCCAAGCTGAAATAAGCTAATGTCACTGTGCTCTTGTATTTTGACAAATTTATCATCCTCGTATCATCAAATAAACTAAATTTGCACCTTCAGAGTAAGCAAAAAGCTCATGCTTATTTTCTAAGTTCATTACAAGCTCTTGCTTAGAACAATTATTCTTTTACATTTACTCGAACTACGCGCAAGGATTTGATTTCATTTTTTTAAGTGAATACGTAGGCAATCCTTCACAGGATGCAACCCATTATATTTAAAATGTAAATAGAAGGACATTTGCATTGCATTTGGAATTCGACAAGAATAATAAATAGAAAATCACAACGGTTTCATAACCATTTAACCTTTTTATTTCATTCATTCTAATAATAATAGTACGCTACATAATAAAAATAGAATAGGCTAGGATTCTAAAAACCCCACCTTTTTATTACAACAATAAATAATAATAATAATCAATAATAAAAAGAAAGACTCGGGCTATTCCTCCATCTTCCCTTTGCCCTTGTCGTTCTTGTCACGACCTCGAGCCGGACGCTCTTGCGCCACTTCAGACCTAATCACCAAAGGTCTTTCTCGAGGCCTAGACTTTTCATTCTTGCCAATCACCATTTCTACGGCAGGAGAGGTCTTCGGTTTCTTCGAAGGATGAACGACTCGAAACCCGGCTTCTTCCTCTCCCTCAGTCAAATGCTTCTCCTTTTCTTTCTCTACCTCGCGCACCTTGTAGTCAACGGGCTCGCGCTTTCTCAATCTCTCGCGCTCTTCCTAAGTAGTAGCTTTTCTCCATCGCAGATAAGAATCCGACACCCACAAGGCATTTGCAGAAGAGTTCAGGAACCACACATTTCTTTGAGCCCATTTAATGGCCCACTCCCTTCGGCTCTCTCTAGTAAGCGCCATAGCAGTCTGCGGGACGGTGTCAAGCTTCGGGATTGTCTGTTTTAGTCCAACTTGTCTCATCAGCCTCTCCGGGAAAATGCACACCATAAACTCCAATCCAGGAATGCGCACGGACCGAGTAGGATCCAAAGAAGACACTCCAGTGACAGATTTGAGGTGCCACCACGGCACAATCCACCTAATCAACGGACCATCATCACTCTTCAGTTTGTTCTCCCAATAATTGCAGACTCGGGTGAAATCCACCATGTAAAGCCTAGTCCTCATTGCAATTGAACGAGCATGATAGGAAGGAATATGAACTGGGGGCTCGATCAATCAAAGCCGTTCCTTAAGCCAAACCTACCAAAAGCGGGTATTAGACATCAAAAAAAAAAAAAAAAAAAAAAAAAAAAAAAAAAAAACGAAAAGAAAAAAAAGAAAGAAAAAGAAGAAAGAAATGTCTTTTACCTGCAGAATGACGGGACTTCCCAAATATGGTAGGTCACGGTTGGCTTTCCTATTATCCAAGCCCAAAAGGATCTCTCCTAAGCATAAACAAGCTGGGCTCCTGCGCAACTCCATTTGCTCAACAAGGCCCAGAAGACGGGGATCACCTCTCAAATCTTCATCAACATGCCCTTGGAAGACATACACATGCAAAAAGCAAAACCCAAATGCTCTTCGCCTGGCAACATAAGAAACGGTGGGGTCGGCCCTATTAATAAATCGGTCAATGAAGTCCAACATTCGCACTCCCTTCGAGGTCACTAGACGGTCCACCTCAAGTCTAGTCAACCCAAGCAAGTCTCTAAATTTGCTCTTGTACCCTTGCGAAGTAAAGGGAATGGCAGGCAAGTGTTCGGGGTCCCACCCACCAATCGCAGCAATTTCTTCAGGAAATGGGCAAATATCGCCTCCAGGGAACGCAAAAACATGGTAATTTGGGTCCCAATAGTCAAGACAAGCATCCAAGAACGGTTTAACAACCTTGATGAGTTTTAAACTCAACAATGATCCAAGATTATAGGAGCCCATATCATATTTCTCTATATTTGAAAATTCGTTGGTCCATTCTTTAAGGCGAATCTCCAAAGTATTCATGATGAAGAGTTTATTTTGAGAATTTTATGTATTAAGACGTAGAAGAGACGGAAGAATTGTGTGAATAAAAGCTCCATCGACGTTTCTATTTATACTAATTTCTGTTTCCAAAAATCCGTCAGAATAGAACAACTTGGGAACAAAGCAAAGACGGCCTGCGCCTCTTCAAAGGGACGCAGCTCATGCTGCGCCTCTTCCTCAGCCTAACTTCTGTGATTTTCCGCGTTGGATCTTTCCTAATTCCATGACGAATAGTTTCCTATTCCTACGGGTTATTATTTTGGTAAATACGTGAAAGTTACCATGTTTCAGGTTTCCTAATTCCGCGGGCACGCATTTCGACATCGACATTTTCGCAATTTTACCACACTTGCACTTTTTTTCATTTTAGGAAATAATTTTCATTTTCATTTTAGCAAATAATTTCCATTTTGTCATTTTAGGAAATAATTTTCATTTTCATTTTAGGAAATAATTTTCATTTTTATTAATTCATTTTAGGAAATAAATCTCATTTCGATTTACATTCATTTATCTCATTCTTTTCTATCATCTCACCTCTAACTTATAGATTTCTATTTTTTCTTTTTTTAGGGGGTAACCCTCCCTACCGTCCGGTCATTTTCCGGCAGATTTTTTGCATTCTTTTGAGTCACTCGTTTTGCGCTCATTAAGGCCATATGTATATATAAATGTATGTTTTGCGTGATTTTCTATGTCAATTTCGGCGGCATGACGGCGTAAACCGTCATCTACCAAACCTGTTCAAAGCTAACCTACAGGTACAAGCAATGCAACCCAGCAGGAAAGGCACTCAGGCCATATATACAACTCAAAAGGGAAATGTACAACAAACTGGGGGCTCGAGCCCCAAACAAAGTCCAGAATGTTCCAAATGAAGGTCCAAATGTACAACTGTGCAAAATACAGCCAACAAGCAAACAAAAAAAGCTACACAAAACTACTGCTGGTCGCCCTCCAACAGAACTCTTGCCGCAAGAGCGGCAATCTCGACGTCCCGAACCTCGAGCTCCCTCAACAAGCGAGCTGTCTCCTCCCGAGACTGGGTCAACTCTCGCTCCAGCTCGCGGTCCCCCTGTAAACAACAAAGTGGCTCATGTCAATCGTTTCAAGAAAAGTTGGAAAATCAAAATTCAAAAATTAAACAGGCACAAGGTTCATACCTGACGGTCTCGACCGCCGAAAAGTGCCTCGACGGCAGTAGCTCGCAGCCGGTTGGCTACCCTCCATAACGCCATGAACCGAGACGGCGCAACCTGCATTTTCAAAAAGAAGTTCTCAACAATTGAACAAACTCAATCAAATGTGTTCTTACACAAAAGTTATGCAAAGTTAGAGGATTTACCCTCCGAATCAGATGCTGCCAATCGTCCAGGCCAGCATCCGTCACAGCTACGTCAAAGTCACGCAGCTCGGAGATCGTCGTCCTCCCGGTCGCATCAGTGTACTCGAGGGTCTCGGGGTACTCTGGGGCTCGATGCCCGCCGCCTCAACCTCCTGCAAAACCAAATATTTCTCGTTAATCGGTGATCTTTCATCATAGTTCTCAAAAAATCAAGTAAAGAGGAAGAGTAAAAGATGCTCACCACTACCGGCCAGTACCCCAACCTCCCATAGAGGAACGCCGAGTAGTCCTCGCCAGGAAGAAGGAGGGCGTCACCACTAGCGCCAGCCAAGTCCGCCTCCCTCTCTGCCTCAGAAGGCTCCATGAACATCGTCCTAGGAGGGTCGATGGGAACCGTCAACACGTCCCGAGAGCACTGACGAGCCAAGCGCTCGCCCAAGTACCACACCGGACCCATCGACGTCCTCAACAGCAGCCGACTCGAGCTCCTAGGTCGAAGAACCTCAGCCACAAAAGGAGGCGTGTCAGCGTACTCCGCCCAAGGCCTGGGCAACCACTGGGACAAGATAAATAAGGAATCATTCTTATGATCAAAGCAATATAGAAGCAAAATGAATATAAGTGAGATGCTTACGCTGTCTAGCTGAAGAGCGTTCACATCCCGCCGGTAGACACCGTGAGAAGAACGCTTGCTCTTCGTCCTGCACATCACCCAATCCCTCACCACGGGATAAGCCTTCTCCAGCGGCTCCGTCCTCTTGGGTGCGAGGCTCGGGAAGTAGGAGTACACCCACGCCTATAAAGCAAGATAATCAATAATGATCTTTCAGGATTTGATAAAGAAAGGAATTAACTTTGGTCTAAAGGAAGGTTCATACCTCCAGCAGTAGTCCAGGTCCGACAGCACCAGGAGAAGTCCCCTCCTCCATCAACTCCGGACGAACCATGGCCCTCATGAAGCGGATGAGGACCGCAAAACCAGCAAAGTGACCGGCCCCAACGCCCTAGGGAGCTCAGGTCAGAAAGGAAGGGAAGAAGCTTCGTCGACAGCCTCTCGCCCTTGTCTCCGAGGTAAATCGAAGACAGAAACCACCGGAGCCACAAGCGAGCCCTCTGCTCAGCAGTACAGGGAGGAGGAGCCGTCTCCCTCCCGTCAATCGTCACCAGCGCCGGGATCTTTCCCGCAAAGTAGTCTCGAACGTAGGAGCTGGGCACCAAACCCGGCATTGTGACAGTCCTCGGCGACAAGTTCCAGCCGATCAATCTCCTAGCCTCGGCCGAGTCCACCCTCATGGCAGTCTCCGGCCACTCCACCGCCTCAGACCCACACCGGACTGAGAAATCATGCCGTAATCCTCCAGAGTGACTCCCACCTCACCAAAAGGCATGTGAAACGTGGAAGTCGTATCCCAGAATCGGTCCAAGAAAGCGCAGACCAGGCTAAGGTTAGCCCGCAGCTTCCTCTTCGCGATATCCCTCCAGGCCTGCACCAAAGAACCGAACGCTCCACGCTCGATCATGGCGCGCTCCTCCGCCGACAGCCGCTCGTAGTGCTCCATCGCTGTCGTATAGCCCGAGAACGACCTGATGTTCCCGGCCTCCTATTATGATTTGAAATAAAAGCTATCTTTAGTTTTGAATGAAAATTGAAAGAGATATGAACAAATGAATGAAAGAGGATGAGTAATGAGTTGTGAATTCCTATTTACCCAGCTCTTCACCGTCCTGTAGGACAGGTGACCCTCTGCAGCCCACAGCAAGTGCCTACTCTCCCAAGTCTCAGCCCACTCGGGAGCTCCTCTCAGCTGACGACTTCCTCGCCCAACGTTGGCCCGTCTCGGGGCCTCCTCCTCCTCAACAGCCTCCTCCTCATGGACCTCGTCCCCAGCAGCCATCACCGCGGCGGTGAAGGCCTGCTCTAAAGCCTTCTCGACAGTAGAAACGTCTATCTCCATGGGAGTCCTCCCAGAAGTAGAAGCCATATCACCTGCAACATTAAAGCAAATTTAGGCCGCGTCACGTGACGACAAGCCTTGGTTAGGGGATTTTCGAGCCTTCGGAAGCCCTGAAATCGCTCTTTTCTCGCCATCTTTGGCCATATTCCCACAAACCCGATCACTCATGTGGTAACTTGGGTCAGCTCAATCCTAATTTGAAGCCTAGTCATGGGTTCGAGTCGAAATTTCGGCAGCATTTCGTTATAACAGCGATTACGCCCTAGAAAAGTGTCCTGGAAAAGCTGTCACAAACCAAAATTCCGAGATGGTAGAAAGTTTACCCATCATTCAAGGGTCCCAGATATCAAGTTTCATCGCAAATGGACAATCCTAAGGCTATTTTCGAAGCAATTTACGGTTTAGCTGTGAAACCGTCTCAAATTTGACTCAAAGGCTCAAAACTCAACGAAAATTCGAGACAAATACATGGTTACGTTCCTTATATTACCAATTATCCATTTCTAATGTCAATTTCACAAGGCAAATGCATTTGGGGGAAAAGCCCCAAATTTTCGATTAATTGGGTCATAAACCCTAATTTTTCGATCCAAAATTGAGTCAATACGGAAGATTAATGCAAGAATGAGACACATACCTCGATTAGTCATGATTAATGCAAGCTTTTGGATCAAACCTTTGCGGAAATGGTGAAGATTTGAGAGAGAAACGTGTAAATTATGTTTCGAAATAATGATTTGCAAAACCTCTGATTATCGCGTTTTTACGCAGAAAAAAACACTTTGGGGAATAGACGCAGCAGGCGCTGCGCCTCTTCCAAGAGACGCAGCTCTTGCTGCGCCTCTTCCTTGTGTTCCCTCCATACGGATTTTCGAAAATTCGTTATGAGTTCGTTATTTGTGGGCCCATCTTTGGTGCGCCTCTTCCCCGATGCTATTTTATCCTTTTGGTCCGTTTGACGATTTTCTTTCATTCCGACCCACATTTTCCAAGCCAGCAGCAGACGGTTGCATATTATTTCTTCTAAGACCTTTACTTGTCGCAACGAGCATTTCACAGAATTCGACACACCTTCACTATAGCGAGAGTAAGCGGATATACTTTCCCTCTCGCGACATGGAGATTAGTTCCCCAATGAGAGTAAGCGGATGTACCTTCCCTCTCAAGACATGGAGATCGACATTGTTCCCTCTCAGCAGTTCCCGCCTGTGTCCTGCTACTCGCAATTATTTCTTAAAGACTACCCAAGCAGTCTTCTCTCAGCAGTTCCCGCCTGTGTCCTGCTATCTCGCAATTATTTCCCGAAGACTACCCAAGCAGTCTTCTCTCACCAGTTCCCACCTGTGTCCTGCTGCTCACCTTATTTAGTCCCTATGCCTGACCTTGGCTCAAAAGCTCCCATGTACCTCCGGAAGCATCTCGAGAGAGAAGTCTCAGGTATGGTCTCTTATTATGGCTGGCGAGCCTCCTTACGTAGTCTAATGGACTTTAAACGACCCTCCCCGATAGTCGACAGACTCTAAAATGTTCCCGACGACAGGTCCTTGGCTCAGACCCCTTGAGCCCGCCTCGCGTCGCCATAGTCGTCAAGGTTGTAATCTTCGATTGACCTGATGGCTATACTTTGACTTTCGCCTTGTCCAAGCCTCAGTCAAAGTGGGGGCTCTGTAGATACCTCATTTCTGCACCTCTCGCAAACCACCCGGTGATGATTGGGCCGCATGTTTGCTACGCGGAACGATTTGTGACAATTCGTAAGTTTATCGTCAAGTGATTGCTCAAATATTAATGTCTACCTCTTAGTTGTCATCTACGTGCCGATACGGTCGTTTTGACAGTAATTAGAGTACATTTGGAGTCCGGGCCTAAAATCGTCTTCATTTTCTGATAACCGTTAAAACCCGAGTCAGAATGTTCTGGAATGTTCCGGATATTTCTATTCCATATTTCATAATTTTTATCCTTTGGTAAACAATTTCCCGTAAATATTCACATAAGATATTAAGGAAAACCAAATTATTCCGTCCTACCATAACTTAAACACGGAAATCTTTCTTCCGCAGGAGGAAACCACTTGGGAACAGACGACGCAGCAGTCCGCGCCTCTTCCCAGTCCTTTCTCGCGTAATTCTCGTATCTTTTTCATATCTTTCCGAGATTCACTTCCAAAGAGTCTCCGAAACCCTAATTCCTTCACGTGATTAGTATAAATAGGAGCCTTCGCTCCTCATATTTCTCACGCGAGTGTCCGCCCTTCTCTTCTCCCTTTGCATTCTAGACCTTTGTTCTTACTTTTTGGCGTCTACGTGCTTGAACATTCGACCATGTAAGCTCGGATCCTTCTGAGTACCAGTCTCGTTTGCATGACCGACCAATTTGACCAACTCCACATCAATCAACTTAATTAATCTAATCGTTTTCCTCTTACGAGGGCACTTTCTTTACATTCGCGTCGAGCATCACTAATCGATATCTTAGTCCTTCTCGTTTCGTCAAACATGTAAGTCTGAGGGTGTATAATCCCTATTTTATTTATTGTATTTTACCTTTTGTATCATCTATTGTAAGGTTTATGTCGAAAACACCAATTAAAACCGATTTCTAAAACCATGCTTTAAAACCCTTTTTACGGATTTTTAGAAGACAGACGTCGAGAAAGGACGCAGCAACTACTGCGCCTCTTCGAAGGAGCGCAGTTCCTGCTGCGCCTCTTCGTGAGGCTGCCGCAGTTCCTGCTTCCTTTCTTCTTCCTTCGTCCTCTGTAATTCGTTCTTTCTTATTTGTTTTCGTTGTTTCTTGTTAATTCTTTAATACAATAGTCTAATAATTTCATATGTATATTTATCATTCATTAACATATATAATTCATCATTGTTCCGACTTAAATCCCAAGTAATCTCATATTTGCGGGTTTTCATCATAAAACTCAATCCGGGTTATGGAAATTCGATTCGTTCATATTGGGTTTCTGTAATTCACTTCTTTGGCATATTTTCATCTGTTTATTGTCATATGCATCGCGTGTTCGTCATTAATTTGTCATTAATTCATCTTGTTTAGTTTATTTCATTCACCCATGTCACTAATTAATCATTCATTCATGTAAATAATTCGTTTAATTCCGTCTTATCCGTGTTTTATGACCATTAATCACATGTAAATAACCTGTTAATCACTTTCATCCGAGTAAATAATTTAATCAATCATTAAATTTACCAATTGATATTAACAATTCGCAATTACGGCTTCACAGCCATTTGAATTCAAAGTCAGAATGACGCAAAGAATCGCTGCGCCTATTCTAAAAGACGCAGCTCTGCTGCGCCTGTTCCGGGTTGAATTCTGTCTCTGAACTCCATTGTTGCTTGACCTAGTTTAATTAGCATACGTGTAATTATTTATCATCCGTATTATCACCTTCTGTTTCTGTTCGTTAATTCTTTCTTTTATTCTTTTTCTCAAATTATCCGTTTTAAAGGTATTTTCGACATAAATCGCCTATTCCATTGTAATTATTGTAATTTTCATTATTGTAATTTTCTTTTATTGTATTTATTTCTTGTATCATTTGTATGCTCCCCATGTAATTGAACATAAATTCCTACTTCGACATTAATTGTTTGCTAATTACGTGTCAATCGACTTAGTCTAATTCTCACATGCTAGGATTAAAACATTGGATGTTGCATTGCATGCATATAACCGACGATATATCGAGTATAAATGATGTCCCTAATCATTAGTAGAGGCCGCTATCGAGGCGGGCGGGATTAGGTGTTCGATCAAAAGAGCTTCCTAATAGGTACCCTCACCCCTTACTCCAGATCTCCGTGAGCACCCGTGTTCATTGGCATCCACGAGAGTCATTCTAGACATAGAATTCTAAGGGTAACGAGTTCTTGGTGTTCATGTCTCTACTTTGTGTCTTGACATGACACGAGGTATTCGAACGGTTCCAATTTCCCATAAAAATTGGTGGCGACTCCAACAAAAATGCAAACGCTTGTTCTCTTCCTCCCAAGTGCCCCCGTGGGCACCCCCGCTGTCCACACCTTCCACATTTCATATGGAGTCTTGTCGACAGCTTTAGTCGGACTTCGGTTAAGTATAAGAGCAGCTGACAAAAGAGCAAAACCCTATAATGAATCAGGCATTACCGTGTGACTCATCATGGATCGAACCATATCAAGTAAGGTTCGATTTCTCCGTTCGGACACACCATTTAATTGAGGCGTTCCAGGTGGAGTTAACTGTAGAACGATTCCACAGTCTTTAAGGTGTTGATCAAACTCATTTGAAAGATATTCGCCACCCCGATCTGAACGGAGTGCTTTAACCTTTCTACCCAGTTGGTTCTGAACCCTGTTCTGGCATTCCTTGAATTTCTCAAAGGACTCACTTTTATGCTTCATTAAGTAGACATATCCGTATCTACTCAAATCGTCCGTGAAAGTGATAAAATATCTATAGCCATCTCTAGCGGTAATTGACATAGGTCCACAAACATCAGTATGTATGAGTCCTAATAGGTCACTAGCGCGCATTCCAACACCTTTGAAGGAAATTAGAGTCATTTTGCCAATGAGACATGATTCACACGTGCCATATGTAGAAAATTCGAATGCGGGAATAGTCCCATTATCGACGAGTTTCTTCACGCGTTTCTCATTTATGTGTCCCATTCGACAATGCCATAGATAGGTTTGATCTTTGTCACCAACCTTTAATTTCTTATTATTCATGTGTAATACTTCCGTAGTTTGGTCTAAGATGTAAATTCCATTTATGGAAACTGCTTTGCCATAAATCATTTCATTGAAAGAGAAAATACAGCTATTATCCTTTATTGAAAATGCAAAACCGTCTTTAGCAAGTACGGAAACTGAAATAATGTTCTTAGACAAACTGGGTACATAGTAACAGTTATTTAAAAATAACTCAAAACCACTAGGGAGTTGGATTACATATGTTCCCTTCGAGACAGCAGCAACTCGTGCTCCATTCCCGACTCGCAGGTCCACATCACCTTTTTCGAGAGGTATGATGTTTTTTAGGCCCTACAAATGATTACACAGATGAGAACCACAACCAGTATCAAGTACCCAAGTTCCGAAACTTGCATGGTTAATCTCAATCATATGAATATAAGATGACATACCAACAGGAACGACGCGGCCTGCTTTGATGTCCTCACGGTAGAAGGGACAGTTCCTCCTCCAATGTCCAGTCTTGTGACAATGGTGGCACTCAATGTCACCGCTCTTGCTCTTTGCCTTGCCCTGTGAGCCACTAGTCTCACCGGGCCCACTCTTACCGTTTCCTGGCTTTTTAAACTTTGGCTTACCTACAACTAGGCCGCCATGAGCCTTGCCCTTACCTTTACCCTTGTTGGAAATCGTGAGAACATCCTGCTTCATGCTCCCACTCAATTTCATATCCTTCTCGGTCTGTACGAGAAGGGAGTGTAGCTCATGAGGACTCTTTTTCAAGTCATTCATGTAGTAGTTCGCCCTGAAAAGGGCAAAACCATCATGAAGAGAATGAAGCATTCGGTCAATGACAATGCTCTCACTGGTTTTGCAATCAAGTGCCTCCAGCTTCTCGACATTCTCAATCATGTGAAGAATGTGTGGGCTAACCGGTTGGCCCTTCTGGAGTTTCGCATCAAAGAAGCGACAGGTATGCTCATATGTAACGATTCTCGGTGCTTTTGAGAACTCGTTAGTGAGTGTGGTGAAAATCTTGTTCGCACCTTGGGCAATGAAGCGTCTCTGCAAATTGGTTTCCATTTCAAAGATGAGTACGTTCTTTATCGCACCCGCTTCCATAACGAAGTCACTATAAGCGAGTGACTCGTTGACTCCTGCATTGGGGCCTGGGTTTACCGGTATTGGCTCAGTTAAGTACCGAGCTTACCGTCGCAATGGCAAGCATTCCATAGTGCCGCCTCCCAGTCCGCAAAGTTGGACCCGTTCGTTTTTCAGACGTGTGAACTGATTCATTTGGTCCATGAATATTTTCAGCCAGGACTCGCGTCCAAGTGTGGCACTAGGCATTTGGATTGCGTTATTTCCAGACATTTTGTTGTAACAGTAAAAAACGTGTTATACACTGCGAAAAGAAGAATAAGTAATAAGCATGTGCATCGATTTTAATTTAAGTCTAATGATCTAATGTCATAACGCGAAGACTCAAAACATTTATACAATTGTCCTTCCTCAAGAATTATATAAATGATCCCAAGACTCAATTATCTGTAAATTGATAAGCTAACCTTTTAGCTAATTCTACCGTTAGAATTCTTGGTCGATAAATTTCTGTAAATTCTATCTTTAGTCCATCATAATCACGAGAAACTCTTCGGACTATAATGTTGAGATAAACTAAGTCAACACAAACTACTTACCCAACGTAGAAGGGGTCATATTATGCCTACCGACGAAGAAGGGATTCATAGTTGTTTGCCCTTATAAAGACTAATCTCAATTTCCGTTTTAGAGGAAGATCCCATCAACTTCGTTTTAATTCATTTTAAGTGAACTAATATCTAGCATGCGTGAATGAATAAACTAAGGTGATGGCTTAATAAACATGTGACATCTGTATGTCTATGAAAACTAACATACAACCTATATGTATCAATTTTCATGCATTTTAGTAGTAGGTGGTTTGGTTTTAGGCGGAATATGATGCATAAACTATCATGTGAATGAAAAGCAATATGAATGAAAACGTAAAACAATAAAAGTCCTAGTGTGGCCTATCCTATCAAAATGAACATTAAATACAAGTTTGGAATCCATCCTTGGACCCGAGAAGCTTGTCTTGATGTTCCATCTTGATCCATGTAGCGGGAGTGAGCTCCAATCTCCATCTTTAGTCTTCTTCGAAAATTACAATAAATAAATTTACATAATAAACCTATTTATTACATTCTAATTTCAAAACCCAAAACTAAAGGAAAAATAAAGGAGATTCGACATCTCATAATTACATAAAAAATCATGTTTCCTTCATTACGAAAACACAATTTGACTAAGGCCACACTAAGTATTACAAATTACAACCGATTGCAAAAAAATACGTAAATAAATTCATTCAACGATTCATTCAACAAAAAAATGTATCAACTAAAAAAAATTAAACATGCAAGACATAATTCTTTAATTATGTTGATTAATTTTATCCAAACCACCTATTTAAATCAAATTAAGTGACAATTCCTCAATTAATCACATTAATTTCAATCTTAATTCATATTAAACTTGTAATATGAATTTAATCCATCAATATTTTAAACTGATTTAAAATAATTAGGTATCTTCAAATTGTGAACCGTTTCACAACAATTAATCATACATTGTAAAGGTAATGTATAATTAATATTGGCCAAAACAAACAAAAACAAAATCCTTTTTTTTTTATAAGTCTCGGCTAAAACAAGGAAAAATAAAACAAGCCTTTTTTTTTTCGGCAATATAACAGCAAGAACAAAAAAAACAGCCCGTTTCATATATTGTACACGGTTTTATCTGTAAAAACCGAAACAAGACAAAATTTTTTTTTTCTTTTTTTAAATCTGTCCTCTGTGAACAGTAACCACATGAACAGTAACAGGAAAAAAAAAATTTCTTTTCTCGGATGCTTTTCAAATCGGCATAAATAAAAACAGCCGCAAAAAAACTTTAATCGGTTTTTCAGGAGAAACCGAAAGAAAAAAACAGAAAATAATTTTTTTTTTTAATAATACTGTTCATCCGTGAACAGTAACGAAAACAAAAAAAAAAATTCCACGGCTCAAAAAAAATCCAGCCGATTATATTTTTTTTTTCTCGCAAACCCTAATTATTGTTTACAAACAATTTTTTGAAAATCATCAAAATTAAAATTCGTGGCTTTGGCTCTGATACCACTTGTGGGATTTATCTGTATGCATCCCTTTAAATTCAAGGATTATAACGAATAATAAAGTGATGATTACAAGTCATAAAACTAAATTGCAAAACAAAAGCATAAAGGATTAAGAAATAACCTTCGGTCCTAGCAAAAACGGCCTAAGAACAATATCAAAGTAGATATTCGCCTATCAGTTGGACCCAAGATGATATGAGAAATGCCCTTTGATTATGCTAGAATCGATCCAAAAATTAACAGATTAATTTTAGGTTTTTTTGTGTTTTTCTGATGAGAGGAGGCAAGGTTGAGTTAGGGCAAAAATTAGGTTAGAATGAATTCACCCATCTCTCCCTCTTAAACCGTGTATGAGGGAAGATTAGGGTGGATTTTTCATCCTCTAATTTCCGGCCCAATTACCGAAATAATAAGGAGTTTTAATTCCTTATTTTCGGTTTCCAAAAATGCAAAAATGTGTTAAATATAAATTGTCATCTAGTAAGAATCGAACCCATGACCTCTTGGTTTGAGTACCCTCACCATTACCACTGTGACACATTCATCTTGTTGATATTAAATATAACCGATTACATTTAATTACGAATTAACAGATTAATTCGTCCAAGCTAACATTACATACATTTAATTAAATATAACTTATTATATTCAATTTACGAATTGAATGATTAATTCGTCTCAACTAATATTATTTAATCTTCATTAAATAATTGTCTCATCAACACATTGACTAACTGTTTAGTCATATAAGGCATCAATGTGATTATATTTCTATAACCACATCTCTCAAACACATCCTATAGGTGTGACCTTTAGGGACCAGTTGATCACCGCCATCTGTATGATAATAACGTCAAACTTTCTAGCAAGCCAACCGTTATTAGGTAATCGTTAATCAACTGATTAAAATACGAAGTATACCCTTGTGAACCTGTAAGAGATTTACAAATGTTATCACACTAATTTGTGGAGGACACAAGCTCCAACAAGTCTTTTCCGGAGGGTAGAATTTTTTGTAGAAAGCTAGAGCCAACTTCTTCCAAGAGTCAATTCCAAGAGTAGCCTTATCAAAGCTCTTCAACCATTGTTTCGCGGTACCAATTAGAGAAAAAGGAAATAAGACCCATCGAATTTGGTCTTGAGTCACTCCGGTTTGTGAAATCGCATCACAATAGTCACAAAAAGTCTCCATGTGAGAATGAGGGTCTTCACTAGGCATCCCCCCAAATTGGCTTCTTTCGACTAATTGGATAAATGCGGATTTTGCAATGAAATTTCCGGTTAAGTGTTGTGGTGTGGGAGTACCATTGGGTAGGTTCTCCTCGGTTGGTACGGAATGTGATGAAAACTTAGGCATTGTGGGTTGATTTTGTGTTGGATTCTCCTCACCTTCTCTTGCAAAAGGGTTGATGAACTCAATAGTATTTGGTTAAATATATACAACCTCACCAATACCTGTCAAAGTATTTCTAGCAATTCTTCTATTGGTTGTCAAAGTCCTTTCAATTTCGTGATCAATGGGTAACAAGTTACCTTGTGATCTTCTAGACATGCAAAATATCAAACCACTCGAAAACAATTAGAACAAACCTTGAGGAGTTTTATTTCCCCAAGGCAAAGAAAGACACAACTAATAACAATCAAAGAAAATCAAATCAAGTTAACACCGTCCCCGGCAACGGCGCCATTTTTGGTCGGTCCGCTTTGAGCTTAGATTTCGGTTACTTGTTGTTAGGAGCACCTAGACCAAAACAATATTTATAACTTCACAAACAACTCTACTACTAGTAAAGAGGCAAGTAAAGGTCGGATCCCAAGGGACGGGTATTGATGTAGGATTTTCGATTGTAAGTAGTGGTGTCTAGGAGTGTCACAATTTGGGTTGAGATAAGAAGATCACTAAACTAAATAACAATAAAAGTAAATAAGCAAGATGACTAAAATGAGATGTAAACAATTGATAAAAAGCACTAGGGTGTCATGGGTTCATAGGGGATTCATGGGAATTGATCATATAAACATATTCTCAAATTATAAGCAAGCAATTATTGTTGTGATAGGATCGAGTTGGTTTATATCTTACAATCTTAGGAAGGTTTGGGTCCCGGAGCCGAATTGATTAGATTGTACAACACCTACAAGTCGACTTAATCCTCCTACTCAACTATATGCATGGTCTAATGAGACTCGAGTTGGTTTATGTCTTACAAGTCTCATTGAAAAGGTAAGTGATGGGTAATAAATGCAAGGATTCATAGGCTCGCATTTCATCAAACATAACATGTGCATAAGTTGAGATCACAACAAGCAAGCAAATAAATTATGTGAACATATTAGATTAAGTATGAATCATCCCCCATGTTAGTTTCCTCTAATTCCCCATTAACCCTAGTTAAGGAAACTACTCACTCATTATCAAGTTTAACATGTTAACAAGGTTGTCAATCATATTAACAAAGCAAAACATGACGAATAAATGAAGATGATTAACAATAATTAAAAAGGGATTAAGAGAATTATACCTAATGATGATTCCAAAATAATAATGCAAAGAATAATAGAAGTAGTTTTGATGATTGATGGAAGGTTGTCAATCTCCCAATAAACCCAAATAATCTTCAATTACCCAAAATAAAGGATGAACAATAGAGAGATTAAGGAAATGAGATTTGTATTAAAACTTGATTAGAAGTTGATTACAAGATTAAAGAGAGATTAGAATAATATAAACTACACTAAAGATTGATAAGAAGAACATGATAATCTAATTAGACTAATAGGGTATTTATAGTGGGGATTATGTGCACAAATTAGGGTTACTAAGGGCTTAAATGAAGATTAAGTTCTTGAGGAATCGCTCCTCTCAAGAAAAGATGCGGGTCTCTTTTTATCTAGTCTTTCAAAAATATGCGCATCTCGAATGGAGAAAGAAGAGGACGTGTTGCACTGGAGGACAATCCGAGCGTCCAAAAGGTCGGGACGAGCGAATTGTGTAGGTGTTGGACGAGCGACCTGGCAGCTTGGACGAGCGGCTTGTGGAGCTTCTGGACGAGCGTCCCGATAGGTGAGACGCTCGGATCCTAGTCCAGTGTGCCATTTCTTCTTTTCTTCTTTTCTTCTTCCAACAATCCCCCGAGATTTTGTTGGAGATGCAAGGATCTTCTTCATCATTGCCCATCTACTACATTATGTACAAAGGCCTTCTAGTCTTGTCTTTTCTTTGATGCTTGGTCATTAGATTCGATCAATTTAGCTCTATTTTGCCATGAAAATGCAAGGTTTGCACTCCTCTCCTACCAAGGAAACAAAACCTCAAAGAATATGCAAAATAAAGGACTAAAGATAGTAAATGACCCAAATATGCACTAAAAAGCATAGGAACGAGGCTAATTCGGGGACTAAATATGCTCAAATATTGATCACATCACAAACATAGACAAACAATATCCAATCCAACATCCAAGATAAACAATTCCAATAAAAATATTAATCATGCCAATACATCAATCAATCCTTCTTAAATCAATTACACAGGCAACTGAGTAGGGAAACCCTACCTTTTCGCTATTCCATGACAATGCGTCCATCAAACAAGCTACGCAAGACTCCATGACGAACCCTACAAGTAACAACCATTCCCTATCACTAGGCTATTGAAGATCCGCTGAAGAATAACAACTAGACACATACTCACCTTGAGACGCAAACCGATGACGACGACGGCGACAACCTGACTCGATGACTTCATTTACGAACTATTCCCCTTCTTGGGTTAGTGTCCAAGACCATGTGAGAAGTATAGAGTGGTATGAGATGATTGGGAGAGAGAGAAAGAGAGAGAGAGAGAGAGAGAGAGAGAGAGAGAGAGAGAGAGAGTGAGAGAGAGAGAGAGAGAGAGAGAGAGAGAGAGAGAGAGATATTAGGGTTAGAAAGAGAAAAGAACCGTCAAAAAATGAGTTACATTTTAGACTCCGTGTTTTATAATAACGCGTTGACTGACGAGGTACTCGGTCGAATATAGACATACTTGGCCGAGTACGCCCTACTCAGTCGAGTATCTCAGTTACTCGGCCGAGTAACCCTAACTAGGTTGAGTAACAAGCTACGTTGATCAACTAATCTCTCCCGTATCCCTTGCTAAGGCTCTCCTTTGGTCAATGGGTCAGTCAATGGGTCCTTCAACAGGGCGGGTACTACATGATATCGTGACACCACACGAGTCCCTCCATCCTCAATCCATAAACGTGCAAGTCCTCCTTGGAGTGGGAAACTCCAAGGCCAAGTATGACATGTATTTATGTGTATCAACAATCACAACAACAAGGAGGCTCATGACTCCATTGAATGGACTTTTATTGAGCAAATGTTGTCTGCATTACAGTTCCCTGAGAAAATGATCAGATGGATAATGGTGTGTATATCCTCTCCTTGGTTTACTTTGTCATTAAATGGCTCCACATTTAGATATTTTCAAGTCAAAAGAGGGATAAGACTGTGGGACTCATGTCCCCTCTGTTATTTACTATCTGTATTGAATATCTAAGTAGAGTTTTGAAGGAAGTGACAGCTAACCTTGGTTTTACTTATCATCCTCTGTGTATAGCACTCAAGTTAACTCATATGTGCTTTGCAGATGATTTGCTTATATTTTGCAGGGGGGATACGGAGTCCATAATTGTTATTCGTAGAGCTTTTGCAACTTTTTCAGCTGCATCTAGGTTAGAAATGAATAATGACAAGTCTGAAATCTATTTTAACGGAATGAGAGGTGAAGAGGTTGGTTATGTTTTGAGAATCTCTGGCTTCAAAGAAGGAGAATTCCCTTTTAGATACATAGGGATTCCCATTTCTTATAAAAAATATGGTTGTTGGGGATTGCACTAGACTAGTTGAGAAGGTTATTGGGAAAATTAGAGGCTGGGGTGCTAAGAAGCTCCATTATGCTGGGAGGAGATTGGTCCTAGTTCAAACTGTGTTATCTCAACTTAATAAATTTTGGGCCAGAATTTTTGTGATTCTTGTTACAGTCATTGACAAATCTCAAACATTTGCAGAAACTATCTATGGGCTGGATTTGATCAATATAGTAAAGCACGTATTGTTATTTGGGAGGCTGTATGCATGGATAAGAGGAATGGAGGACTGGGTATTCTTAATTGTAGGCTTTGGAATATAGCCATGATTGGCAAATATACTTGGTGGTTGGCTGTTAAGAGTGATCACCTATGGATTAAATAGGTGGATCATGTTTATATGAAGGGCAGGGACTGGTTTTCATACAAGCCTACCATAAGCACTAGTTGGACATGGAGGAAGATATGCCAAGTGAAGGAGAGGATGAAGACTGGTTATAATGATGTTGTCTGGTGTGATAACAATGGACAATATACTGTGGCTAGTGGTTATAAATGGTTACATGGGGATATGGAGAAGGTTACCCGGTAACCCATTATCTAGAATAGAGTAAATGTGCCTAAACATTTATTTATTATCTGGCTAGCTATTCAGGGTAGATTGTGGACAAAAAACATGCTTGTTTCGTTTGGTATCATATCTGATGGTATCTGTGGACTGTGATATGTGTCAGATGCATGTTGAGGATCATACTCATCTATTGTACACCTGTGCTTCCAGTTATTCATTTCCCTGATCAAGGAATTCTGGAATGGTGTATTTAGTGGAGGTGTCGACCTCTGATGAAGAAGTACATTGTTTGTGCAGCAGTGTGTGCCCTGATTTATCATATTTGGAATACAAGGAATGTGTGTCGTGTAAAGTGCAGGTTGAAGACTCCTGGTTCACTCATCAAACCTGTCAAAGAAAGCATCCACGCACGTTGTAAGGAAAGGAGATGTTTGTCAAAATTTAAGTATAATTCTTGGAACCCATGGGTGTAATAGAATGAGATCAGGCTTTTATTCATGTTTATGTACTTGTAGGCTTGAACAGTTGGACTGATGTAATGGTGGCTTTTTCTGATTAATATTATATTCACATTTCACCAAAAAAAATCACAACAACACTTCAAGATAAAATCCCCCATTAACATGATTTAATGCAATCCCAACAATTCCAACAATCCTCTGAGACACAATTATCCAACCACATGTTATAATGCAAATCCAACAATTATGTAAGACTAACAATAACAAGAATGACATATGTAATCATTCATATGAGTAAGCGTCCAGATTACCAAAATCGAGTAGGGAAACCCTACCTTTTAGCAACTCCGTAAGCAACTCGAAACAACCAAGAATCCGTCTCACAAAATCGTCACATCCTATATGAGTCACATAGTTACCATCACAACACATCATATACTTTTTTATTATATAAAACCCCTTATTAGTACCCTTTAATTGCCTATAATATTAATTATAATTACTAATTAACATGACCAATAAAAACCTCCAAAAGTTAGGGTTTGATAAAAGAAATAGAAAATATGAGATCTTGACTTACAAGGTTAAAAGAGGAAAGAGAAAGGTGTAAGATCTTCAAATCCATGCTCATACACCATGGGTGGAGGCTAGGGAGAGTTTTAGAGATAATGAGAGGGTTTTGAGGGTTTAGAAAGAGAGAAGGAAATGATTTAGGGTTGGATGGATTCTAATCCCGAGCATAGGTTATATCGCCATTGAATATGTCCACTCGGTCGAGTGCCGGTTCACTCGGCCGAGTGCACCTCACTCGGTCGAGTATAACTCATACTCGGCCGAGTGCACTCTACTCGGTCCTCCCAGCTCACACTCGGTCTAGTGTGTACCTCCTTACTCATGATTACGACTCTCCTCAAGCCTAAAGGGTCCTCTCTCACTATACTCAAAAGGTCTTTTAGAAGTCCCAAAAGGACCGAGTATTACACTGGAACTGTTTATTTCCTTTCAGGATGCGGAAGACTGTTTGGATTTTTTCGCTGACCCGGATATAAACTGGGACAATGCGGCCATCCATCTCATAAGCCTCTAAATATCTCTTATGTTCCTGGGCTCAGGGAGGTCCGGGTTGGCGTCTATTCTTGTAGCACTGACTAAGAAGCAGAGGAATTTTTATGACTGCATGTCGAAGGTACACTTATTGGGGTTCAATTTCATCTGGTATTTTCGAAGGGACCTAGACGTTTCTTCAATGTTCCTAAGGTGCTCATATTCACTCTTACTCTTTCTGAATGCGTCTTCGACACACACTTCCACGTTCATCCCCTTATGTTCGGAGAAAATCTGGTCGGCTAGCTGACAAGGTGGCTTAGTCGTATCACCAATATTAAAAATAATCTTAAGTACGACTAAGTACTAACAATTCATGATCACTATCAAGTTACCTATGAATAAATTAAAGGCTTTTTAGGTCACAATTCAATGAGATTGATTGTAATTTAGTCGGAATCAAATATATAAAACAATTATAGGGAATCTGGTTCACAATGAATAACGCTTAGGGTATTCTAGGTCAGTTAATAAACATAGATTGACTACTTAATGGCATATGCCGGGTCGGCATGTATATGACTTTTAGTACGACACTTAGCATTGGCTATGTCTAAGTTTTCTACTTGATTATCATAAGTCTTTCTCAGTTTGAATCCGGTCCGCAATAATACTAATTCACAATACTAACAAGTTAGTCCTAGCCAGTAATCAACATACTAGATTTATAATAGGTAATCAAGCGATAGACTTTCTAACAATTAACAGATTAATAATCCTTAATATCTCTTCATCGATCCCCTTCTCTATAGGAAGGAGATTAGTTACTCATAATAATAACAATAATAACAAACAAGATAATAGAAGACATAGTTGAATAACAATAATGAATAATAAATAAAGATTGAATACTGAATGAAGAACGATTAGAATCCGACTGCAAAGAACGAAAGTAGAGAAAATTAGGGTTCTAATGTTATACGTAATGTAAAAGTGTAACAAAATGAATAATGGTTCGTAACTCTTTAACCTAGTACGATGTTAAGAGTATTTATACAACACATTTATTATTTCCAAAAAACCGGGTTAATCTTGAAATTACACTCCACTCAAACGAGTAGGGTTTAGTGGTTTACTCGTTCGAGTCACCGAGCTAGATCGAGTAACTGCTACTCGGTCTAGTTCTTCTCAGTTATTCTCTTCCTAGCTTGATTCTTCTCCTCTTTACTCATTGCCTCCTTGTACGTATGCAATCCATTCATTTAAACTCCAAAATAGCTTATAACCTACAAAATAGGAGAACAAAGCGGGAGAAATAATATTTCACAAAATACAATGCATTCGACCATAATAAGCACGAACAATGACATAAAATGCATTGTAATGAAGTATAAATAGCATATAAAATACACTTATCAAACTCCCACAAACCAAAACTTTGCTTGTCCCAAAGAAAATTACCTAGACCCATATAGGAAAACAAACTAATAGAGTGGTTAAGCTCAGAAGTAATCAGACATGCACATAAGAGTTTCATAGCAGCTTGCATCTATAACAAAGCATGAAAACTAGGAAAATGCAACTCGGATCCCGAGATGTGACATGATACTGTAGACATGACCAGGGATGAAGTTAGGGTAAGATAATGACCCGGGCCGCTTTTTACCTCGTTCATGTCTTTACTCATCCATCATTCGATATTTATTAGGACTTCTAGATTAGATTATATACGAGACATACAGATTAATAATTTCTTATGTAATTATTAAATTATACATTTTTTTTCAAAAGACTTACACCATGTTTTATAGAGCGTTTTTTTATACGATAAATAAATCAAAAACATAAATGATAATAGACATTCTATTCTAGACAGGGTGAGACTAAAATCGTAAAACAATCACTTATGGTAATATACTCCATATTGTTTACAAAATAAGGACCATTTCCTACTAATAAAAAATGATTTCCTACTTTCTCATAGATAAATCTTTGTTTTTTCCTAAAAATACAATAAGTCAAGGGGCGTAGAATATATATAATCTACTAATATATAGACTAAATAAAAAAATTGAAGGGAAAAAAATAAAAGCAAAAAAGCAAAATTCAAAAGCTATCGTGGGTCGAACACATGACCAGTGGGAGATACATCACCTTTGCGTGAAACTTTTACCACTATGCTACTCAGGTAATGATGTTAAATATTATCAATGTTATTAGTTATCCTAAAAATTAGACCCGAGCCATGGCCCATTTGGCCATACCTTAGCTTGTCTCTGGACATGACGCACATTGCCAATCCTCTGACATTTTAAGACTTCAAATTGTCGAATTTCTTCACGGTACACACTCATCACTCATTAAGCACAAGATGAGTATATGTAAAGAAGTAGGACACTCGCCTACCCGACATTGATATGCGCATGCAATTTAGCATGAAATCAGCTCTAATATCAACAAATAAAGCATAACCACCAAACAAGGACCATTGTACATGCAATACAAAAGGTAGATAGGGACAAATGAGAATAAAGTGATTGCACAAAGCGCGTTTGGCTAATGTGAGGGTATAAACTAGTAATCGCATATCAAAACCACACTAAAAATAAAACAATAATCCCGAATACCAACTAGAGAAATGATCCTAAACAATCACAACTTATAAGAGAGAAACAATATCCCTTCAACCATGCTTAGACTCTAGCAAATTGTTTTTCTTTTCTTTACCATTTAACAAGAAGTGATGTCTTTTTCAACTTTAATTCTTTTCTTTTTCCTAATCATTTCATTTTTTTCATTCGTATTTCTCATTTTAAATCAACGGTTATTAGAAAATTAGATGACAACAATAAGAGGTTAAAAGAGAAAGAGCATTCAAGTAACCATACTTGATAAATCAAATGAATCTCTTGACCATATTACAAACATGTCATCATTTATCGTTAAGCCTTTGATACCAGAATATCCCACCCAACCTAATAGCAGCAATAACTGTTAACTACCAATGTATGCGACTGTCCCGGATGGATAGTTGTTTATGGACTCTAGTTACGTAGGTAATCAAATAAACATGCTAAAAGGCTCAAAGGATTTCAAAATACAGGCTGGTCCTAATCTAAAAGGTATAAGAATAAGCCATTTGAACATGTAAATCTCATAATTTAAGAAAAAACAATGTTTTTCTTCATGCACAACCACAACAAACCGTATGCAATAGAATTAAGAGAGTGACTTCACATTTATTCAATTTAACGTTACGCATGACCATAAGGAGAATTACTCAGAAATCCTAATAAAATGAGATCGGTTTATAGATAAAAGCAATCTTAGAAAACTCTAAATCTTAGAATTTTGCGGTTTACCGATAAAATTAGTCAAGTCTACTCGATTGTCAACAATTGTCAAATATGGTCAAGACTCGTTCATCAAACATTTATTAACCATGAAGAAGTAAAAAGTAATGTACATGAGTTTGTGATTAAAGATTCAATGCATGAACAAACGCAGTTTCATCATCGCTAACCATTCTAAACTAACTAGACTCGATAGAATAAGAACCTTTTTTTTTTTATCAATTTTCCATTTTTTTTTTTTGGATTTTTCAATATTAAAATGCGGAAATAAACACATAACATGAAAGTAAAACACGCTACTATGACTACATCCTCCCCACACCTAAACGTCATAATGTCCTCAATGTGTCAGTATAGCTTGCATCACCAAGAGCAAAATAAGAGAACATTGATAAAAAAAAGGAAAATGACAGACTAAAACACAAAAACAATATAAAAGGAAAAAAAAAGAAAAAAAAAGTACCAAAAACTACAGCTGAGCCAACTCTACATCCCCAAACCAGCTGATAATCTAGGGAATGAGTGACAACTGTCACCAAAGCAGCTGCCGATAACCGTATTCTCCATCGGAGAACTTGGCTTCATCATCTGTGTTGTAATCGACACCTTTTTGAATCAAACCACAACCTAGAGTACAAGTCTTATCGACTCTCCATCCTTTAAGATAAGCTTTATTAAATTTCTCTTCTCCAAGTCATCGACCATTCAAACCACCATAGGTATGAGCATAATCGGAACCCTAAGTAGAAGGTTTTATACCATGGTCCTTGAATATGATATCATGCTTACCATCGACACGATAATAAGTGGGTCAGGAACATAGGATTGGAAACATAAAATGCTGTTGGTTTTGGTTGACAATGTCTTGGTTGATCTCCATATGTATCCTTCTTCGATTTTTGAAAGTGGTGGGATTATAAATAGGGGAGGTTCTAGGCTCAAGTGAGGGTACCACACCCGATAAGCAATAGTCATCAGGAATGAGGTAGGAGGGGCATTTGTCATTACCAAGGATGAGAATCGTAGCTATGAAACAGAAGGAAGATGTACCATTCTATCATCCCGGACTTGGAATGTGTAAACATCATCATCCATCACCATCCATCTAAAAGTTTTGGTAAAATAATCCTCATACATAACCGGTTAAATAAGTGACATCGCATTATATTTCATCTAATATGTCGTGGAATACTTCCTAACAATCATAGTAATAATGCCACATACCTCAATAGTTGGGGAGTTTCCTCTTGCAACCTTTTGAAGGTAAAGCATACAAGTCTAACTGCATTTATACGATAAGACGACTTCTAATCAGATTCAAGTACGAGTCAATTAACAACATCTTAGTCATGTGAGTTAAAGTCTTGTCCTCACGGGTAAACACAGTAGAAGCTAAAATATGAAATGTAATCCGATGCAAAAGATGTTCAATCCTCTATATTAGCATATCTTTCTCATTAAAAGTATCATTCTGGGTCATATAATTCCATAATTTAGAAGAAAGAAAACTAAGAGGTGGTGTGTTGATAGCATCATTAAAAACATTGAAGCTCAAGGCATCGGCTATGTCATGGAGGTCGTAGTTGTAATATTTCATCTTTTCACTCAGTCGAGTAAGGTGTACTTGGTTGATTGCCTTGTGTCGAGTGGGTCAGGAAATGTTAGAAAGTTCCTGGAGGATTTTACCCGGTGGGTTGCATCTTGGTCACTCGGTCGAGTAGTTTCCGACACTTGGCCGAGTGAGCCGGTTCAACGGGTTTCGTCGGTTTCATTTTGGGTTGGCTGAGGGTTCTCTTATTTGTTTAAATCAGTTCTTTAATCTCATTTTAGAATCCTAATCATTTTTCAAGCCTTCCTAAACTCATTTCTAACCTTTTTAATCATCATTGTGAGAGATTTATCGCGATTATGTATCAGGGTTTCGATCTTTATCGTCATTTGCCTTTTCGTTGCAAAAGTTTAAATCTATGTTATTTAATTAGTTTCTTTTGATACTAAGCCCTATAATTGGTATTTGGGGGAGATTATTATAATATGGGTTATTTAATAAATTCTATAGTAATTATATGTGATTATAACATGTAGGTGACGAGTTCGTAAAGAAACAGTGCTGATTGCTTGCGTTGATTGTTGAATGTTTTTTTTTGGGTGTAATGTGAGTATATTATATATCAAAAAATAAGGTAAATACAAAGTTCCTTCTCAAAAAGCTACTATTACATGAATTTCATACGTCTTAGCCAATCTAGATCAGCCAAGCTCAATTGTAGCTTATCCCATCCCCTAATTCTAGCCTTCACCTCCTCCATGATTTGCATAGCTACCTTCTCTGGCCTAACCAACACCTTGTCCACTTTACATCTGTTTCTTTGACACCATACAAGGTATATAGCACCCATTACAACAACTGCCTGTACCCCCTGCTGCACCTTTGATCCTCTCATGTTAACACACCAGTCTAGCACATTTGTCTCAGGAAGGTTACAGCTGGTCATTTGTTGCAGAGAATGAATGACCTTCTTGCTTTATAGACAATCAAAAAACAAATGGCTTAAGCCTTTATCACACTGTCCACACAAATAGCATTTGTCATCTATCTCCATACCACACTGTACTAACTTGTCATTAGTGCTCAGAGCCTCATTAGCAAATAACCAACCCATAAATTGGTGTTTAGGTAGAACCCATGCATTCCAGATCATCTTACACCATTGAACTGTAGGTCTAGTATCCTTGAGCCATTCATAGCACCCTGCAGAAATATACCCATTCACCTGAACACCCCATTTCCCATCAACTGCTGTGCCCTTTGGAAGTGTCGCACCTCCTGATGCGCCTCTTCCCGAGTTTCGTTTTCCGCTAATTTCCGCGGAGGATCTTTCCTATTCCCGCTTTAGTTAATATTTCCTATTCCTATTAGAATTTATTTGGTGAATTCGGAAATTTTGTTTCCTTATCAAATTTCTACTCCTGTTTCGCTGCGGAATCCTATTCCAATGCGGGTTCGCTTTTCGAGGCGACATCGTCATTTCATATTTCGTCACACAAACACACTTACTCATTTCATTTCATTTTGGGGAATCATTTCGCTCCCTCCTCTCGCCACATTTTTATTTTACTTTTTACATTTACACATTTCATTTATTTCTTTTTTTAGGGGAAAGCACTTCTGTTGTCCGTCGCGCGTCGAGTCATTTTTGCTCACTATGGGGCACTTTTTTTCATTTTTTTAACTTTTATTTATACATTTTTCGACTTAGTCAAGTTGCATTTTAATTTGCTACATGTGTTTTGCTTGCGATTTCTACGTGAATTTCGGCAGCATGACGGCGTAAACCGCCAATATGCCAAACCTGTTTCCAAGCTAACATGCAGGTACGATAGAGTTTACACCCATGGCTCGTAGGCCATCATATATACACAACAAAATATAAATATAAATATCGAAATTCGAGCTTTTGTCCGAAAGCAAAGTACGAATGGTCAAATATACAAATCTAGCTTCGACGACCAGCCAAACGACCACTCAAGCTTGCCACCATCGCCTCACGAATGGCAATGTCAGCATCCCAAACCTCGAGCTCCCTCGACTGGCGGGACGTCTCCTCTCGCGACTTCTCCAGCTCGCACTCCAGGTCACGCTCCCTCTGAAAAGAAAGAGAGTTGGTAAATGACAGAATATAGAAAGGTAAGGCCCCAAAAGTACCTCAAAACGCTCATGTTTAACAAGAAAGGAAGGTTCATACCTGCTGTCCCGAGCCACCTGAAAGTGCCTCAGCAGCCATCGCTCGCAGACGGTTTGCCATCCTCCACAGCTCCGCGTGCCTCGATGGTGGCACCTGCATTTTCATTTTCAAAAACAAGGTTTATGATCATGTTCTTAAACGATCATCAAAAGAGATAAGACAACCTAACCTAAACTGGGGCCTTACCCTCCTCACGACATGCTGCCACCCATCGAGTCTAGCCTTTATCACCGCCTCGGGGAAGGATGGGTTCCCCATAGACGCCGTCGTACCAGCTGGACTCGCGTACTCCAGCGTCTGAGGGAAAGCTAGGGGCTCGACGCCCGCCACATCGATCTTCTACCGAATCAAATTTGTCATTTCTAAGCTACTTTCAAAGGAAGCTATCATTTCAAGCGGCTAAGTAGGAAGTATACTCACCACGATCGGCCAATCCGCCAGTCCCCTCTGCATGAACTCCGAGTACTCGAGGTCGGGAAGAAAGAGAACGTCACCACTCACTCCTGCCAAGTCAGCCACCCTCTAAGCCTCTAAAGGCTCCCTAAACATCATCCATAGAGGATCAATGGGAACCGTGAAGACATCACGAAGACACTGCCGAGCGAAACGCTCACCCAAGTACCACACAGGTCCTATGAGCATCGTAAGAAGCAGCCTACTTGAGATCCTAAGCCGGAGAACGTCGGCCACGAAGGCTGGAATGCCAGATTAATCCTCCTAGGATCTTGACACCCACTAAGTTAGTTATAAGGGGTCATTCATATGATCGTTATCAATTGAGAAAAAGCAAATAAAAAGTGAATACAAGGCAGAGTACTGTGAACATAGGCCACCTACCAGTGTGTGGACACGGGCCACCTACCAGTCTGTAGACATGGGATACCTGCACGCCAAGCCAATCTGTGGACATGCATCGATCGTAAAGCCACGCTCGGTGGCATAAAAATGCTTCGACCAGATCACTTTAGATTGGTCGGTTTTACTCGATGAAGGTCTCGAAACGATGTAGAGATGTTCGGAGTCGCCACCAAGCAATTATGGGATGCCTGGAAACCGTTCGAATCCACTTTATACCTTGGGCAATCAAGGCAAAAAGCGGTGCTTGACATAGATATTAAAGATAAGGACTCGTCCCCCCTTTAGCATCCTATCGCTAAAATGACTCTCGTTGCCATGGGTAAGGTCGTCCACTATCCAAAGGTTCTGAGTAAAGGGTGAGGGTACGTATTGGGAAGCCCTTTAATCGGACACCCAATCTCGCCCGCATTAGCGGCCTCTACTGATCGATCGTGGTTGCTAGTGCAAAATTTGATAAAACGGTAAATGCATGAATGCACATCCAAAAGTTTAACCTAACATGTGAAAGTTTGCTAAGTCGGTTTGTTTATTCAAATATCAAGTAATTGATATCGAGTTGGATTTAGATTGATTTGCATGCCAAAAAGGAAATTAAACATCCATTTACGAAGTTCGGATTATGGTGCTTAACACGATCCATTTATTTGGAAAAGAAGTGTGTTAAAATGATAAAGTGTAAAACGTAAACTTATCAATCTGATCCGTCACGCATTCGGGTTAAGCGTAGTCGGGATCGTCCTAGACAAGTGCTAAAATTAAAGAATCAGAACAATGCCAGGCAGCCCATTAGGGCCCGGAGCCATACGGCGAGGCAACAAGGCCTGTTTAGATTTGAATTATAGAAAACAGAAGGTTCCTTGGGGCGCGAGCCATAAGGCGGCCAAGGGACCTCTCCTGATTGTTTAGGTTATGAAAAACCGTTTTAAAAGGTCGTTAAAAAACGCCTTTGTTGAAAAGCTCATTAAGACCGCTTTTATGTTTAATGATTTGCAAGTTTCAAAAGTATAATTTACAAATAAAAATGTAAAATTTGTGTGCTTAACCGTTTTTATCACCGTACTCGAATTAAATCGACATGATATTTATTTTAACCAAGGGTGATATCCATTATGGTCAAGACAAAGATGAAAATAAAATAAAATAAAAAGAAATGAAAATATTTGATTTGAACTAATTATGTTAAGTTCATTTATTTGTAACTAGTCGATATTTATCACTCGGATTAAACCGACATGGTATAAAGAACCAAGGATGATTGTGAATTATGACTAATATGTTTGCAAGTGTAAATAAATGAGAAAAATGGTAAATAAGAGAAAAGGGTGTTAGAATACCCTTTAAAATGTATTTAACCAAATAATATCACCGAGTCACGGATTAAACCATCTTGGTATAAGGAACCAAGGGTGATTACGATTTATGGTTAAAACGTTTGTCATAAGAAAGGTGTTTTGAAAATGTTTGAAATGGTGAAAACCGTTAGAATAAATGATGAAACAAAGAAGGAAGACGCGCATGAACACATTTTTGGATTTTGACCAGAGACCCCATAAGAGGCGCGAGGTTGGTAGTGATGACTACCAGCCTCTGTCTCCAGTCAAAATCCGGTTTTGGCTCAATCGATCCATATTTTGGATCATGTTATGCATTGTTCATGCTTATAAACTCATAAAAACAATAAAGACATGAAATAAGTGAGTTGTTTACACCCTCAAACTTACATTTTATGATGTTTGCGAGGTAAACGACTTTAGAGACGGTCTTCTTGTTATGCGACTACTCGGTATCAAAAGAAGTTTTAAAGAGTGCCTTAAAAAAGGATTTTATTTTGAAAATGTGTTGAAACTATGTTTTTGAAAAACATGTTGATTAATGTGCTGAGTTGGTCGAATGGGTCGGTCGTATGCACGGCGACGGTACAAAAAAAATGTGTAAGGCTTGTGTTTTCAATCAGTATCGAAAACACGTGTCAATTTGTGACTTAGGAAGTCGAGTCTAGAATTTTGTGGACATGGGCCACGGGGGCGCTTGGGAAACAAGCGTTTGCATTTGTGGAGTCGCCACCAATTTATTGTGGAAAATTGGAAACCGTTCGAATACCTCGTGCCATGTCAAGACACAAAGTAGTGACATGAACACCAAGAACTCGTTACCCTTAGCATTCTATGTCTAGAATGACTCTCGTGGATGCCAATGAACACGGATGTTCACAGAGATCTGGAGTAAGGGGTGAGGGTACGTATTAGGAAGCTCTTTTGATCGAACTCCTAATCCCGCCCGCCTCGATAGCGGCCTCTACTAATGATTAGGGAAAATCGTCTATACTTGATATATTGTCGATTATATGCATGCAATGCAACATCCAATGTTTTAATCCTAGCATGTGAAGATTAACACTAAGTCGGTAAACAATTAATTTAATCATACAATTGGGTTGAAGTTGGAATTAATATTGATTACATGTGAAAACATACAAGTGACAAAAAGTACAATGATAAATACAATAAAGGAAAATTACAATAATGAAAATTACAATAATTACATCGGGTTTAATGATTTATGTCGAAAATACATCTAAAACGGATAATTTGGAAAAAGAAAAAGAATAAACAAAGGAATTAACGAACAGAAATTGGGGTGATAATACAAATAATAGTTAATTAATTACGTAACTAAAACTAAGTCAAAGCAACACGGGAGTTCAGAGACAGAAATCAACTAGGAACAGGCGCAGCAGAGCTGCGTCCTTTGGAAGAGGCGCAGCGGTTGCTGCGTCCGTTCCTTGGCTCAGTTCTGGCTGTGAAGCCGGAATTGCAAATTGTTAGTATTCGTTGGTGATTTAAATGATTGATTAATATTATTAACTCGGATGAAAGTGATTAGCAGATTATTTACATATGATTGATGGTCATGAAAGCAATAAACATGGACGAAAACGATTAATACGAATTATTTACAAGATTAAAGAGGGTTAATTAGCAAATTAATAACTAAACAAATTAATTAGGTTAAATATGATGAATTAACGACGGACTAATGATAAATATGATAATAAACAGGTGAGAATATATCAAAGGTCGAATTCCAGAAACCCAATATGAATGAATCGAATCTCTACAACCCGGATTGACTTTAATGACGAAAACCCGCAAATATTGGTTACTTGGGATTTAAGTCGGAAATTTAATAACGGATTAAATACTAATGACGATTAATAATATACATGTTAGAATTATTATGCTTTTATATATCAAAGAATCGAAGAACAAACGAAAGAAAATAAAAAACAAACGAATTGACAAAAGACGAAGGAAGAAGAAAGAAAGCAGGAACTGCGGCAGCCTCACGAAGAGGCGCAGCAGGTACTGCGTCCCTTCGAAGAGGCGCAGCAGTTGCTGCGTCCTTTCTCGATGGTGGTCCTCTGGTAATCCGTAAAAAGGGTTTTAAACAAAGGTTTTAGAAATCGGTTTTAATTGTATTTTCGACATAAATCTTACAATATGATTGCAAAAAATAAATAACAATAAATAAAAGAAGGATTTACACCCTCAGACTTACATGTTTGACGAAACGAGATGAACTAAGTTAACGTTTAGTGATGCTCGACTCGAATGTAGACGAAAGTGCCCTCGTGAGAGGAAAACGATTAAGATTAAGGTTGATTATGGTGGAGTTGGTCAAATTGGTCGGTCATGCAAAACGAGACTGGTACTCAGAAAGATCCGAGCTTACGTGGTCGAAAGTTCAAGCACGTAGACGCCAAAAAGTAAGAACGTGGTCTAGAATGCAAAGGGAGAAGAGAAGAGCGGACACTCGCGTGAGAAATATGCGAGACCGAAGGTCTCTATTTATACTAATCACGTGGAGGAAGTAGGGTTTTTCGGAGAAACTTTGGAAGTGAATCTCGAAAAGATATGAAAAGATACGAAAAATACGCAGAAAAGGACTTGGGAAGAGGCGCATCAGGCACTGCGTCTCTTGGAAGAGGCGCAGCACCTGCTGCGTCTATTCCCAAGTGGTTTCCTCCTGCGGAAGAAAGATTTCCGTGTTTAGTTTATGGAATAACGGAATAATTTGGTTTTCCTTAATATTTTGTGTGAATATTACGGGAAATTGTTTACCAAAGACTAAAAGATTTATAAAATATGGAATAGAAATATCCGGAACATTCCAAAACATTCCGACTCGGCATTTTAACGGTTGTCAGAAAATGAAGACGGTTTTAGGCCCGCACTCCAAATGTACTCTAATTACTGTCGACCGTATCGGCACGCACATGACAATTAAGAGGTAGTCATAAATGTTTGAGCAATCACTTGACGATAAACTTACGAACTGTCACAAATCGTTCCGTGTACTAAACATGCGGCCCAATTATCACCGGGTGGTTTGCGGGAGGTGCAGAATTGAGGTATCTATAGAGCCCCCAATTTGACTGAGGCTTGGACAAGGCGAAAGTCAAAGTATAGCCATCAGGTCAATCGAAGATTACAACCTGACGACTATGGCGACGCGAGGCGGTTCAAGGGGTCTAAACCAAGGACCTGTCGTCGGGAACATTTTAGAGTCTGTCGACTTCCGGGGAGGGTCGTTTAAAGTCCCTTAGACTACGTAAGGAGGCTCGCCAGCCATAAGAAGAGACTATACCTGAAATTCTTTGGAACTCCAGGGAAAACAAAATGCGATATTGGGAGAAGACAGCAGGACACAGTCTGGAACTGCTGGGAAAATCTGCTTGTGTTCAGCTTCAAACAAACTTCGGAAGTATTTGGGGTCGATGTTGATCTCCATGTCTCGAGAGGAAGTGACTATCGATCGTGAACTCTCGCTGGGGGAACTTAATCGAGAACTGATCTCCATGTCTCGAGAGGGAAAGTCTATCCGTGTTGTAACACCCCGGCCCAAACCTAGGATCGGGAGCGGTTACTTATGATAGCTCACCAGGCTGTGTACATGGCCCACAAATCAACACGGGTCCTTTATAGCGCATTTTGTCCTCACTCATGCGCATCCCGGGAACCTTCCCAGGAGGTCACCCATCCTAAGACTACTCCCAGCCAAGCACGCTTAACTTTGGAGTTCTTTTGCATGGATAACCATAAAAGAAAGTGCACTTTGGTGATATGAGTAGTACTTCCAATCCCTTTAAGCACTAGTCATTTAAGCCTATCACTGGACCTCTTCAATTACCGTGGGGTGTTACAGTCACCCCCACTTGAAGAACGCAACGTCCTCGTTGCACCTGGGAGCATAACCGCTAACCCAGAATCCTCCCCCGCTAGGTGTGTGATTACAATGAAGCGTATAACCACTGCCTCCAGGAGCGTATAACAACTGCCTCCGATCACCACACGGTCGCAGGGTTGCTCTGATACCACTTGTAACTGTAATACTCCGTATTTATAAGTCTCTGGGTACTCTATCGAGTAGGCCTTACTCTGTCGAGTAAGGGTGAGTTGCGTTTTTAAAATAGTTTCTGACCTGTTGGGTACTCGATCGAGTAACGTGGGTACTCGATCGAGTACCTTAGCTACTCGATCGAGTAGCCGGTTTACGGGGAGTTATTTATCGGGTTTTGTTAATTATGCGATTAAGGTATATAACCTTTTCCGTCATTGTTCTTAAACACTTTTCAAAACCTAAATTACTGTCAAGAGAGAAAGCAAAGTACGTTCATCACTTTAATCGCATTGTTAGCAAATCCCGGAGTTTGGAAGGTCGGATTTCACCTTTCGTTATACCGTTGAGATCCTTGCGTCGAGGGTAAGATCTATGTACCGTTTTTACAGTATTTCCTTTAAGTTGGTTAAACCCTAATAAGGGGATTTGGGGGTTTTGATGTAGATTATGATTGGTAGTAATTATGTGTATGTATGATAGGAGGAGGATTTATAGAAGAGGCTTTTTGATACAGCTGTTGAGACCGTCTGATAGTTGTGCTTTCCAGGTAGGATTTACTACTCAGTATTAGTCCCATAATGAGATGATTGTTGATGTGTTGAGATTGATTGTTTAATATTGTAATTGTATTGTGACGGTTGTGATTGTGATTGTTTGTCTCTGGTTCTCGAGGCGTGTCCTCGGCTGAGTGGGGTCACTTGCGGGAGTGGCTTCACGCCCTAGTTTCGCCCTTCGTGGAACCCGCCACGGAAGGGGATGTGCACATTAATGGACAGGGTTATCGCTCATATGAGGAGCGGGGATTTGGTGGGTACGGCTGCGGTCCCCCATGGCAGGGTGGTCCAGTGGAGATCGGTGATTGAGATTAATGGGATTTGGTGTGATTGTATGTGTGTGTGGCGTGAGCTGTCTGTTTATCGGATTGTTGATATATATATATATATATATATATATATATATATATATATATATATATATAAATTGTGTGATTAGTACTGACCCCGTTTAAATGTTTTAAAATGTGGTGATCCATTCGGGGGTGGTGAGCGATTTGCAGCGGTATATCTTGGATACGCGTGGGATCTAGTGGGGATGGAGTCATCACATATCGAGTCTTTAGTCTTCCATTTGTGTTTGTTAGGACAGTTCCTTTCAGTTGGTTTATAGTTTGAGAACAGTTGTATTTTGCTTACAGTTGGTTTTGTTATGTAATCACTTAAACTTATTTAATAAAGTATGTTTCTTCATGGTCTTATGATTATCATGCCTCGGGTAACCAAGATGGTAGTATCCTTATACCTGAGTGGTCCTGGTAAGGCACTTGGAGTATGAGGGTGTTACAAATGGTATCAGAGCGACGATCCTGAAACCTGTAACCAATAAATCCAATTAATATAGGGAGTCAATTAAAATGAACCCGGGGTAAAGGTTGTAGGAGCTAATGCAAAGACTTGGGAGACGTCCTAAAGTCGCGAACTCGCCCTACAATTTTGAACCGGTCACCATGGGATATGAGTCGGGATCGCTATGTGTTTACCTTGTGAATTGTGTACCTATATGGTGATGTGTGGCATGAATCAGTGGATGTATGTATGTGGAGAATGGGGAATGTGTAGAAAAGATGGTGATGATGTGATTTCGTAAGCTATTGATTGAAAGTGCGATAGTTGGTTTACAATGTTGTTTTGAATTGTAGGAAAAGTATATGAGAATGATGAATGATGTGGTAGAAAAAGGAAGTAGTTCATATGTAATAATATGTGATGAATGATGATGTTGCAGGATGGACGATTCATAATGTGGCATAATAATAACATGTGAATAGGAATGTTGTGTCGTATACGTATATTTTGTTTGCATAAAGATGTATGATAAGTTTATGTACTTGTCCACTATTGTTCATGTGCATATGTAGTAAGAAGTGTGTAGCTGTAATGGATTATTTGGTTGGAAGAGATTAAGTAAGTAATTGCATAAGAATATGAAAATTCATGTGTGGAACATGTTTATGTGGGTAATGGATTTTATAATGTTGCAATGTTAGTAACATGTGAATAGGGGATTTTAGGTTGTATATTATGTTATTGTGTACGTAAAGTTATAAAATAAAAGCATGTGGGTAAATCGTGATTGAAAAGTTAAATAATCTATGTGCATGATGAATGTTGTTGCTTGGCTTTTGAAAATAGTAACATATGATTAGGAATACTGGTTTTATGAGTTTTGGATTGGTTTGGTTTGCTTGGTTGTTGTTTAAGCTGTTTGGAAGTAAAAATCAAATAGTTATGTCGTCTGATTACAGCAAAGTTGTCTTTAAACTGTTATAACTTGAGATGCATAAATGATTTTGATATGATTCCAATTGGAGGTGATAGCTTGTCCTTTTACGATTCTAACGATAGGTCACACGCCCAAAACGACCAAGTAATGAGTGAGTTATGACTGTTTTACGAAAACTGGACAATGCTGAGAATTGCGTAGGGTACTCGATCGAGTAGCCTTGGCACTCGATCGAGTAGGGGGGCACTCGATCGAGTACCTCAGTTACTCGATCGAGTAGCACTGGTGATTTGTTTTACGAGCTTCTGACTTCACCTACTCGATCGAGTAAGTCCCTGTACTCGATCTAGTGACCCCTGTTTTGGGTCATATGCTTATCTTTTAACTTCGTTGCATGTTATGTTTAATTCAAAGGTGTTATTTTGCTTCTTTATGCATTGTTTTATATGTATGTTGATCCTGATGCGTAAGTTACCCAATCTTATGGTGTAGTGAGTGGCACCTATGATGAGTATGAGTTCGGTGGGGAGGACATGAGTTATATGTGATTATGATAGATGGTGGAAAAACAAAAGGAAGATTGGTATAGTTTATTGAGGCATGGCGCACGTTTCGTGAGACGGGATGAGTGATATTATTGTGTGTTGAGTAATGTAAAAGTAAGGGAATATGGGCAAGGAATAGTATAAGTCTAAGGAACGTGAGAATGAAAAGATTGGAAGGAAGGATGCGCATAGTAGCAACCTAAGATGTATAACGAACTATGGAGGGAGATGGTTAGGAATGGTGTTGATAAGAATATATGTAATGAAAGGTCGTTTTAGAGGAATTGAGAAGAGTGGTATATAGCGAACTTTATGGAGACATGTCGCGAGGTAGATTTGTACACAGTGCGTGATTTTGGGAGATTTGGTTTATTAAGAGATGAAACTACTGTGGGATTTC
This sequence comes from Silene latifolia, assembly GCF_048544455.1. Lineage (NCBI taxonomy): Eukaryota > Viridiplantae > Streptophyta > Magnoliopsida > Caryophyllales > Caryophyllaceae > Silene > Silene latifolia. The sequence continues at coordinate 41,533,108 of NC_133529.1, forward strand.
CTTGGGCAATTAACGGTATGAAATGAATTCTAATTTCTAAAGAGGTACAAAGGAGATACAATTGTTTAAACAGTGAACGTTGATTTTATGGATAGATTAGTGGCAAGTGTGAGTGATAGCATAATAAGAGAAGATCCATGGTAAGAAAGAGTGAGATGATATCGATATAAAATAATGGGATTTGAGTTTTGGAGCGATGAGAAGGTAATTGGTGCACTAAAGGGTTAGATAGAAGTAATAAGGAGTTGAGCTATTAAATGGTATTGATGAGTATAAAGAGAAAAGAAGGATAAAAGTAAGCTGAGAAAAATATTCACCGGAGTTATGTAACATAAAAGTAAGGAATCGTCGAGATGTATGATACTATCAAGAGTAAGTAAGTTAATGGTTATACAGAAGTTTCAGGACAACATGATTAATCATGAGTTTCGAGGAGTTAAGGGAGTAAGAAGTTGGTAGAATATCTGCATGATATGAGATTTTGGTGGAGAATTAGATGATGACACAATTAAGAATAGTATTGGGAAGAATGTTGAGGTAATTTTGTTGATGGATTCGATGTTCGTTATTTGGGATGTTAACCAAAGATAGGAAAGAAATCGTGATGTTTAGAGATGAGTGTAAGAGGTTTGATGTCCGGACAGTGGTAGTGTTATGGTTTGTGACTAGTGGTTAAGGGTGATGGTATATTAGAAGGGTAACAATTCTAAAGAGGTTGATTTTGCAGAGACCAGATTGCTATGTATGGTTGTGAGAGAGTATAAGATGTGGTTATATGAGGCGGTTGTTAGTAGTTGAGTATTACTAGTATGGTTACATTTGGCAGGGGGTGATGGATATGCGAATGGGAGAATATGTTATGAGGGGCATATGAGTTAAGCTCGGGCGACAGATAACCTTTGTTGAGTGGTAACTTACGTGATCAGGATTGACTAGTTGGATGTGATTATGGGTCTATGATGTCTATAACTGTTTGTGTGAGGTTGTGACCTCACGAGAAGCGGTATGGTGTGATAGTTATAATGTTGTTATCTGAATGTTCTGTAATATATGTTGGATACGGTAACTAAATGGAAAGATGATCAAAAGTAATAGTTTGGGTGGTCTGACATGACTGGTTATACTTGCATGTGTATTCATGATATATGTTTATTCCGTGAAAAGGTATGGATGGTATGCATGAGATTCTTGTCTGTTATTCAGTATGATATATGGTATTGTGATCTAGTAAAGCAGTCTTGAGTAAGTTTTCTTGTCTGATAAGTTATGCTGAGTCAGTGTTTATGGGTTTGTGTAAGTTGTGTTGTCTATCGGTGTGGTTGTGGTGCCTCGGGTGGTGATCCGGGCACGGTACATAGTGCTGTGATGCGGGTATTTTCGCACTGCGGTGTGGCTGTTGGTGGCGGTGTTGCGATGCCGTCATCGGTTGTGGTGGAGTAGGCGGGATGATTATGATACGAGTTTTCGAAAGTGCATACCAGTTATACATAGATTGTTGTTTTGTTTGCAGTTGTTCCTTGTGAGTTTTGGTTGAACATGTAGACTGTCGTTTTGTTTGTTGATGTTTCTTACCAGTTTCAGCTTGGGTGTGAGGGTAGAGTGTGATATGGAGGAGAGTTGTGTATGTTTTGTTGTTGTCATGGTATAGTGATTTTCTGTTGATAGGCACACGGTTTGTAAAAGGTTATTCTGATAATTTTGATCTTGTTTTAAGATGAGACATCGGTAGACATGGTAATGGCAAATGATTCGTAAAACATGTGTGGTAATGACCTGAAAGATGCAGGGGGTTCATAATCCTTTGTGGAGACAGTGAGTGTAGGGTGTTGGGGGAATTAGTGTCATGTGAAGTTATGTATGAGTTTTACGGTAATCAAGGAAAGAACTTGAGGATCTAGTGTGAGTGTACATAACGAGTGTGGATCGTGAGTTATGCTTTTGGGAGATCGGTGCTTTACATAGAGAGGTATGTTGTTTTGCAGTAATAATGGAGAGTTAGTACGGTGATTTTGCTACGAGTTTTATGGTATAGGTTAGGTGATGGGCCGAATGAGTTGAGATATGAGAAATGTTTAAGTAAGAGAGCTTTGGATATATACATGGCGAGTGTTTAGATTATAGGTGGCTATCTTTGACATGCGGTGGTGATGAGGATAATGAGACGATATAGCTAGGATTTAGTATTAGTGAGTTACGAGGACGTAACATTTATCTTAAGAGGAGTAGGATGCGATAAAAGAGATTTTGATGGTTGTGCATATGGTGGTATATTCGCAGTAGAGTGTTGGTGTAGCATAAAGAAGGAAGTTGAATATTTTGTGGTTGATGTTGTTAAAAGGCCATGGTCGAGCTTGTAGTAGTGTGATGTTTAGGAGTGTGGGAATATTTCACTAGTGTTGACAGTTGGATGATGATGTTTATGAGTGTAAGTAAACTTCGAGGACGAAGTTCCTTTTAAGGGTGGTAGAATGTAACATTCCGTTTGATGTCTATGAGTGTCTTGGTATTGGATTTGATAGTGGATGATATTATGGAGCTAGCAGCGTTAGAGGATGGTAGTTGGTTATGTATGGAGTTGGTGTCGTGAGAGATATATATGTGGTAGATACGATATCGTGAGTCATGTTGTGGAAGTAAACATAGTTGGTGGAGTGGGTGTTAAGAGTTCATGTTTTATGTTTGGTCGAGTTCTTGAGTTCTTAGCTATGTTGTTGTGTCTTGGTCGAGTTAGTATGGTTGTTTTTATGTATGGGTTGAACTTCGGGGACGAAGTTCTTTTAAGGAGGGAAGACTGTAATACTCCGTATTTATAAGTCTCTGGGTACTCTATCGAGTAGGCCTTACTCTGTCGAGTAAGGGTGAGTTGCGTTTTTAAAATAGTTTCTGACCTGTTGGGTACTCGATCGAGTAACGTGGGTACTCGATCGAGTAAGGGGGCACTCGATCGAGTACCTTAGCTACTCGATCGAGTATCCGGTTTACGGGGAGTTATTTATCGGGTTTTGTTAATTATGCGATTAAGGTATATAACCTTTTCCGTCATTGTTCTTAAACACTTTTCAAAACCTAAATTACTGTCAAGAGAGAAAGCAAAGTACGTTCATCACTTTAATCGCATTGTTAGCAAATCTCGGAATTTGGAAGGTCGGATTTCACCTTTCGTTATACCGTTGAGATCCTTGCGTCGAGGGTAAGATCTATGTACCGTTTTTACAGTATTTCCTTTAAGTTGGTTAAACCCTCATAATGGGATTTGGGGGTTTTGATGTAGATTATGATTGGTAGTAATTATGTGTATGTATGATAGGAGGAGGATTTGTAGAAGAGGCTTTTTGATACAGCTGTTGAGACCGTCTGATAGTTGTGCTTTCCAGGTAGGATTTCCTACTCAGTATTAGTCCCATAATGAGATGATTGTTGATGTGTTGAGATTGATTGTTTAATATTGTAATTGTATTGTGACGGTTGTGATTGTGATTGTTTGTCTCTGGTTCTCGAGGCGTGTCCTCGGCTGAGTGGGGTCACTTGCGGGAGTGGCTTCACGCCCTAGTTTCGCCCTTCGTGGAACCCGCCACGGAAGGGGATTTGCACATTAATGGACAGGGTTATCGCTCATATGAGGAGCGGGGATTTGGTGGGTACGGCTGCGGTCCCCCACTGGCAAGGCTGGTCCAGTGGACAGTCGGTGATTGAGATTAATGGGACTGGTGTGATTGTATGTGTGACGGCGTGAGCTGTCTGTTTATCGGATTGTTGATATATATATAAATTGTGTGATTAGTACTGACCCCGTTTAAATGTTTTAAAAACTGTGGTGATCCATTCGGGGGTGGTGAGCAGTTGCTTGGCAGGTATATCTTGGATACGCGTGAGATCTAGCTGGGGATGGAGTAATCACATATCAGAGTCTTTAGTCTTCCGCTGTGTTTGTTAGGACAGTTCCTTTCAGTTGGTTTATAGTTTGAGAACAGTTGTATTTTGCTTACAGTTGGTTTTGTTATGTAATCACTTAAACTTATTTAATAAAGTATGTTTCTTCATGGTCTTATGATTATCATGCCTCGGGTAACCGAGATGGTAATATCCATATCCCTGAGTGGTCCTGGTAAGGCACTTGGAGTATGAGGGTGTTACAGTAACACCCCGGCCCAAACCTAGGGTCGGGAGCGGTTACTTATGATAGCTCACCAGGCTGTGTACATGGCCCACAGATCAACACGGGTCCTTTATAGCGCATTTTGTCCTCACTCATGCGCATCCCGGGAACCTTCCCAGGAGGTCACCCATCCTAAGACTACTCCCAGCCAAGCACGCTTTACTTTGGAGTTCTTTTGCATGGATAACCATAAAAGAAAGTGCACTTTGGTGATATGAGTAGTACTTCCAATCCTTTTAAGCACTAGTCATTTAAGCCTATCACTGGACCTCTTCAATTACCGTGGGGTGTTACACGTGTACTCTCGCTGGGGGAACATAATCGGGAACTGATCTCCATGTCTCGAGAGGGAAAGTCTATCCGTGTACTCTCGCTGGGGGAACAGAATAAAGTTGTGTCGAAACACCTGTCAAAGAAGGAATGCTCGTTGTGACAAGCTAGGTCTTGGATAAAAAAATAAGGCGATAATTTGTTGTTGGCTTGGCAGATGTGGATCCGGGCGAAGAACATACGTCAAACGGACCAAATATGTGATATAGCATCAAGGAAGAGGCGCACCAAAGATGGGCCCACAAAAATAACGAACTCATAACGAATTTTTGAAAACTCGTATGAAGGAAAGCTGAGGAAGAGGCGCAGCAAGAGCTGCGTCCCTTGGAAGAGGCGCAGAATCTGCTGCGTCTGTTCCTGGGTGCGTCTTTTCTCCTTAAAAACCCGATGAAACAGGGGTTTCATTTCATTATTTCGAAACATAAAATCTCAATTACTCTCTCAAATTCCAACCATTTCCGTCAAAATTTGATCCAAAAGCTTGCATTTGCCATGACTAATCAAGGTATGTGTATCAATCTTGCATTTATCTTCCGTATTTGCTCAAATGGGATCGACAAAATTAGGGTTTTCGACCCTAATTAGTCGAAAATTTGGGGCTTTTCCCCCAAATGATTTTGCCTTGCAAAATTGACTTTGTACATGGCCAATTGGTAATATAAGGATTATAACCATGTATTTGTTTCGAATTTTCGTTGAGTTTTGAGCATTTGAGTGAAATTGAGACGGTTTCACAACTGAACCGTAAATTGCTTCGAAAATAGCCTTAGGATTGCCCATTTGTGACGAAACTTGATATTTGGAATCCTTGTGTGATGGGTAAACTTCCTACCATCTCGGAATTTTGGTTTGTGACGGCTTTTTCAGGACACTTTTCTAGGGCATAATTGTCGTTATAACGAAATGCTGCCGAAATTCCGACTCGAACCCATGACTAGGCTTCAACTTAGGCTTGCTATGACCCAAATTACCACATGAGTGGACGAGTTTGTGGGAAAATTGCCAAAGATGGCGAGAAAAGAGGGATTTCGGAGCTCCGAAAACTCGAAAATCCCCTAATCAAGGCTCGTCGTCACTTGACGCGGCCTAAATTCACCTTAATTCTGCAGGTGACGAGGCTTCTACGTCTGGGAGGGCTCCCATGGACGTGGACACTGCTGTTGACCCTTCTCAGGTGCTTGAGGAGGTGTTGGAGGAGGCTTTCACCGCTGCGGTGATGGCTGCTGAGGACGAGGTCCGGGAGGAGGAGGCTGTTGAGGAGGAGGAGGCCCCGAGACGGGCCAACGTTGGACGAGGTGGTCGCCATCTGAGGGTAGCACCTGCGTAGGCTAAGACTTGGGACAGTAGGCACCTGCTCTGGGCTGCGGAGGGTCACCTGTCCTATAGGACGGTGAAGAGCTTGGTAAATAGGATTCACAACTCTTCATTCACCTTCTTTCATTTCTGTTTGTCATTCCTTTTCTTCTTCATTTGAGCTAAAGATAGCTTTTGTTTCAAATCAACATAGGAGGCCGGAAACATCAGGTCCTTCTCGGGCTACACGACAGCGATGGGGTGCTATGAGAGGCTGTCGGCTGAGGAGCGGGCCATGATCGAACGGGGAGCGTGATGCGTGTCTTTTATATGATGTTTTACACCCTATTTTACACGCATTTCAGAGCTCAATTATGTAGTTTATGCTACTATTTGCCCCATTTCGTCTACTTTCGTATTTTTATGTAATATTGCATATTTATGCGGAAATGAGTAGAAATCGAGCCGAATCCGTCCCTAGGTACCTTGCATTGCATTTGACGTGAAGTATTTACTCAAGAAACGAACTTGGTGCGCATTTCAAGGTCTGAAAGATAAGTTTATGAAGAATTTAGAAGCGGACTATCAGCTACAGTGGTCGATCGACTGGTGCCTATGGTCGATCGACCAGAGCACGACTTACAGAAGCTATTGTTCAGCGTAGTTCAGTCGATCGACCGGCTGCTTTGGTCGATCGACCAAACCGTTAATTCTGACGTGAATTAATAGAACGATAATTCCGAAGCCCATTGTAATTAGGTTTAGGAATAAGAGTTACGTAATATTCCTATATAACGTAACCTTAGTTTTCAGAATAATCATCAAGTTTTTATCAAGTCTTTTATCATCAGTTTAGGGAAATAATTAGGGTTTGGCATTCAAGTTTAATCATTCAATACAATTTACTTTCGTTCGTGCTTTTTATCTTCTCTCTGTAATTCTTTACAGTATTCTTTTGTTCATTAATTTCAGTTTGTTTTTATCCATCCTTAGATTAGAATTGTTAGTTTAGAATTCCCGAAGCCGAAATTATCGTTTCATGTTATTTGCTTATTTAGTTATTTCAATCATGCATTCAATAGTTTTACCTGTTAATCTTACTGTTGTTTTCATAATAGTAATGAGTAGCTAAACCTTTCGTGCTAGGATGTAGGGAATCTGTAGAGTAGGCGGCGTTGAATGTTTAGGAATTGACCGACCCGGTAAGATCGAAAGATAGGGGAGGGAAATAGACTACCTAATTGAGACGACTAAATTAATAAGATCGAGAGATAAGTTAATTTAGGCTTTTAGCCACGTTTCAGGACGAAAGTTAGCATTAGTGATATTAGGGTCCTGTAGCGAGATCGAAAGATGCTACCTGTTAAGAATGGACCGAGAGGACTTCTTATTTTCCCGTCTCACGTGATTATTTCAGGCTTACCTAGTATACTGCCGCCGAAACTATAGTGAACCGATCATCTTAGTACCCTTTTAATATTTGATTTCATTTACTTCTTTTATTAGCTCGTTTATTTGTCTTAGCTTTGCTGCCTTTAGCTATAGATCACTCAAAACAAACCCCCACTCATTTGTTACTTTAAGACTAAAATCAGACAACTAATAATTGCATCGCCTCTCTATGGTTCGACCCTGACTGCCACTAGCTATAGTAGTAGTTTGGAAATATAAATTTATCTTTGGTACTCTACGACGGTATCAAATTTTGGCGCCGTTGCCGGGGAGACAATTGTTTAAATTTTTAGTTGTTTTTATTTTAGTCTTTTCTCAGTTTAAGGGACATCTGTTCCTTAAACTATTCTCATATTCTACTTATAGTTTCCTCTTATGCGCAGGTCACAGGGTGGTGAATTACTACCGTTCAATCCTGAGATTGAGAAGACTTTGCGTGAGTTGAGACGATCATCTAGAGTATTGCCGACAAAGGAAGAGCTGAGTACTCTGTCCAGTTACTACGAGAACAAGCTATTCGAGGAGGACCCACCTTCGTCACCTATTTCTACTTCCTCTGCTGAGACCGTCACATCTCCAGACATGGCTGAAGAAGCAAGTATAGCCAGTCACTCCGAGCCAACAGCTGAGAATCTCTATAAGGGATTCGCATTACCAGGGACGGACAGAAAATTCGAGCCGAAATCGTCTTATATTAATTTGGTCGAGAGAAACCAATTTGGGGGAGCTGCAAATGAAGATGCAGCTAAACATATGGAGACATTCATTAACTACTGCTGCTCCATACCCCCACCAGCAGGTAGACCTGGCAAACAGATCAGGTCGTGTCGGGTTCGTGTTCGTGTCACATGTAAATAGGTCACTAACCTTCCAACCCAAAACCGACCCAATTAAATCTCGTGTCGTGTTCGTGTCGACCCACTTACTTAAATGGGTCATCAAGCCTCAACCCTAACCCGTTAATTCCGTGTCGGGTTCGTGTCGTGTTTTCGTGTCATGCCCATATTTGGAAAGTTTAAGTATATTAATGTGATTGAGAATCAAGAAAAATTAGGATTAATTTTGTAAACAGGTCGTTCGTGTCAGGTTTGTGTTTAGAGAGCTCAACCCAAACCCAACCCAATTAATTATCGTGTAGTGTTCGTGTCGACCCACTTACATAAATGGGTCATTAAGCCTCAACCCAAACCCGTTAATTTCGTGTCGGGTTCGTATCGTGTTTTCGTGTCGTGTTATTATTTGCCAGCTCTACCAGCAGGTGTGACCCAGGACCAGGTGAAGGAGACGATGTTTATATTCTCACTTCGTGATGCTGCAAGGGAATGGTACCGAGATCTGGATCGAGCTGCTAACGGGATTACTGACTGGAATTCGCTAGCCCTAGCATTCTACAATAAATATTTCTCTGCCTTGAAGACCAATGCGATTAGAGCTCAGATCATGAGCTTTAAACAGGGCCCTGATGAAGATTTTCATGAGGCATGGGTCCGTTTCAAGAGACTGGTGCGAACTATTCCGCACCATGGGTTTGAGAGGTGGTTTCTGTGCAACCAATTCTACAATGGTCTTTATGATGATCAGAGAGCTATCGTTAATGCTGCAGCTAATGGGAGATTTCAAGAAAATAGCGGTGAGACAAAGGGGTGGAAAATCATCGATGAGATAGCCATCCATAAAGCTGAGCATGGGAATTCTAGAGGAAAACAGAGGAGGTCAGCTGAATCACCTGCTGTAGCTGCAATAGAGGCCCTTACTGCGAGGTTTGACAAGATAGATTTTGGGGGATCTCAAAAAGGAGGGATTTATAAAGTTAATGCAGTTTCAGACGGTCCATTTATATGCAAGTGGTGTGGAGCTGAGGGACACGTTTCGGATTTTTGTCCTAGTTCGACTGAAGTATGTGCTGCCTTTCAACATTATAGGCAAACTGGTGCTTATCCCGATCCCTCTAATGTCCACCCCAATTTGAGGTGGACTAACCAGAATGTCCTTAATCGGGGTCCACAGCAGCAGCAGCAGCAGCAGCAGCAGCAAAGCTATGTGCCCCCTCATAAGCAGCAGCAGCCGTACCAAAAGCCTCCGTATGTTCCGCAGCAGCAGCAGCAGTCCCATGGCTCCGATTTTGCCGAGTTGAAAAATTTGTTGCTAAAGGAGTCTCAAGCTAGAGAGGCCGGGATGAAAATGTTGGAGAGCCAAATTGCTCAATTGGCTAGCAAGAGTGCAACTCGAGCTCCGGGGCATTTACCGTCGCAGCCGGATCAAAAAGAGACCCTTAATGAAATTACTTTGAGGAGTGGGTCTACCCTTGATGGGCCCGCTATGGTCGAGGAAGCTACTGGAAAAGATGAGGCGGAACCAAGTAAGAAGAAGGCAGTAACGAACAGTGGCAAGAAAAAGACGATCGCGGGTATGTCGTCGATCGACCGACATACCTTGGTCGATCGACCGATCCGCGAAATAGTGCGGCTTCACGGTCTGTAGAAGCCCGATCGATCGACCGAAAGCGCTCGCGATGTTGAACCTTTTCGTCCTCCAATGCCAGATAACTTGAGGGACCACTTGTTTCGGGGTACGACGACTCCGAAATTATTGAGGCAAGACCCAAATGCTGATGGGTCTGTTCCGGTTCCAAAGTATGACCCAATGACGATTAATGGCTCATTTTTGAGATGGTCTGAAGAAGGTTCAAGCTACAACAAAGACAAGGTAGTGGATTTTCAGCCTAAATCCACTGATGCCGGTATGAGAGACTTAGAGAAGAGGGCCAAGTTGCTTCTTACAGCCCCCTATCCAGAGAGATTAGTGCCGACAAAGGAACAGGTATCGTTTAACAAATTTGAAAATGTTATTCGTAGTTTAAATGTGCAAGTTCCTTTCCTTGAATTGGTTAATCAAGTGCATGCTTACATGAAATTTATGAAGCAACTTTTGTCTAAAAAGAAGCCACTTGATAATGTGCAATCTGTCGCACTAACTGAGGAGTCATGTTCCTATTTGACCCATACTGCACCTCATAAGCTAGAAGACACAGGTAGTTTTTCAGTCCCATGTAATATTGGCACCTTTTCTATTGAGAAGGCATTATGTGACCTAGGAGCCAGTATTAGTGTCATGCCTTTGAGTCTTGCTAGGAAGTTGAAATTGACTAGGTTTGCAGTTACCAACATGACAGTACAGATGGCTGATCGTTCTGCGGTCCAGCCTATAGGAGTCTTAGAGGACATTCCTGTGCAAATAGGAAAGTTTTTTTCCCTGTTGACTTCGTTGTACTAGATATGCCCGAAGATGCTCACATACCTATCATTTTGGATAGGCCATTTCTGCACACTGCTGGTGCAGTTATAGATGTTGGCTCAAGAACATTGACCTTTAAGGTAGGGAAACATTCCATTGTCTTTGCCCAGACAGCTAAGAAGAAAGATCTTATGTGGCCAGTCACTTGTAATGTGATTTCTGAAAAGAAATCTTATTTTGTGCTTTCTGATATGCCTGCCCCTATGCCTATTCCTGTTGTAACACCTCCGCCCCAGATTGGGAGCAACTTGGAGGAAGATTCTTCTGTTTTGGATGTTGCAGGAGCTGGTTTGGGGAAGGAAGAGCCGCATGTTGCTCCAGCTGTGAAGGAGCCAATTGTTCAAAGAGGCGGTCTAGGATGTCTTAGCTATGGCACAGATGAGGAGCCTGATGAGGAGCCAGTCAAAGTGACAGAGTCCGATTTGGATTTTGATGAGCCAGATGAGGTCATTGATTGGGGAGATGTTGGAGCTGTCGATCCGTTGAGTTCTGCGGATATTGGCAATGCTAGGAGCCCAGCTGAGGAGATGAGCACTGTAGAGGCTACCTCTTATAGCCAGAAGCCGAGCAAGTGGGCCATTCCGTGGCCGTTCTTGATCAACTATTAGTTGATTAAGACTTTTTCAAAAACATTCGTTTTTATTGTTTTTGTTAGACTCTTTTTTTATCGCTTTTGTGTGCGCGAGACTTCGCATTAATAATTTTGCTTAGAATTTAAACACTTTAGTCTGTTACTTTGGGTGTTTGCGCAATTTTGGGCGCATTATTATGTGTATTTGCAGGTTTATAAACCTTGTTAGCTCAATTTATTGAGCTAATTCGAAGAAAATCAGAACTTGAGGCAGGTTTCTCAGTCGATCGACTGGCCATCTTGGTCGATCGACCGACGCAATGACTACGAAGCTCTATACGTTCGTGTCACCCTGGTCGATCGATGGGTGATGTGGTCGATCGACTTGAGCGTTCTTTGCACTGTTTTCGATCACTCCCCTGCTGTGTTTGGTCGATTTGCGGAGTTGAGGGAGTCTTTTCTCCACTTTATTCTCCGACTCATTTCTGTTTTCTTCTATTTTCTTATTTTGCACATAATTCTGCGTTTCGTAAATTGCCTTCTCGAAATTACGCATGGTATTGGTTGGCTTTTCAGGTACCTATGGTAGCACTGCTGGCTACTGAAACCTCTTAGCTCACGCTGGTTTGGGGAGGTTTCCTTTTTATTGCGCTTAAAGTCTTGTGAGTTTCCGAGCTCTTTCTTTTATGTCAATTTTACTTGTTATTTGTCGCAAATTCCCGTTTACCTTTTATTTCATTATATGATTTTGCACAATGGGGACATTGTGTGATTTGGTTTGGGGAAGGGTTTTGCATTGCATTCACATGTTTTATTGCATTTCTGTTTCACGTTTATTGCATTTCAGTTTGCATTGTTTATTTCATTTTCTTTTATATATACAGAAAATTCAAAAAAAAAATTCAAAAATTTCAAAAATTCAAAAAATATCACGTTTATTTTAGCATATAGGTCGAGTCGGAACGGTAGTATTTCAATGATGACATTGCATTCGCAGCTGTTTTATGCCTAAGCCTTGCTAATTAACATGTTATTAGTAGAATCATATATGCATTGTCTACGAGTTTTCATTAATCATTTGCTGAACTTGAGACTTGACTTAGATTTTTGGCAAGCTATTTATATTCTGAGATTTAGAGCTTATAACTGGTGTCATCCATGACCAGTTCATTTAGGAATGTGAGTAGTACTCCTTATAAGACATGTTACATAAATATGCATAAATATGAACTTGATCTGCTTAATACATGTATGCATTCGGTTTGTGGTTTGTTGACACATGTGGTAGAGGTTTCCCTTTATTACTTTTACCCATAAACCCCTCATAGCCAAAAATAGCCTTTTGTCCCTTTTACTACATCCTATATTCAGCCTGCCTTTGTCAAGCTAGTAGTATTAGTCTTTGGGAATGTTCTTATTATTTTTGGTTGCATATGCTCTTATTGAGAAGATGTTGGTGAAATGGTGGAAGGGAAGGAAAGAAAAAAAAAGTTTGAAAAAAAATATAGAAAAAAAAAAAGAACAAAAATAGAACAGTGTTCGAAAAAGAGCCAAATCCGGTCGATCGACTGACCATCTTGGTCGATCGACTAAAGCCCGAGAAAGAACAAAATCACATGGTTTGAATCTTTATGAGTTGGTGATTTACACTCCCATGTTGTATTTATGTCATTTGGGAAGTTACATCTATTGGAGATTGTGAGTTTAGTGCTTGATAATTAGCACCGGGTTTATTGTTGAATTTTGAGCAAGAAGTTGGATGTTGTCATATGGTTTTATTTAGGTACTAGCTTGATCACCTATGCCTCCACATTCCCATAATTGTTTTGCCTCTTCTTACCCATTACCTCACATATCCATATTTACCTCGGCATGTGTCATGGTCATTTGTTTGGTTGGAATGCATATGTACGGTTGTAGAGATCATTTTCATATTAGATTGCAGGCATGTTTTTATAGGTCGTAGTTAGGTGAGAGTCATTACAAAATGAATTCTTCCTATCTTTTACAAATTTCCACCTGTGCTTATGTGTGATATGAGCGACCCGTGAGAGTCCATAATGATAAGTCTCTATAAGTTGATGGTTCAGCAGTTTTTGACGACTACATAACTCGGTTGCACGATTCACATTGTTAATTGATTGTTAGTTGTTGCATTAAATTGGTTTAGGCTTTACATGTTACATTTCGCTCTGAGATTGAACTCGTTCCATTAGGTTTTAGGATCGAGTCTTGTTCTTGCTTGGGGACAAGCAAGGGTTTGGTTTGGGGAAGTTTGATACGTGTCTTTTATATGATGTTTTACACCCTACTTTACACGCATTTCAGAGCTCAATTATGTAGTTTATGCTACTATTTGCCCCATTTCGTCTACTTTCGTATTTTTATGTAATATTGCATATTTATGCGGAAATGAGTAGAAATCGAGCCGAATCCGTCCCTAGGTACCTTGCATTGCATTTGACGTGAAGTATTTACTCAAGAAACGAACTTGGTGCGCATTTCAAGGTCTGAAAGATAAGTTTATGAAGAATTTAGAAGCGGACTATCAGCTACAGTGGTCGATCGACTGGTGCCTATGGTCGATCGACCAGAGCACGACTTATAGAAGCTACTGTCCAGCGTAGTTCAGTCGATCGACCGGCTGCTTTGGTCGATCGACCAAACCGTTAATTCTGACGTGAATTAATAGAACGAGAATTCCGAAACCCATTGTAATTAGGTTTAGGAATAAGAGTTACGTAATATTCCTATATAACGTAACCTTAGTTTTCAGAATAATCATCAAGTTTTTATCAAGTCTTTTATCATCAGTTTAGGGAAATAATTAGGGTTTGGCATTCAAGTTTAATCATTCAATACAATTTACTTTCGTTCGTGCTTTTGATCTTCTCTCTGCAATTCTTTACGATATTCTTTTGTTCATTAATTTCAGTTTGTTTTTATCCATCCTTAGATTAGAATTGTTAGTTTAGAATTCCTGAAGCCGAAATTATCGTTTCATGTTATTTGCTTATTTCGTTATTTCAATCATGCATTCAATAGTTTTACCTGTTAATCTTACTGTTGTTTTCATAATAGTAATGAGTAGCTAAACCTTTCGTGCTAGGATGTAGGGAATCTGTAGAGTAGGCGGCGTAGAATTGTATGACCTGAAATCGCGCCATGGTCGATCGACTGGCCTACTTGGTCGATCGACCGGCCACGTGAGATTACCTTCGTTTTAATTAATTTAATTGCTATATTTGACGAATTAAGTGCACGCGACTAGTTGAATGTTTAGGAATTGACCGACCCGATAAGATCAAAAGATAGGGGAGGGAAATAGACTACCTAATTGAGACGACTAAATTAATAAGATCGAGAGATAAGTTAATTTAGGCTTTTAGTCACTTTTCAGGAAGAAAGTTAGCATTAGTGATATTAGGGACCTGTAACGAGATCGAAAGATGTTACCTGTTAAGAATGGACCGAGAGGACTTCTTATTTTCCCGTCTCACGTGATTATTTCAGGCTTACCTAGTATACTGCCGTCGAAACTATAGTGAACCGATCATCTTAGTACCCTTTTAATATTTGATTTCATTTACTTCTTTTATTAGCTCGTTTATTTGTCTTAGCTTTGCTGCCTTTAGCTATAGATCACTCAAAACAAACCCCCACTCATTTGTTACTTTAAGACTAAAATCAGACAACTAATAATTGCATCGCCTCTCTATGGTTCGACCCTGACTGCCACTAGCTATAGTAGTAGTTTGGAAATATAAATTTATCTTTGGTACTCTACGACGGTATCAAATTGCGTGTAAAATAGGGTGTAATACGAAAGTAGCGTTCGGCGCCTTGGTGCAGGCTTGGAGGGATATTGCGAGGAGGAAGCTTCGGGCTAACCTCAGTCTCGTCCGAGCGTTCTTGGACCGGTTTTGGGACACGACCTCCACGTTTCACATGCCTTTTGGTGAGGTGGGGGTCACGTTGGAGGACTACGGCATGATTTCTGGTCTGCCGTGTGGGAATGAGGTGGTGGAGTGGCCAGAGACGACCATGAGGGTTGACTCGGCGGAAGCCATGAGGTTGATCGGCTGGAATTCGGCTGCGGTACCTGGCTTGGTGCCTAGTTCTTACGAGCGGGACTACTTCGCGGGGAAGACCCCAGCGTTGGTGGTGATCGAGGGGAGGGAGACGGCTCCTCCTCCCTGCACTGCAGAGCAGAGAGTCCGCTTGTGGCTCTGGTGGTTCTTGTCTTCGATTTACCTCGGAGACAAGGGAGAGAGGCTTTCGACGAAGCTTCTTCCCTTTCTTTCTGACCTGAGTTCCCTAGGCCGTTGGGACTGGGTCACTGCTGGTTTTGCGGTCCTCATCCGCTTCATGACGGCCATGGTTCGTCCGGAGTTGATGGAGAAGGGGACTTCTCCTGCTGCTGTCGGCCCTGGACTGTTGTTGGAGGTATGAACCTTCACTTCTTCTCATGAAAGATCATTTCTTTTTCTTATCAAATCACGAAAGATCATTGCTGATTATCTTGATTTACAGGCGTGGGTGTACTCCTACTTTTCGGGCCTCGCGCCCAAGAGTACGGAGCCGATGGAGAAGGCCTATCCCGTTGTGAGGGATTGGGTGATGTGCCGCACGAGGAATCGGCGTTCCTTCCACGACATTTGTCGGCGGGAGGTGAACGCTTTTCAGCTGGACGGCGTGAGTATTTCACCTTACATTTGTCTGTGTTTCTTTCTCTACTTTTAGAACTGATCATAAGAATGACCCTTCGTTTGCTTTTCTAGTGGGTGCCTAGGCCTTGGGAGGAGTACGCTGGCGCTCCTCCTTTCGTGGCTGAGGTCCTTCGACCTAGGAGCTCGAGCCGACTGCTGCTGAGGACGTCGGTGGGTCCTGTGTGGTACTTGGGCGAGCGCTTGGCTCGGCAGTGCTCTCGGGATGTCTTGACGGTTCCCATCGATCCTCCTCGGACGATGTTTAGGGAGCCTTCTGAGGCTGAGAGAGAGGCTGACTTGGTTGGTGTTGGCGGTGATGCCCTCCTCCTTCCTGGTGAGGACTACTCGGCGTTCCTCTACGGGAGGTTAGCGTACTGGCCGGTTGTGGTAAGTGCTTTGCCCTCTTTCATTTTTTATTGTTTGAGCATATGATGAAGGATCATCGGTTAACAGAAATCATCTGACTTTGCAGGAGGTCGAGGCGGCGGGCATCGAGCCCCCAGAGTACCCCGAGACCCTTGAGTACACTGACACGACGGGGATGACGACGATCTCCGAGCTGCGTGACTTTGACGTGGCGGTGAGGGATGCTGGCTTGGACGATTGGCAGCATCTGATTCGGAGGGTGAGTCTTCTAGCTTGTATAGTTTTCGTGTAAGAACACATTTGCTCGAGTTTGCTCAATTGCTAAACATTTCCCTTTTGAAATGTAGGTCGCGCCATCCCAGTTCGTGGCTTTGTGGAGGGTAGCCAACCGGCTGCGGGCTACTGCCTTCGAGGCACTTGCTGGTGGCCGAGGACGACATGTATGAACTTTCCGTTTACTTTATTTTTTTTGAGTTTTCTAATTTTCCTTTATGCTCGAAATGATTGACATGAGCCAGTTTTGTCGTTTGTAGAGGGAGCGCGAGCTGGAGCGAGAGCTTGCCCAGTCCCGAGAGGAGACGGCTCGCCTGCTGAGGGAGCTCGAGGTTCGCGACGCCGAGGTTGCTGCTCTCGAGGCGAGAGTTGCTGAGCTAGACGGCGACGAGCAATAGCTTCCGCGTTGCTTCTTGTTTTTTGGTTGTATTTTTGTACATTTATACATTTTCGGACATTTGGATTTTGTTTTGGGGCTCGAGCCCCCAGTTTGGTGTACATATCCCTTTTTGGTTGTATATATGATGGCATGCGTGCCTTTGCTGCAAGGTTGCCTTGTTTGTTCCTGTAGATTAGCTTTGAACAGGTTTGGTAGATGACGGTTTACGCCGTCATGCTGCCGAAATTTACACAGAAATCACATAGAACATGTATTTGTACATATGGCCTAAATTTGCGCAAAACAATGACTCTAAAATGCAAAAAAGTATGACCAGAAATGAAAAATGCAAAAATTTGGTCGGAAATGGCAAAAATGCAAAAAATTGGTCGGAAATGACTGGACGGTAGGGAGGGTTACCCCCTAAAAAAAGAAAAAATAAAAACATATAAGTTTGAAGTGGAGAGTGAAATGATTCCCCAAAAGGAAAAAAAAGGTAAAGTTCGAAAAATGATATAATGAAATTAAATACCAAAATGTGAAAAAAAGAATAAATGAAATTAAATTGGTGAAATGATTCCCCAAAAAAGAAAATTAAAAAAAAAAATGTATAAGTGTGCTAAAATGACGAAAATGTCGATATCGTCTCTAGATGCGTGCCCGCGAAATTAGGAAACACGGAATATGGTAACTTGACGCGTTTACCAAAATAATAACCCGTATGAATAGGAAATTATTCGTTGAGGAATTTAGGAAAGATCCATCGCGGAAAATCACAGAAAAAAATTTTGAGGAAGAGCGCGCAGAAGAGTCTGCGTCCCTTCGAAGAGGCGCAGCACCTGCTGCGCCTGTTCCCCAGTGCGTCCGTTCTGACGGATTTTAGGAAACAACTTTTAGTATAAATAGAGACGTCGAGGGAGGTTTTATTCACATAATTCTTCTGTCTTTCTTCGTCTTATTACACAAAACTCCCAAAATAAGCCTTCATCATGAATACTCTTGAAATTCGTCTAAAAGAATGGACAAATGAGTTCTCTAGTGTGGAGAAGTATGACATGGGTGCTTATAATTTTGGAGCACTTTTGAGCTTGAAGTTGATCAAGTTAGTCAAACCGTTTCTCGATGCTTGTCTTGACTATTGGGACCCTAATCATCACGTATTTGCCTTTCCTGGAGGAGACATTTGCCCATTTCCTGAGGAGATTGCTGCGATTGGTGGTTGGGATCCGGAACATTTGCCTGCTATTCCCTCCACTTCTCAAGGGTATAAGAATAAGTTTAGAGACTTGCTTGGATTGGCCAGAGCTGACGTTGACCGTCTTGTGACTTCTAAAGGAGTGCGAATGTTGGATTTCATCGATCGTTTCATCAATAAGGCTGATCCTACTGTTTCTTATGTTGCAAGGCGAAGGGCATTCGGATTCTGCCTATTACATGTATATGTCCTTCAAGGGCATGTTGATGAGGACATGAGGGGCAGCCTGATTGAGCAAATGGAGCTGCGCAAGAGCCCAGCTTGCCTGTGTTTAGGAGAGATCCTATTGGGTTTGGATAACAGGAAAGCCAATCGCGACCTACCTCATTTGAGAAGTCCCATTATCTTGCAGATAAAAGAATATTTTTCTTTCTTTTTTCTTTTTTTTTTCGTTTTGTTTTTCGTTTTGTTTCTTTTTCGTTTTTTTTTGTTTTTTTTTTGTTTTTTTTTTTTCTAATACCTGCTTTTGGTAGGTCTGTTTTATGGAGCGTCTTCGATTGATCGAGCCCCCAGCTAATGTTCCTTCTTACCATGTGATGTGACCATAATTGGCGCATATTTAGCCCCCGAATTAGCCTTGTTCCCATGCTTTTTAGTGCTTATTTGGGTCATTTCTTATCTTTAGTTCTTTGTTTTGCATATTCTTTGAGATTTTGATCCCTTGGTAGGAAAGGAGTAAGAATCTTGCATTTTCATGGCAAAACGAGACTAAATTGATCGAATTCAATGACCAAGCATCAAGGAGAGACAAGATTAGAAGGCCTTTGTACATATCATAGTAGAAGAGCAATGTTGAGAAAGGATCCTTGAGTCCCCAAGGAAATCCCCAAGGAATTTATGAAGAAAAGGGAAGAAGAAAAGAAGATTTGTTGCTGACTGACAATCCGAGCGGATTGTCACCAATCCGTCCGTCCCGCAGCAGCACAATCCGAGCGGCTTTGCCACAATCCGCTCGGATTCCCCCTCCACAATCCGCTCGGATTCCCCTGAATCCGCTCGGATTCCAACGCCAGAATCCGCCCGTCCCGACCCTATTCCGCCCGGTTTCTAGCACAGCACGGATTGTCTTCTCCAAGCTACGAAGAAAGAAGCCCTTCTCTCGAAAAATACCGGGTCCTCCTTGCTCAACTTAAAAAGTGTAATTACTAGTTTAGCCCTTAGTTAACCCTAATGCATCCTCCCTAATTTCCACTATAAATACCCCATTAGTCTAATTAGAGGAGCATGTTCTTCTTATCAATAATTAGTGTAGTTAATATCAATCAAATCTCTCTTTAATATTGTAATCAAGTATTAATCAAGTTTTAATCCAAGTTTTAGTTCTTTAATCTCTCTCTTGTTCATCCTTTATTTTGGGTAATTGAAGATTATTTGGGTTATTGTTGGGAGATTGACAACCTCTCAATCAAGCATTCAAGTACTTCTTTTATCTTTGCTTTATTATTGGAATCATTAGTAGGTATAATCTCTTAATCCCTTTTTAATTATTGTTAATTACTTTCATTTATTCATCATGTTTCATATTGTTGGTATGATTGACAACCTTGCTAGCATGATCAACATGATAATGAGTGAGTAGTCTCTTAGCTAGGGTTAATGGGTGATTAGGGGAAACCAACATGGGGAATGATTCATGCTTAAATTAATATGCTTTCATGTTTTATTTGCTTGCTTGTTTTGATCTCAACTCATGCACATGTTATATTTGATGAAATGCTAAGCCTATGAATCCTTGCATTTACTATCATCTTCTATCTTTTCAATGAGACTTGTAAGACATAACCCAACTCGAGTCTCATTAGACCATGCATGTTGTTGAGTAGGGAAGATTAAGTCGACTTGTAGGTGTTGTACAATCTAATCGATTCGGCTCCGGGACCCAAACTTTCCTAGGATTGTAAGATATAACCCAACTCAATCCATCACAACAATAATTGCTTGCTTATAATTTGAGAACATGTTTGTATGATCATATCCCATGATTCCCCTATGATCCCATGACACCCTAGTGCCTTTAATCAATTGTTTACAACCCTTTAATTCATCTTGCTTGTTTATTTTCATTGCTATTTTAGTTTAGTATCCTTCTACATCAACCCAATTTGTGACACCCCTTAGACACCACTAGTTGCAATAGAAATCTCATTTCAACTCCCGTCCCTTGGGATCCGACCTTTACTTGCCTCTTTACTAATTGTAGAGTTGTTTGTGGAGCTATAAATTGTGTTTTGATTCGACCGTGACCAACGACCACATCTTAATTTGTGAACACTTAGCGGGATCGCATCAAAAATGGCGCCGTTGCCGGGGACGGTGTTTGTTTGATTTAGATTTCTTTTTATTGTTATTAGTTGTGTCTTTCTTCGCCTTGAGGAAGTAAAACTCCTCAAGGTTTGTTCTAATTGTTTTCGAGTTGTTTGATATTTTGCATGTCTAGAAGGTTACAAGGTGATTTGTTACCTTTTGACCGTGAAATCGAAAGAACCTTGACGAACAATAGGAGACTTGTTAGGAGGAATTTAAGAGGTATTAGTGAAGTTGTCCAACCCACTAGTGAGTTTGTCAATCCTTTCGCAATAGAAGGAGAAGAAAACCCATTACACAATACCCCACAAAATCCACCTACAATGCCAAAATTCTCGTCACACTCCGTACCCACCGAGGAGAATCTACCAAATGGTACTCCTACACCGCAACATCTAACCGGAAATTTTATTGCCAAGTCCGCCTTCATCCAATTAGTTGAGAGGAGCCAATTCGGGGGATGCCTAGTGAGGACCCTCATTCTCATATGGAAACCTTTTGCGACTATTGTGATGCTATCTCTCAAACGGGCGTGACTCAAGACCAAATTAGATGGGTCTTATTTCCTTTTTCCTTAATCGGCACCGCGAAGCAATGGTTGAAGGGCCTTGATAAGGCCACCCTTGGAATAGATTCTTGGAAGAAGTTGGCTCTAGCTTTCTACAAAAATTCTACCCACCGGAAAAGACTAACATGCTAAGAGCTCAAATTACGGGTTTTAAGCAAAGGGATGAAGAGTCTTTGTATGAAGCTTGGGAGCGGTTCAAGGGAATTTGTCGCTCATGTCCTCACCATGGACTTAGCGAATGATTTTTGGTGCAACAATTTTGGAATGGTTTATATGAAGATTCTAGGAACATTCTCAATATGGGATCAAATGGAATGTTCACCGAAGTTGATGACAATCAAACATGGAACAAGATTGAGGAAATGGCGGTCCATAACTCACAATATAGTAGACCTCGCAAGGCTACTAGAGGAGGAAAGCATGAAGTGGACTCCGTTACTCAATTGGGTGCTCAACTTAGTGCTCACATTGACACAATCAACTTGAAGTTCGAACAAGCTATGGCTAGACTTGAGGAAAACTCAAAATCATCGAAGCATCATGTTAATGCCATGACGGTATCCTCATCAATCCCAAGTAGGATATGTGAGAATTGTGGAACTTTGGGACATGACCAAGGTGAATGTAGGGGAACAAATGAACAAGTGAATGCTTTCCAAGCATACAAGAGTGGTACCCCTTATTCCAACTTTTACAATGAAAACACCAAATTCCATCCAAATCTCTCATACAAAAGCCAAAATGTTCAAAACCCTCAAACAACATACACTCCACCACCCATGAGAAACCAAAATCAAAGACCCTTTTACAATCAAAACCAAGGTTACCAAAATCAAAATCCATACAATCACCAAAATGACCAAGGTTTTGATGTCCAAAAAGCGGTCCTCCAAATGTAAAAGAATCAACAAGAATTTTTCACTCAAATGCAAAAAGATAGCCAAGCAAAGGAAACCACCATCAACAACATTCTAGCTCACACCAAGATGTTGGAAACACAATTGACTCAACTAGCATCTTCAAGCTCACAAAGACAAAAGGGGCAATTACCACCTCAAAGTAATCCCCCTAGACATGAAACGGTTAGTGCCATTCATTTGAGAAGTGGTACAAGGTATGAAGCACCGAAGAAGCAAGTTGAGGATGAAGTTGTGGAAGCTAGTGAAAAGGAAGAAATTGTGCAAAACTACAAAGATGGAGAATCATCAAAAGAAGAAAGTTCAAAGAAAAATGAAGACAAGGCCAAGGAGAAGGAGCCCATTGTGATTAGACTTCCTTTCCCAAGTCGTCAAGCCAAGCCCAAATTTGATGATCAACTTGGAAAATTCATGGAAATTGTGAAGAATTTAGAAGTCTCAATTCCTTTCACGGAATTAATCAATCACGTTCCGGCCTATGCGAAATACATGAAAGATATCCTCACAAAGAAGAAGTCGATCCGGAAGCTTGACACTATCGCCTTCACTAAGGTGAGTAGTGCAATACTTCAAGGGAGTTCACCTCCAAAGTTAAAGGATCCGGGAAGCTTCTCAATACCGTGTACCATTGGCGACACAACGATCAACAAAGCCTTATGTGATCTAGGGGCTAGTGTGAGTGTCATGCCGTACTCGGTGAGTAAAAGGTTGGGGATGGGAGAGCTTAAATGCACCAACATCACACTCCAAATGGCCGATAGATCGACGAAGACACCGTTAGGGATATGGGAAGATGTCCCCGTGCGAATTGGGAAGTTTTTCATCCCGGTGGACTTTGTCATTGTTGATATGGAGGAGGATTCCAACATTCCAATCATCCTAGGAAGACCTTTCCTACACACCGCCGGTGCGGTGATTGATGTGAAACATGGTGAGCTCACTCTAGAAGTGGGAGATGAAAGCATAACTTTTAATCTTGACAAGACTATGAGAGCTCCTCGTTTGCATGAACCATGTTTTATGATTGATCATTATAGCCGAAAGGATGAAAGGAAGAAATCGGAACTCCAATGGAAGAAGAAAATTGAAGATGCTCCATTCAAAGAGCAAGTGAATTATGACAAGGAGAGCTTGCAAAGCTCATCAAAATCAACCAAGGAAGAAGAGGATGGCCTCATTGGCCAAGAGAAGAAATTGGGAGAATTGTCTCCATCTAAGCAAGAGATTTTCAATGATCAACTCAATGAAGTTTGTGGTCTTTGGGACGACGAATTTGAAGGGATTTTTAATCCCTACATTGGTAATGCCATCGATCAAGACCAACAACAAGGGCCACAGTCTATTGAGAACCTCTACCATGATAATGAACAAGCTTTTGATTACTTCTTCAAGGTGTTGAGCAACATCAACAACACCTTGGACATGCCCCCTTGACATCTCATCAAGAATGAGAGTTTGGTGGAGTCCTCCCTAAACCACCACTTGTAAATATTTCTAACTCCCTAACTTACATTTCAATTCTTGTATTGCATTTTTGTCATCTTTGGATTTTTATTTACTTTGATCAAAATAATTGACATGTTTGAGAGAAGTGAGGGAGGGACTAACGATTTCAATTGATGTGTAGTGCTTTTAGCTTAGTGTGGGGATGGCAATTGCCTAGGCTATCCATGCCTTAGTAGTGCCCCCACAATGACAAACACAAGACTTGAAGAAAGAATGGAAGAACGGTATGGGAAATGCAGTGTGCACGGATGGAACTGAATCCGTGTACACAGGGGAAGAATCCGAGCGGATTCCCGAGAATCCGCCCGTCTTGAAGAATCCGAGCGTATTGCGAAAAGACGCCCGTCCCGAATCGAGTGAATTTTGAAAATTCTTGATCGTGGATCGAATCCGGCGTCTGTGAAGAATCCGCCCGTCTTGAAGAATCCGTTCGTCTTGTAAGAAAGACGTCCGTCTTTGCAAATTTGAGGAAAACAAGCAAAATTTTTCGGATCGAAATCCGTCCGTCTTCTAGCAAATCCGCCCGTCCCGTGTTCAGCAAATCCGAGCGGATTGTCACAAATCCGCCCGTCTTTAGGCGAGTTTTGCAAAGTCCAGAAGGAGCAGAATCCGCACGGATTGCCCCTGCAGATTCGAAAATTTCGGTCTCTTTAAAACCCCTCCCACCTTCATTCATTCATTCATTCATTCATTCATAAACACTACCCACAACATCAAAACCCTCATCCTCTCCATCACAAAAACAAAAACCCTCAACAACATTCACCAAAATCAAATCAAACCATCCTTCCAACAACAAATTAACCACTCCTTCTTCAACAAAAATCAAAACCAAGCACAAAATCTTCAACCCTTGAGTCGATTTTTGTTTTCATAAAGGCAGAGCCTTTTACCTTCAAATCGATTTGGGCATACTACAAATTGAAGATTTTTCATTCTTTTCTTGGTTAGTTCATCAATGGCAAGGACTAAGGGAGCAACAAAGGCAACAAAGGCACCAAAGGCTAAGGCACTCTCACAAAGGCAAAAGGCTCTTCAAACAAAGAAAGCATTGGCTATGGTGGTAGCAACACCAAACTTGGAAGTGCAACAACAACAACAACCTTCTATGGGAGCAACAACACCTTCTACTCCGGTAATTGATCAACTTTTGCATTATCCGGAGGTAACTTTTATTTCCGATACCCATAGAAATACCTTTGTCAAGTTTGCTATGAAGTCATTACAATCCACCAAATTCATATGTGAAGATACCTTAGAAAAATTGGGTGTTCTTAAGCAAACAAAAGCCTTTTTCAATGCCATGGGATTGAAGAAATTGTTTGAAACAAGAGAATTGACATACCCCTCCCTTACCTTGGAATTTTTAAGTTCCTTGAAAGTCACCAAAGTTGAGAATAGGGAGAATCTCGAGTTTCGTCTAGCTAATGTTAGTAGACGCATTACCTTTAGGGAATTGGGTGAAATTTTGGGTCTTAGTGATGAACCGAGTTATTTTAAGAGTTATGGAAAGTATGACCCCGAACCTCTTTGGGAGGCAATCTCCGGGAAGAAATTTGAGGATTTTCATGCGAGTCGTGCTCTTTTGGTCCACCATCCGGGCATAAGAGTATGGCACAAGGTCGTGGGTAACACCATAATTGCTAGGAAAGATACCAACCATTTCACAAGACTTGATTTTATTCTCCTTGAATCGGCTTTGAATATCGGAAGAGTACACACCAAGCCTTACAATTCTTTGAGGCTCTTGGTAGATAGATGGCTCAACATTGATTGTGGGAAGAAGGGCACGACCGTTATTGTCAATGGCGGCCTAGTCACACTCCTAGCCAAGCACTTTGATCCTAACTTCAATAAGGATAACAAGTACAAAGCAAAGGAGGGTGGCCATCTTGTTGATATGCATACTATGATTCACAAGTTCAAGTGGGTTGCCCATAACCCCCTTGACACTAAGTATGGATGGCTCACTAGTGAAGCTAGATCGTTCACCTTGCCTTCGAAGATTTGCCGTCTAAGCGTCCACCGGACCAATTATCTACTTCCCCTTTCCAAAGAAGCCGAGTATATCATTCAACAACAAAAGGGTGATCTTGAAATGCCCTCCTCTTCCATTGTCATACCACCTTACCCCTTTAAGTATGAAGAGTTCAAGCCGGAAGGAGTTGAAGTTGGGAAAGACTATGTGACTCTTCTCATGCAAGCAATGCACAAGCAAGCCTATGAAGATCGGAAAAATGCCTACTTGGCTCAATATCCACCCCTCCTACATTTAGCTAGGCAAGGACTACTTGATCCATCTTGTCCTTTGCCTAGTTGGGCGGATAGAGAAGTCTTATTTCCGGGTGCATCTAGGGTCGTTATGGGTGACAATGAGGTTGTTGGAAATGATGAAGAAGTTGATGATAATATTGAGGAAGAAGCAAGTGAAGAAGAAAAGGATGGTGAAGATGAAGATGAGGAAGAAAGTGAAGAAGCAAATGACAAGGAAAGTGGCAATGTGACCACTTCTCATGAGGGAAGTGATGGTGATAGCATGATGGAAGATTAGCAAGCCTTGGAGACTCCTACACTCTCATGGTTTGTCTATTTCTCTCTTTGTATTTTATTTCATTTTGATCATTGTTGGAGTAGTCCTAGCCCCATTAGAGGACTCACACCTCGGTACCATTGAGGTGTTCTCATTCTATTGTTCCCGTTTTCAAAATCCAAAATGACAAATTAGTTTCATGCATAGCATAGTGTGTGCATGAACTATACCCATCCTTGGACATTAGCAATAGTGTCTTACTCGGTTTGGGGAAGTTAATGCATACACAACGGGAGGTAATCTAAATTATCCTCTCCGTCATAACAAAAACCATGCATCATGTAGTGTAGCTTAGTATAGATTGCATTTAGTATAGAAATCATGCATCATCTTTGCATAATTTCCATCATTTTGGCCATTGAGGACAATGCCCATATTAGTGTGGGGATGGGAATTCTAACATTTAACTCTTATTCAAAAATCCAAAAAAATTGAAAAATTTCAAAAATCATAAAAATTTGAAAATTGAAAACCCAAAAACATGTTTATTTCTTGTTGTAGTCTTGTATATATTGTCTTGTATATATATTGTGTTTGTTCTATCCTTGTTCACATTGATTGACTACGCCACATCCGAGACATGAGGATATTGAAGACCGCATGGTATGATCTTTCCAATCTCCTTTTTCCTCTTTATGTTAATGACTATGTGGCTTTATTTTGATTGATGCGGTATAACAATGTGAATTTAGGACTTGCATTTAGTTTATATGTCATATTAGTTGATAGAACCACTTGCATTAGGATGTTTATATTAGTTGCATCATGGCATGTAGTTGCATGTTAGAAATGTTTTGAAAAATGCCTATTTAGGAACTTTGACAAGAGCAACTAAGCCATTATAAATACTTGTTCAACTTAAGACTTTGCCTACTAGAATGGTTGTAAAACACCCTAGATAGTGTCATACTAGTGTCTTTTGACCCATGACCCAAGGATTAGTCAAGGGTTTGCATGTGAGTCACCTATCCAACCCCGTGATGCGATGTGGACTTGGTTAACTTGTCTAGGTGACCTTGTTTGACCTTGTGGTAAGGCAACCCAAAAATATTTTCTATCAATAAGCTTGAAGTGCTCATTTCAAAGAAATTTTGTCATGTGGAAGTAATGTAATGCCAAGGAAACCTCAAATGTTATGAATTGTTGAAAGTTGAGAAATTTAAGTTGTTTTGATGGAGGCGTACCACTTCGATGTGCTTTGGTGCGGGATCCATTGAATTGGGCCCCCATACGGTTGTGAATTCGGCCGCCCAGAGACAGAGTGACTATCACCCCGAAAAGCTATTGTTTAGAGGTTAACCGGTTGCCTAATAAGCGATTGGCGAAAGCAAAGGACACTAGCCCGGAAGGGACAAACCCCATCTTAAATTTTTGAAATGTGAAAGTGAAATGAGGACAATTTTTAATACTAGTCATATCCACCCGTTGTAAATAAAGATTTGAGCATTTCATTCCCAAAAAGCCTTTTGTCAAGCCACTTGGTCGAGCTTGGGACGATCCATGACTTTTACTTTTGTAGAGAATTCGAGACTTGTCATATCATATGCCACTAGCATCATAGGGATCATCATTCCACCACCATCCGATCGCTCTTGACGAAAGCATTTGGAAATTGAGGACGAAAGTAGTCTAGTTTAACACCATTTGGAGGTGATTTAGTGTCATCCTCTTAGACTTAGTAATTTGTTGAACTAGTATTTGTGAAGGATTACATGCTCTTAAATTTGTTCCTTTTTAGTGCCTCCGCCACTTGATGAGGGAGTGGCTATTCTTTTTGTAGATGCATCCATTATGTGTTTTTGTGTGCTTAAAGTTTGGATGTGTCGCCATTTTGGCAAGACCCACCTTGCCTTGCAAGAAGGCATCCTACCTCATGGTTGTCTTGTTGTGAGTTGAAGGGGCGGAGTGAGACCCGCTAATTGTCTCATATCGGCTATATTATTAGGATAGGTTAGTATTGGTCCTAGTCTTTGTCACCTCTTTACTCGGGACGAGCAAAGGTTCGGTTTGGGGATATTTGATGTGACCATAATTGGCGCATATTTAGCCCCCGAATTAGCCTTGTTCCCATGCTTTTTAGTGCTTATTTGGGTCATTTCTTATCTTTAGTTCTTTGTTTTGCATATTCTTTGAGATTTTGATCCCTTGGTAGGAAAGGAGTAAGAATCTTGCATTTTCATGGCAAAACGAGACTAAATTGATCGAATTCAATGACCAAGCATCAAGGAGAGACAAGATTAGAAGGCCTTTGTACATATCATAGTAGAAGAGCAATGTTGAGAAAGGATCCTTGAGTCCCCAAGGAAATCCCCAAGGAATTTATGAAGAAAAGGGAAGAAGAAAAGAAGATTTGTTCTTTGATCGACAATCCGAGCGGATTGTCACCAATCCGTCCGTCCCGCAACAGCACAATCCGAGCGGCTTTGCCACAATCTGCTCGGATTCCCCCTCCACAATCCGCTCGGATTCCCCTGAATCCGCTCGGATTCCCCTGAATCCGCTCGGATTCCAACGCCAGAATCCGCCCGTCCCGACCCTATTCCGCCCGGTTTCTAGCACAGCGCGAATTGTCTTCTCCAAGCTACGAAGAAAGAAGCCCTTCTCTCGAAAAATACCGGGTCCTCCTTGCTCAACTTAAAAAGTGTAATTACTAGTTTAGCCCTTAGTTAACCCTAATGCATCCTCCCTAATTTCCACTATAAATACCTCATTAGTCTAATTAGAGGAGCATGTTCTTCTTATCAATAATTAGTGTAGTTAATATCAATCAAATCTCTCTTTAATATTGTAATCAAGTATTAATCAAGTTTTAATCCAAGTTTTAGTTCTTTAATCTCTCTCTTGTTCATCCTTTATTTTGGGTAATTGAAGATTATTTGGGTTATTGTTGGGAGATTGACAACCTCTCAATCAAGCATTCAAGTACTTCTTTTATCTTTGCTTTATTATTGGAATCATTAGTAGGTATAATCTCTTAATCCCTTTTTAATTATTGTTAATTACTTTCATTTATTCATCATGTTTCATATTGTTGGTATGATTGACAACCTTGCTAGCATGATCAACATGATAATGAGTGAGTCGTCTCTTAGCTAGGGTTAATGGGTGATTAGGGGAAACCAACATGGGGAATGATTCATGCTTAAATTAATATGCTTTCATGTTTTATTTGCTTGCTTGTTTTGATCTCAACTCATGCACATGTTATATTTGATGAAATGCTAAGCCTATGAATCCTTGCATTTGCTATCATCTTCTATCTTTTCAATGAGACTTGTAAGACATAACCCAACTCGAGTCTCATTAGACCATGCATGTTGTTGAGTAGGGAAGATTAAGTCGACTTGTAGGTGTTGTACAATCTAATCGATTCGGCTCCGGGACCCAAACTTTCCTAGGATTGTAAGATATAACCCAACTCAATCCATCACAACAATAATTGCTTGCTTATAATTTGAGAACATGTTTGTATGATCATATCCCATGATTCCCCTATGATCCCATTGTTGGGAAATGTGTCCTCAACAATAGTGCGATCACATGATTTAAATATCATTATTAAATCTCATTTCAAGAATACGGAAGGGATGATACATTACATATATATAGTCAACTGGTCCACACATATCGGTAATGATTGGCTGGCTAGAGTTTGACATTACTGGCGTGCGACGGTGGTGATCAGTTGATCCCTTGAGGTCACACCTAAAGGACGATTCCCTTAATTGAAAAGGTTAATTAGTTGTATACCGTCTGATTAATTAATTCCTTAAAATTGAACAATTCGATTTGTGAGAAAGAGAATATTGATATCTTATTGTAATGGGATTAAATAAGATTTATTTTAGTAATAAAATGCTTTGTTGCTAAAATTATTTATTGTTTGAGAAACAATAAAGATAAGAATGAATGGTTAATTATAATTACAAGAAGTTGTGAATTATAACTGTATGACCCATTTTATTTAAGTGATCAAGCATCACTAGTCAATTTGTTGAATGTAATTTAATTAATTTATAAAATGATATTTATGTGATAAATGTGCATTTAATTAATTAGTAACATGTATCATACTACATGTGACATATTGTGTGACAAATGACAAATTGACAAAAATAAAATGGTAGTCCATTTTATACATAATGGACCGAAAATAGTGGGTGTGTTAGTGGGTTTTGGTTGTTTTATTTTATTTGATAAAATAAACATCATGATGACTACTCTTGACTAGCCTTACAACCTACTCCACTTTCTTACACACCTATATTTTTGATAAGAGAAAAAGAAAAGCAATGATGCTCCTTTGGGCTAGAGTTGGGCGGCACACACACTCTTAATTGAGTAGTGTTGGTTGCTTTATTTTTCTTAAAATACTACCATTCATAAAACATGCAAGATGTTCATGTAGAATTTCCTCTCTTCTCTCTCTTCCATCTTCATCAAAAAGGATGAGATTTTAATCTAAATTGTTCATATAAATTACTAAGATTACTAGAAGTAGTATATGAGTATTAGTAATAGATTTTAAGGTAAACTACAATACAAACATCTAGTACATGTTTATTTGTGGGATTAAGGGATTGTCTTGGGTGCTACTAATTGGAGGGCTTCTAATTTGAAGTCAAGAATGTTCATCCATTAATGGAAAGCTCAAGAACTAACAAGAAGGAGATCTTGTTAGTGCCCATTATGACCGAAATCTTTATGGTGAGAAAATGTTTTCTTATCTTATTTTATTAATGTTTGCATGCATAAAATCCACATTTAATTTTATGACAAATTAATTTTAACATATATGAGTATGTTAGTATGTATATAGATCTACATTTCCTTCAATCGGTATCATGAGCCACGGTTGTTTGCATGCAAATTGGTTAAAAGTTTTTCCAAGTTATAAGAATAACAAATAAAACTTGTAAAATTTGTGTTATTATGAGATATCACTAAATTAATCCATGCATGTTAATATTTCTGGTCCTAAAATGTTTTAGGATATTTTGGTTAATTTTAAGGATTTTTATTGTTCATATTTCTCTATAATGACATTTAAATGTGATTTTATGAGTAAAAATGTCATTTTTGGTCGAAAATTAGCTATACTTCGAATTTTAAGTTGGTTTTTGGATATGTTGTTACATATATTATTTTGAGATAACCTGTAAATTTTCATAATTTTTGGACTTGTTATGCTCGAAAAATGAATTTTTCATTATTAAATACGGATTTAAGAGAAAAATAGGTTAATATGAGTTAAATTTCGAATCTGGTCATAGAAAATTAATATGTTGTCACATGCAATTTTACAAGATGTGTTTAAAATAATTGGCTATAAAGAAGTCTTTTAGCATGATTTATGAATTTTTGAAGAAAAATAGCATAAATAGTGACATTATTAGTGAAAATTAATAAAACATAATCTATGACTTAGGAAAAACGTCTAATGTTGCATTTTATTATCTTTTTCAGATCTAAAATTGAAAATTTAGTGAAAATAATTTTTCCATGTTTTTATGATTATTTTATTATAAATCGATAAACCGCAACATTGTTTTTCCCGAAAAATTTCGAAATTTTTAACCTAAGATTTTGAACATTATGAGTGTCATGGAATTTTTCCAGAATTTTCATGAGTTTAAATTTCAAATTTTGAATTTATTTGAAATTTTTTGATTTATTTGAAATTTAATAGCTTATTTTTGTAATTTTTGGTCCATTTATGAACAATTTTGTAAATAAAGGTTAATTATGGTCAAATTATTAGTGAAGACTATATTTTGAGTCCTAAGAGGTTAGGGTAATTAACTTATGCATAAATATGAGTTTATGTATTTTTGTGATTATAAAATGTTGAAATCACGCAAATCCGTAAAAACCGAGTAATATACGATATTGGCTAATTAAAGGCGATTTAGCATAAAATTGAGCATGTTCATACATATTATAATGCTGCATTTTTCTTTATGATTGTCATAATTTTAATTTATGTAATTTTGAATTATGTAATTTTACTTAGTATGGCCTTAGATTTTAATTGGTATTTCCCGAAATATATGGGAATACCGATTCGGTTGTAATTTTTATTGTGATCTCGTATCACCGTTTTGTAATTTAATAGATTTATTTTATTTTAAGTTACAAATGTATAATAGGAAATTATGTAATTTATTATGTAATTTTATTCATTAGGAGTTCCAAAAGATGGATTTCTTCAAGAATGGCGATACATAAAGACGGTGTTACCTAGAGATGCGTGCCACAACCGAAGTTCAAGGGACCAATGGAGTTGGTTTCCGAATGTGTAATAGGTTAATAGTTTTTCTTTTTAGGAAAGGCCATACTAGGATTTATTTATTTTTATGCTTGCATTTTATTTTATGTCGCATGCATCGCTAAATCGCCATAACTAAACATGCATCCTCTTTTTTTTTTTTATCGAGTTTATCGACCGTGTCAATTAGAATTATCATAGTTCACCGCTTTAGTTCGCTTAAAACGTGATAGATAATAAATTGACATGACCTCTCGCTAAAACAAACAATTGAGACATAGCCTTACCAAATAGTAGAAACCATGAAAACCTATTTCGCGAGGGAGTGCACTCGGCTACCCCGGGTACAAACCTTGTTACGTAGGGGAAGTGGGTGATAAATGTATAATCCACCGAATTCATGTTGATGAGGGTTTCATCGGCTACCCCGTGCCTAAGTTAATGTGGGTTTGGATAATGGACACATTTATTCGAAATTTGGATTGAACTCAACAAAAGTAATTGATGAGGGTTTCATCGGCTACCCCGTGCCCTTGTTGATGTGTTTTGGGCTATAGATAAATATTAGAGTAATTTTATCGACCAAGAGTTCTAAAAGTAGAATCGATTAAAAGGTTAATCCACCGAGTTATATTGATGAAGGTTTCATCGGCTACCCCGTGCCTAAGTCGATATGAATTTGGGTCTTGGAATCATTTATCATAGTTGGGTAGAGGTCACTATGTAAATGCTTTACTTGTTTTTCAAGTATTAATAAAACGATAAATGTTAAGTTTTCCACTATTCCGTTGTTATATTGTTCTATTTCTTTACCACAATTCATATACGATATCATTTCGTTTTTGATTCAAATCTCCATTAAAACATCGTAACTAAAGACAAAATTTGAATTTGCTTCTAAAACCTCAAACGAACCATTGCTAAGGATCTCTTGTTAAGAGTATAGATTAAAGTTATTCATTATCAAACAGGTTTTGATTCTTGACTAACACATCTACTTACAATGGATTATTTTTCATGTACTTAAATGAATTAAGTACCTTGAAGCGATAAATTGTTTTGGTAATTAGTTTTGTCGAGAATTCGTAATTGACCAAAATAACGCAACCACTTCAATGAAAGTTTTAAGACTAAAACGAACAAATGAAGAGTGAATCTTCATGAATTCAATTTTGCTTCTCAAAGCAAAGACTCATTGAATTAAGTGGGAGCATTCTCTTAAACCGTTAAGATGAGGACGAGGTTCAAGAAGTAAAGATTATAATGGAATTGATACAAGGTAATGTTAAAGGTAAAGTTGTTGAGAATGACGATACTAAACCTATCAATCCCGACCGATAAAGTTTCCATTGTCTTAAATGTTAGACACGAGAAAGGAAACTACCCCAAATTATTGAAGAATCAACAAGTTAGTTGTGGGACATCTAATTGAACTTTCTTCTTTAAATGTTTATTTGATTAAACATAAATTTTGCTAGTATTACTCCGTCAATATTAGAAACCGGTGGTGGTTTTCATCATTATGTTTGATACATAGGATGATTAGAATATGACGACTAGCAACAATGAAGTCGAGAGATAGAGTAATTGTGTACTCAATCTAGTTTTTGGATTTAAAGTTGTACTTAATTATGACTATTAAGTGCATTAACTCTAAATAAGAATATAAACTTGTTAAGATACAAAAGAGGTTTTCACTTTTGTGACCCTATACACCATGATTTGATGTATGGCTAGCCCATCATCAAGGTGATTATATTCTAAACCAAACTAGAATGATATATCATGAAGATGATGTAAGACTCAAATTGGTAACCCAAGATTAAACCTTAAATTTTGGAATGATGAAGGCAAAGAGTTATCGAGTACTCTTGAAACCATTAGATTGTTAATGGTATATGCGTATCTTGTATTCAAAGCAAGATGTCTCGTGCTTTTTGGTTGAAAAGGAGATCGAGGTTGTAAATCATCGATCCAAAATAGGTTGATCATTTTCTTTTACCAACGATTTAAGTTGACGCTAGTATGTTCACTTAATAAGGTAAATAGAGAAATCTTTGAAGAATTTCAAAGAGTTCAAGGAATCACGATTTAGTCGTGATGGGATTATCAAAGTGAAGACTTTGATATAAGCCAAAGGAAATGTGATATAGTATCACAAGTTAATCTCTCTTAGCACGCATTATGAAATAATGTGTGGATGGATAAGAGATCAAACGCTATTCGATATGGTTTGGACTTCAATCAAGTTACTTTAAGTTACTTGATCCTTTTGGGGATTTTATCATTTTTGTCTAAATTATTTTTCCACTAAATCGAATCATATGAGATATGAAATGGTAAGGGTACCATGGTTGTAAGTTTTCACAAGAAACAAATGCTCATTTTTCCCTTGCAATTATCACGAGCTCAACGGGTTTGCGGCTCATGAAGCTGTCTTTCTAAAATACAAGTTTATTTCTAGAAGACAGAGTGGGAGAAATTATTCAAGAGCCACGAAGAATGTTATGTCGCAAGAAACTGGTCTTTTCTTGGCTACATGAGACGTTTTGTGTAAGACATTGTTTCTTCAAAACCTAGGAGGTTAAATTCGTCACTTGTTAAAAATGATGAATTCATGCTACTTTTAAGAAAGCAAAGAGCTTATAACTTACAAAAGAAATTGTTTGATTCAAGTTGATTACTTCTAGAAAGTAATGAACGTATGACTTACATAAGAGTGATTAAGTCACAACTCAATACAAGGCTTAGAGCCATGAGAATCCGAAATAAAGGGCTTGATTAGTGACAAAGGGTTTTGCACTAATAAAGAGATATTTCAAAGCAAGATTGGTTGCAAAGAGTTTTGCACTAATTGAAATGCTTAAGTATATTTGGATCTTCTTAGGGATTGTGTTTCAATATTATGAAATACATAGCGAATGAATCTAAAACCCACTTCTTCAATAGAAGGAATGTATTCAATACAAATCATGAGTTTAGTAGATTCTTGCAATCCTAAGATAATGTGAAACTTAAGAGAGGGTCTTAAGTAGGACATCAATGAGTTAGAATCAACATTTTGATCATGTGATAAAATATTTCTCGATAAGTCGAGAAGTTGTGGTTATACATGAAGTTTAGTGGGAGTTACGGAAATTTTAATTAGTCCGATATGTGGATGACATATTGATCATTAGGAATGATTTAAGACTTTTGGAGTATTATAATACATCTTGAATATCCGGATTTATGAAGATAAATCCACATGATATTAGAGTCAGTAAGAAGTCTTATGTTGATAAGATTCATGACTAGTTCAATTAAATTGAACATATTTGATTGATTTCATTTGCTTCCGCTGCCGAATCAATTAAAAAGAAATGATGTATAACACTTCATATGCTTTAAGTATGATGAATTGTTTTCAAAATCGAATTTAAGTAATCTTTACCAAGTGAGCTATAAAGATTACCCTTAAGTGCTTGCAGAAGCATTAAGGCTATGATGCAAAGTGTTTATGATGCAATATTGTGTAAGGGTGTTACACAAGTGACAATTGACAATTGAGATTGCGCATGGTTTCCGACAAAACCATAATCAAAACACATTAGGATGGTTAAGATACCATTGTGGCAATGTTTATTAAGAAGTAGATTTTCTAGAATCGTTCTAGGCAATAAAGAAAAATGAGAGATATTTATAACGGAAATTGAGTACACTTGCGATCATGAGATGTGCAAGAAGGATGAGTCCCCCCTTTGTGAAAACAGTGGGAGCTATTCTAAGGATAAAAGGCCTATGTCTTGATTGGATCTCGACACGTACTCAGAAAGTTTTGTGATGCAAATGTATACATTACAAAGGAAAACGAGTATGTAGTGAGGTTGAGTAAGGTGCAAGAAATTGATAAAACCTACTAACCAAAGCATTCTCAAAGGCTACACATGATGAGTCATGTCATTTCAATTGAATTGAAATGAACAACTACGTACAAGATCAAATTAGATTATAGAACATGAAATAGTAATCAGGCATTGACTATTCATATGTGATAATCGCATTTGTCGTTCGAGTTTTATTTTTAAAACTCTTTTATTATACTTTGTTACATCCAAACGGGTTGTGGAGACAATTGAACCCCGTTAAAGTGAACACGGATTAACATTGTATTTGCCCATAGTTACTTGCATGAGGTGACGTCTCGAAGTGACTAGAGTGTGAGGCGATTGATGGCAAGTTCAAGTGCCATAGAGTCATGTGAGATGACTAGTCGATCACATAGGCAGATTTTTAGGAACACTTTGTCGGGCCTTATGACCGCTTATAGAGTTCGGCAAATTTATATAGCCTGGTCGTGGCGAGAGCTACTATAGTATTCTAATGAGTCGATTCTTTTGACTAAAGACTATTCACCTAAGATGGCACGATTTCAGATTAACTTTGATTTGTGTTACTACGACCTTCGTAAATGGGGTCAAATGGGCATATTTTGGGTTATGATGGCTGTGGCTAGTCGAAGGGAATGAGTGCGATAGGAATTGTCCATCCCCTTGTCAGGGTTAAAACAATATCTCGGGGCCACTCGAGGAGTAATGAATCGAAATGCGTGGCCACGCTCGGAAGGTATCCGAGTGGATAAATCCGGTCAATCGATTATTCTCGGATCGAGGAAACCACTCTCGATATGATCACTTGCAAGTACGTCCTGAAAGACACCTTGCATTGAGTGGGAGATAGTAATAGGACA
The DNA here is from genome assembly GCF_048544455.1 of Silene latifolia. Taxonomy (NCBI): domain Eukaryota; kingdom Viridiplantae; phylum Streptophyta; class Magnoliopsida; order Caryophyllales; family Caryophyllaceae; genus Silene; species Silene latifolia. The sequence goes on from NC_133529.1 coordinate 41,570,068, forward strand.
AGATAATTGGTGACGCACACTTGTCGAGGACAAGTGGGAGATTGTTGGGAAATGTGTCCTCAACAATAGTGCGATCACATGATTTAAATATCATTATTAAATCTCATTTCAAGAATACGGAAGGGATGATACATTACATATATATAGTCAAATGGTCCACACATATCGGTAATGATTGGCTGGCTAGAGTTTGACATTACTGTCGTGCGACGGTGGTGATCGATTGATCCCTTGAGGTCACACCTAAAGGACGATTCCCTTAATTGAAAAGGTTAATTAGTTGTATACCGTCTGATTAATTAATTCCTTAAAATTGAACAATTCGATTTGTGAGAAAGAGAATATTGATATCTTATTGTAATGGGATTAAATAAGATTTATTTTAGTAATAAAATGCTTTGTTGCTAAAATTATTTATTATTTGAGAAACAATAAAGATAAGAATGAATGGTTAATTATAATTACAAGAAGTTGTGAATTATAATTATATGACCCATTTTATTTATGTGATCAAGCATCACTAGTCAATTTGTTGAATGTAATTTAATTAATTTATAAAATGATATTTATGTGATAAATATGCATTTAATTAATTAGTAACATGTATCATACTACATGTGACATATTGTGTGACAAATGACAAATTGACAAAAATAAAATGGTAGTCCATTTTATACATAATGGACCGAAAATAGTGGGTGTGTTAGTGGGTTTTGGTTGTTTTATTTTATTTGATAAAATAAACATCATGATGACTACTCTTGACTAGCCTTACAACCTACTCCACTTTCTTACACACCTATATTTTTGATAAGAGAAAAAGAAAAGCAATGATGCTCCTTTGGGCTAGAGTTGGGCGGCACACACACTCTTAATTGAGTAGTGTTGGTTGCTTTATTTTTCTTAAAATACTACCATTCATAAAACATGCAAGATGTTCATGTAGAATTTCCTCTCTTCTCTCTCTTCCATCTTCATCAAAAAGGATGAGATTTTAATCTAAATTGTTCATATAAATTACTAAGATTACTAGAAGTAGTATATGAGTATTAGTAATAGATTTTAAGGTAAACTACAATACAAACATCTAGTACATGTTTATTTGTGGGATTAAGGGATTGTCTTGGGTGCTACTAATTGGAGGGCTTCTAATTTGAAGTCAAGAATGTTCATCCATTAATGGAAAGCTCAAGAACTAACAAGAAGGAGATCTTGTTAGTGCCCATTATGACCGAAATCTTTATGGTGAGAAAATGTTTTCTTATCTTATTTTATTAATGTTTGCATGCATAAAATCCACATTTAATTTTATGACAAATTAATTTTAACATATATGAGTATGTTAGTATGTATATAGATCTACATTTCCTTCACCCATGACACCCTAGTGCCTTTAATCAATTGTTTACAACCCTTTAATTCATCTTGCTTGTTTATTTTCATTGCTATTTCAGTTTAGTAACCTTCTACATCAACCCAATTTGTGACACCCCTTAGACACCACTAGTTGCAATAGAAATCTCATTTCAACTCCCGTCCCTTGGGATCCGACCTTTACTTGCCTCTTTACTAATTGTAGAGTTGTTTGTGGAGCTATAAATTGTGTTTTGATTCGACCGTGACCAACGACCACATCTTAATTTGTGAACACTTAGCGGGATCGCATCACCATGCTCGTTCGATTGCAATGAGGACCAGGCTTTACATGGTGGACTTCACTCGAGTGTGCAACTACTGGGAAAACAAGTTGAAAAGTGAAGATGGCCCCTTAATTAGATGGATCGTACCATGGTGGCACCTCAAATCTGTCACTGGAGTATCTTCCCTGGATCCTACCCGAGCTGTTCGCATTCCCGGTTTGGAGTTTATGATATGCATCTTCCCGGAGAGGTTGATGAGGCAGGTTGGATTGAAGAAGATGATCCCAAAGCTTGACACTATCCCGCAAACTGCCGTGGCGCTTACTACGGAGAATCGAAGAGAGTGGGCCATCAAATGGGCTCAGAGGAATTCTTCTGTCAGTGCTCTATGAGTGTCGGATTCCTATATGCGGTGGAGAAAAGCTACTACTCCGGAGGAACGCAAGAGATTGAGGAAGCGTGAACCTGTTGACTACAAGGTTCGCGATGTGGAAAAGGAGAAGGAGAAGCATCTAACCGAGGGAGAGGAAGAAGCCGGGTTTCGAGTTGTTCATCCTTCGAAGAAGCCGAAGACTTATCCTGCCGTCGAGATGGTGATTGGCAAGAATGGCAAAGCGAGACCATGAGAGAGACCATTGGTGATTAGGTCGAAAGTGGCGCAGGAGCGTCCGGCTCGAGGTCGTGACAAGAAATACGATAAGAATGACAAAGGCAAAGGGAAAATGGAAGAGTAGCCTATGTATTTTATTATTATTTATTATTATTATTATTGTAATAAGAAGGTGGGGTTTTTAGAATCCTAGCCTATTTATTTTTATTATGATTTTATTATGTAACGTATTATTATTATGAATGAAATAAAAGAGGTTGATTGGTTATGAAACCGTTGTGGTTTTCTTTTTTCATTATTCTTGTCGAATTTCAAATGCATTTGCAAATGTCCTTCTATTTACATTTAAAGCGATTAAGTGGGTCATATCCCGTGAAGGATTGCCTACGTATTCATTAAAAATGAAATCAAACCCTTGCGCGTAGTTCGAGTAAATGTAAAAGAATAATTGTTCTAAGCAAGAGCTTGTAATGAACTTTTAGAAAATAAGCATGTGCTTTACTTACTCCGAAAATGCACTTTAGTTTATTTGATGATATGAGAATGACAAATTGTCAAAATGCAAGAGCAAGATGACATTAGTTTGATTCAGCTTGGCCAGGGGCCGTTTATTTCGTGCCACAAGAGCGACACGTGAGGTTACGCGAGGCGCGCTTTTGCTCCTATTCTAGGCATAATAACATTTTAATTGGTCAAGGTTTGTTGGGTTGGCAAATTCGTTCTCGTCTAGGTCTGTGATCCTAACCGCACCCCCTGGAAGTATGGACTTGACTAGGAATGGCCCGACCCAATTGGGTTTGAATTTTCCTCGTGGATCGACAGGTAAAAGAGCCCTAATGGATTTGAGGACTAAGTCTCCTTCTTTGATGTTCCTTGGCTTAACCCTTTTGTTGAAGGCTCGTTTGATACGCGCCTGATATGTCTGCACATTATGTAATGCACGTAACCTTCGTTCATCCAGGAGGATGAGTTCTTCATATCTGTCCCTCTTCCATTCAGCTTCGGGTATTTGACTTTCGAGTAAAATACGCAAGGATGGTATTTCTAGCTCGACTGGTTGTACGGCTTCCATGCCGTAGGTCAAATAGAAAGGAGTAGCCCCAGTGGGCGTCCTAACGGATGTACGGTATCCCCATAAAGCAAAGGGTATCTTGCTTGGCCAATCTTTATAGTTGTCAATCATTTTCTTGAGAATTGTGACAACGTTTTTATTTGCTGCCTCTACCGCGCCATTGGTTTGTGGTCTATATGGCGAGGAGTGGTGATGCTTGATTTTGTACTTGGCTAGCAATTGTTCAGTCTCAGCTTGGAAATGTGATCCATTGTCACTGATGATCTCATGTGGGCAACCATATCGACAGATGATATTGGTTTGTATGAACTTTGCCACGTTCTTGGCTGTAAGACTGGTGTAGGAAGCCGCTTCTACCCATTTGGTGAAATAATCTATTGCTACTAGGATAAAACAGTGACCTTCTGTTCCGGCTGGAGAGATTTTGTCGATGATGTCAATTCCCCAAGCAGAAAATGGCCGGGGAGATGTCATGGTGTAAAGCAATGAGGGAGGAACATGTTGCACATTCCCGAAGATCTGGCAATTATGGCAATGTCTCACATATTTGATGCAATCAGATTCCATTGTGGTCCAATAATATCCTAAACGTGTGATTTTCTTTGCCATCATGGGTCCACTCATGTGAGGGCCACATTCTCCATCATGGACTTCTTCCATCACTTTTCGGGCTTGTGAATGATCAAGACAACGTAGGATTACACCAAGAGGTGTTCTTTTGTATAGCTCTCCTTGCATGAGGACGTATTGGGAAGCTAGTAAACGGATAGCGCGTTGTCCCCTTTTGTCCATTTCCGGTAGATAGGTGCCGTTGAGTTTGAATTTTACGATTGCTTGGAACCAAGGCTCCTCTGTAATTTCCTCTTCATCAGTGATTTGGTGCACATAAGCTGGCTCTGATCATCGTTCGATGCATAAAGGCATTTCTACCATACTATCCGGCATGTTAATCAAAGATGCGAGTTTTGCAAGAGCATCCGCGAATTGATTTTCTTCTCGAGGTAGATGTAAGTAGGTTACTTGATCGAAGAATTGGGCTACTTGGTCTATTCTGGCCTGATAAGGTGCCAAGCTTTCGCTTCGGATTTTCCAAGATCCCGTAACTTGATTGATGATCAAAGAGGAATCCCCATGTACTCGAAGATTGGTGTATGCTCGCCTTTAGGAGAAATGAGCAAAACCCCTATTCCAAATCATCTTAAGTTCGATGCTCCATCAAAATAGAGGTCCCAGGAGTCCACATCTGTTTGGAGTATATCCTCATCCGGAAATGACCAAGTGTCTATCGTTTGTGTATCATTGATGGGATTCTCTGCTAAGAATTCGGCAACCCCTTTATGACTTTCAAAGGTACATATTTAAGATCGAACTCAGAGAGAATCAAAGTCCATCTCGCTAGACGTCCATTGAGAACGGGTTTCTCGAAGAGGTATTTGACAGGATCCATTTTGGAAAATATTTTGACGGAGTATGTAGCTAAGTATGTAATGGCGTAGCTTCTTCGTTGCCCACACAAGAGCGAGGCATGTCTTCTCGAGTGGTGTGTATTTGCACTCGTACTCCAAGAACTTCTTACTAAGGTAGTAGATGGCTCTTTCTTCTTTTCCTACGGTTTGAGCTAGCATGGCGCCCATGGCCGTTTCAGTTACCGTGAGATATAAACCAAGAGGTTGATCTCATTGAGGTGGCATGAGCACTAGCGGTTTGGCTAGTATTTCCTTGATTCGATCGAAAGCCGTCTGACAGTCATCATCCCACATGGTGTGATCTGTTTTCTTTAACTTCTTAAATATGGGTTCGCAGATCATGGTGAGTTTCGATATGAATCGACTGATGTATTGTACCTTGCCTAGGAATCCCTTAAATTCTTTCTCTGTTTGAGGTTGCGGCATTTCGATTAAAGCTTTGATCTTTGTAGGGTCTATTTCTATACCTCGTTGGCTAACCACGTATCCCAGGAGTTTGCCAGATGTCACTCCGAATGCGCATTTCTGAGGATTGAGCTTCATGTTGTACTTCCGTAGCCTCGAGAAGAATTTGCGAAGGTTCGCAATATGTCCCTCTCTTTCCTTGGACTTGACAATCATGTCATCTACGTATACCTCAACTTCTTTATGCATCATGTCATGTAAGAGCGTAGTTGCGGTTCGTTGGTATGTAGCTCCGGCGTTGATTAACCCAAACGGCATGACCGTGTAGCAATAGGTCCCCCATTGAGTGACGAAGGTGGTCTTATGCATGTCCTCTAAGGCCATCTTGATCTGGTTATATCCCGAGTATCCATCCATGAAGGATAGAAACGCGTGATCCGTCGTATTATCCACTAATATGTCGATATGTGGTAGAGGAAAGTCATCCTTAGGGCTAGCTTTGTTTAAGTCTCTAAAGTCAACACAAACACAGATTCTCCCATCCTTTTTGGGTACGGGTACTATGTTAGCTACCCAGTCTGAGTACTCGGAAACTTTGATGAACCCGGCTTTGAATTGTTTATCGACTTCTTCTTTGATCTTAAGAGCCCATTCTGTCCTCATTCGTCGAAGCTTCTGTTTCACGGGTTTGAACCCTAGTTTGATCGGGATTCTATGCTCTGCAATCTCCCTGTCGATCCCTGGCATATCTTTGTAGGACCAAGCAAAAACGTCTTTGAACTCGTATAGGAGGTCTATGAAATTGGCCCTTTCGGTGGGGCTCAGGGTTGTCCCTATCCTAAGTTCTTGGGGTTCTAGTTCAGTTCCTACGTTGATGGGTTCAGTATCTTCTATCACTGGTCCCCCTTCCCCCTCTTGTAGTATTTCTTTGGCTATGTAGGGAGGTATCTCGATCGAGTCAGGGTCTGGGTCATTCTCATCATCATCGTAAACAGAATTGCATTCAAGATAACACGAAGAGTAAGCAGAACCTGATTTATTCATATTAAGTTTTGAGAAAAGTTGAAACAAAGAAGCCATCGATCGTGGTCGGTGGCGGCAAGGGACACAATGGTGGGACATTTCCCGAACTACTGTTGCTATTCGACACTAAGCTAGGAGAAACGAGGGGAGTGGGAATGACGACGGGAGGAGACTCTCTAGGAACTTCTCTAGACTTCGACTCTGACTCCGACTCTGACTCTGACTCGAATTCATCGTCTTATGGTTCTCCTTTGAACATCTCTCCTTCTCCAGTAGTGAGCTTGAAGAGTCTTCCTTGATTGTTTGTCCACTTGATCGGTTTTCTCCATCCTTTCTGCTGATTGGTGTTGATTTTTGTGATTAACGCGGTAGGGTTGAAGTGATCGTCTTGAAGTATCATAGTAATGATCTCGTCCTGCGCGGCTCTAACAAATCGATCTTCTCCAAATAGTAGACTCACGGTGATGGTTGGAGAAATGGTGGAGTAGTTCCCTTCATTTTCTATTGCATGAACTTCGTCTTCGACTGGGGAAATGAGATGTGAACAATCTATGGTAGATTCTTCATTTGTAATCACTAGAACTCCAAGAGGATTCTTAGTGTTGTTAGGCTTGCCTCCAGCCTCCAGGTGGTATTGGTAGGCGACCGTCTTCAATCATGTCTTGAAGTACATTTTTCAATTTGTAGCACTTCTCTGTATCATGTCCCTTACCTCTATGGTATTCGCAGTACGAATTCTCGTACCAGAACTTGGATTTCTTTTCTGGTTCAGGCGTAGGGCCTACGGGTTGAAGTTTCCCGAGTTTCATCAATCTTTTCAGAGCGTTGGAATATGTGTCCCCTAGATTTGTGAATTTTCTTGGAGGGGTACTCTTCTTAGATGGCTCAAGGAGGTTAACTTCATCAGTCTTGCTAGTAGAGCCGTAAGAACGACTTGTTGAGCCTTGATATCCACGACCTATCGTTTTGGACAAGAGCCCTTTACGAATGTCATCTTCGATCCTTGTCCCTAGTATGGTCAAATCTTTGAAAGTCTTGATGTTTTGATACCTCAAATGATTTGCATAGATGGGCTTTAGGTTGTCCACGAATTTCTCCACAAGGGTAGCCTCATCCGGACGTTCAACAAGTTGAGTACTAGTCTTCCTCCACCGACTTAGGAAATTGGTGAAACCTTCTTTGTCATTTTGGGTAAGAACCTCTAAAGTGCGCATGTTGACTTGGATTTCAGCATTATCCGCATATTATTTAGCAAACTCGATTGCGGCATCGTCCCAAGTAGCGATTTTCTTGTGATCTAGCGAATAGAACCATTGTTTTGGGATGGTGTCAAGAGATGAAGGAAAGATCCTTAAGAACATCTCGGGTTTAATGCCTTTGATAGACATGTAATCCTTGAAGGCACGGATATGGTTCAAAGGGTTTTCATGCCCCTTGAATTTAGGGATATCCGTCATGTTGAAGTTGGTTGGCAACTTGGAACTCACGGCCTCATACTTGCGATTATTCTCCCTATAAATGTCATCCCCTTTAAGATACATAAATTGCTCCTCTAAGTATTGGAGTCGTTTCTCAACTGCAGTCATACCCATGGGAGGGTTTTCGTCCCCGAAGTCATTCACGAAGTCATCAGCGATTTCACTTTCTCGAGGAGGCATCCTCGTTTCCACGGCATATATTCGGCCCTCAATGGTGTCAAGGCGATCATACACTTGGTCTTGAGTAACTTGGAGACGAGCTAGCGCGGTTAGGATTTGATCATTACTATCCTGGAGTTGATTGAAGTTCACGTCGCTTGTTTCAGGCATCTTGGAAACTGAATAAGAGATCGACGATGAATCAAAACACGATCGACCACTCTAGCACACTTACTTGAAAAGAAATGTTTTGACTCATGAAGTGGGAGTGTGCCACTTGTGTTAGTGAGTTTTGAGGAAATGACAGAGTTTGAAAAAATGTTGGTCCTAGTCAACTTTAGTGTAGTTATAGGAGTGGACTCGAAGTGAGGTTTTGAAATGGGTTTTGAGGCCCAAACTTTGACTCGACAATTGGACAGAGTTTCGGCTTGTTTTGCGCTAATATTAGGCCCAAGTTCGAAATTTTACATTTAAAGAAGGATTTTGAATTTTACAAAAATCGTCATGGTTTTGTTTAGAAAAGGGTGATCACGTATGGTACAAAAAATATACAAGCATTATAACAGGATGCTGAGTGTATTTAAATGGGTTTTGGTTTAAAGGGTGGGTTGCCATACCGAACAATCAAACCCGAAGTCTGTGGAGAGGCTCGTACCGAACAAGAGTAAGGCCGATTCCTAGTCCATTTCCTCAAGTAGTGAAAGTCCTTGATACAAACAAGAGTAAGCACCATGGTATGGATGACGTCAATCGCTATCCATCCTTAGGCCCAAATAAGAATTAGGACCGTTTAGATGGGACGATTGGTCAAATGGGTTGGGTTGGGCCTAGGAAGGCCGAATAAACGATCTAGGAAGACCGAGTTATGAAAACCGACAATTGTCTTGTACAAACTATTCCCTAACCTTGTTCAAGTTTCACCCTTTTGGCTACACGTAAGTGTATTATCCCCAGCGGAGTTGCCAAACTGTGGACATGGGCCACGGGGGCGCTTGGGAAACAAGCGTTTGCATTTGTGGAGTCGCCACCAATTTATTGTGGAAAATTGGAAACCGTTCGAATACCTCGTGCCATGTCAAGACACAAAGTAGTGACATGAACACCAAGAACTCGTTACCCTTAGCATTCTATGTCTAGAATGACTCTCGTGGATGCCAATGAACACGGATGTTCACAGAGATCTGGAGTAAGGGGTGAGGGTACGTATTAGGAAGCTCTTTTGATCGAACACCTAATCCCGCCCGCCTCGATAGCGGCCTCTACTAATGATTAGGGAAAATCCTCTATACTTGATATATTGTCGATTATATGCATGCAATGCAACATCCAATGTTTTAATCCTAGCATGTGAAGATTAACACTAAGTCGGTAAATAATTAATTTAATCATACAATTGGGTCGAAGTTGGAATTAAGATTTATTACATGTGAAAACATACAAGTGACAAAAAGTACAATGATAAATACAATAAAGGAAAATTACAATAATGAAATTACAATAATTACATCGGGTTTAATGATTTATGTCGAAAATACATCTAAAACGGATAATTTGGAAAAAGAAAAAGAATAAACAAAAGAATTAACGAACAGAAATTAGGGTGATAATACGAATAATAGTTAATTAATTACGTAAATAAAACTAGGTCAAAGCAACACGGGAGTTCAGAGACAGAAATCAACCAGGAACAGGCGCAGCAGAGCTGCGTCCTTTGGAAGAAGCGCGCGATTTCTTTGCGTCCGTTCTGGCTCGGCCTCGATTAAATTTGCTTAAAGCCGGAATTGCAAATTGTTAGTATTCGTTGGTGATTTAAATGATTGATTAATATTATTCACTCGGATGAAAGTGATTAGCAGATTATTTACATATGATTGATGGTCATGAAAGCAATAAACATGGACGAAAACGATTAATACGAATTATTTACAAGATTAAAGAGGGTTAATTAGCAAATTAATAACTAAACGAATTAATTAGGTTAAATATGATGAATTAACGACGGATTAATGATAAATATGATAATAAACAGGTGAGAATATATCAAAGGTCGAATTCCATAAACCCAATATGAATGAATCGAATCTCTACAACCCGGATTGACTTTAATGACGAAAACCCGCAAATATTGGTTACTTGGGATTTAAGTCGGGAATTTAATGACGGATTAAATACTAATGACGATTAATAATATACATGTTAGAATTATTATGCTTTTATATATCAAAGAATCGAAGAACAAACGAAAGAAAATAAAAAACAAACGAATTGACAAAAGACGAAGGAAGAAGAAAGGAAGCAGGAACTGCGGCAGCCTCACGAAGAGGCGCGCGTGATGCTGCGTCCCTTCAAGAGGCGCGGCGATTCTGCGTCCTTTCTCGACGGTTGTCCTCTGATAATCCGTAAAAAGGGTTTTAAACAAAGGGTTTTAGAAATCGGTTTTAATTGTATTTTCGGCATAAATCTTGCAATATGATTGCAAAAAAATAAATAACAATAAATAAAAGAAGGATTTACACCCTCAGACTTACATGTTTGACGAAACGAGATGAACTAAGTTAACGTTTAGTGATGCTCGACTCGAATGTAGACGAAAGTGCCCTCGTGAGAGGAAAACGATTAAGATTAAAGTTGATTATGGTGGAGTTGGTCAAATTGGTCGGTCATGCAAAACGAGGCTGGTACTCAGAAAGATCCGAGCTTACGTGGTCGAAAGTTCAAGCACGTAGACGCCAAAAAGTAAGAACGTGGTCTAGAATGCAAAGGGAGAAGAGAAGGGCGGACACTCGCATGAGAAATATGCGAGACCGAAGGTCTCTATTTATACTAATCACGTGGAGGAAGTAGGGTTTTTCGGAGAAACTTTGGAAGTGAATCTCGAAAAGATATGAAAAGATACGAAAAATACGCAGAAAAGGACTTGGGAAGAGGCGCAGCAGGCACTGCGTCTCTTGGAAGAGGCGCAGCACCTGCTGCGTCTATTCCCAAGTGGTTTCCTCCTGCGGAAGAAAGATTTCCGTGTTTAGTTTATGGAATAACGGAATAATTTGGTTTTCCTTAATATTTTGTGTGAATATTACGGGAAATTGTTTACCAAAGACTAAAAGATTTATAAAATATGGAATAGAAATATCCGGAACATTCCAGAACATTCCGACTCGGCATTTTAACGGTTGTCAGAAAATGAAGACGGTTTTAGGCTCGGACTCCAAATGTACTCTAATTACTGTCAAAACGACCGTATCGGCACGCAGATGACAATTAAGAGGTAGACATAAATGTTTGAGCGATCACTTGACGATAAACTTACGAACTGTCATAAATCATTCCGCGTATCAAACATGCGGCCCAATCATCACCGGATGGTTTGCGGGAGGTGCAGAAATGAGGTATCTACAAATTTTAAGGGAGAAAGAGGGGGCGGTCGCTCACGTGAATATTATGGTGTGTGAAGGTGGGTATTTATAGAGGATTGTGAGGTGGTAAGTCGGTTGAGTTTCCTTGGAGGCTAAGGAGGAGGCCTAAAGAGGCGCGAGCCACCTAGTGCCACAATGGGGTGTCCTGTCCTTTTCAATTTGGACGTGGCCTTTGTTCTAACCAATGTTTTGTTGGTTGTGATTTGTGGTTTTATGTGATTTATTAGCTGTGTGAGCTTCTTCTTGGGTGTTATTTGGGGTAGGTAGTTTGTGCGCTTGACTCGGGTTTGACCCGTGTTGAGACGGGATTTGAATTTTGAGTCAGTTTTTGGCCCGGTGTCAGTTTTGACTCTAATTAGTGTCATTTTAATGCAAATGGCATGATAAAACAATTTATGGCATTATTTTTGACATTCGAGACCCGGGTTAACTCACCTTGACTCGAGTTGCGGGTTTCTGAGTTAGTTTTGGGTCCGAAGACGGTTTTAACTCTAAATAGTGTTGCTTTAATGCAAATGAAGTTACAAAACCATTTTTGAAATCATTTTTCATATCCGAGTAATTCATTAAACTATCTTATGTAAAGCCAATCCACGCACGCATATAAAAAAGACGTTATAGTCCGATCATCATCGGGTGGTTTTTGGAAGGTGCAAATACCGGGTATCTACAAAGCCCCCACTTTGACTGAGGCTTGGACGGGGCAAAAGTCAAAGTATAGCCCCCAGGTGAATCGAAGATTATAACTTGAAGACCATTGCGACGTTGAGGCGACTCAAAAGGGTTTGAGCCAAGGACCTGCCATCGGGAAGAGCGACGTCGAGGCGAATCGGGGATGCGAGTCAAGGACCTACCGTCGGGAACATTTTAGAGTTTGTCGACTGTCGATGCGGGTCGTTTAATGTTTATTAGACTACGTATAAAGGTTCGCCAGCCATAAGAAGGAGTCATACGTGAGGCATCTTCAGGATATGTCCATGATTTGCTTCTTGCTTGTGCGTAGAGGCTTGCCAGCTATTGAAGGTGGCGTAGAGACTCGCCAGCCATTGAAAGTGTGTAGAGGCTGGCCAACTATCGATGGTCGAATGATCGACTGCGGGAAATAGTCTGAAACGTCGGGCATATTTCAAGATATTGTCTAGTAATAACTTCCAACCAGGTTGACGTTGATAGGTTTGGCTAGGGAGCAACGAACTCCAACTTGCTAGGGGTCCTAAACGAACTTTGTGGGGATACATCATCTAAGAAAGGCCCTCTAAGATACCATTTAAGGAGAGCGTCGCGTTAGGATCGTGAATGATGTTGCGAGGATCTTTGAAAGACCTGTGTGACTTCCATTTGAAAACCGACACTCACTGGGGAGTTAGAAACTTCTCAGGACTCGCTGGGGATATGAGTTGCCGCTCGTTGGGAGGTAGCGTATGTCATGTAATCGACGCGGTTAAAGCCCTTGGACTTGACAGGTCGGCGTTTGTTGGGAAGAACCCAATACTCAGTTGGAGTGCGTTTTTCTTCTCAAGATTATCTGCATGGTTAGTGACCACACAAATCCGCAGTCGCATAGACAAGCACGTAGGCAGGCAAGCATATAAGCACGCAAGCACAGAAGCATGTGAGCAAATAACATATAAGCAACTAGCATGTAATATCTCACGCGAGAGGAGATAGGAGTTTCAAAAGTTGTGAAACTTAATATTGAGTCTTGTTGCTCGCATATCCGTGATTTGATAGATTGGAGACACGTGACCGTTGCGACATTGACTCACACGGACGCATACTGACAGACTGACAAACAGACGGTCGTGAACGTGATATAATTTTAGGTATTGACACGACACGAGGGTGACTCTGACAGACTTTTCTTATGTGTGTGCAACTCCTTAGCCAAGAAAGGGTGACAACGCGTATCAGATCCTTGGAGTAGAAGGTCCGCTCGGTTGGGGAACACGAACTGATTATCTTCTCCAGACATGTTTGCATCAGTTTGCTTGTTTGAGATCCCTTCTCGAGTTTTGATGATTCGGAGAGCGGAACCAACATTTTGCCATCGTCCAAACCGAGCACTAGGCTAAAGGTGGTTTATTTTGAACTTTAGTTAGACGTAAGGGATGAAGGACGAGTAACATATCGGAAGGGAAGCCCCCAGAGTGAGAAGGTGAGAAATTGGCAAAATGAAGCATTGCGTGACGCATTTAAGAAGGAGTCCCCCAGTAAAGAGGTATAGCATTGAGCGTGCAGCTGAGTGAGTTGGGAGTGATGGATGAAGAGGCATGTGCGGTTGTGTAAGGTGTGTGCAGTTATAAAAGTGGTATGCGGTTGTGTCCTTGTTTGGAGGACTGCCTACGTATTCGCGTGTTTGCAAAATCAAACCAGATCGTAGTTCTTGCTGGGTGTAAAATGGGTTGCAAATTAAAGGTGTGTGATGCGTGTCATTTATATGATGTTTTAAACCCTATTTTACACGCATTTCAAAGCTCAAATATGTAGTTTATGCTACTATTTCCCTATTTCCGTCTACTTTCGTGTTTTTGTATAATATTGCAGAAATGTGAAGAATCCAGCGGAAATTGAGCCGAATCCGTCCCTAAGTACTAAGCATTGCATTTGACATGGAGTAAAGACTCGGGAAGCGAACTTGGTGTGCGTTTCGAGGCCTGAAAGACAAATTTACGAGAGCTTCAGAAGCGAATTACCAGCTACAGCAGTCTATAGACTGGCCTACATGGTCTATAGACTGTCAGAATGCTTCTCGACATTGCAGCCTTGTTCAGATGGCCATATCTCGAGTTCTAGACCTAATAATCAAGTGATTCCAATTGGAGGTGAAAGCTTATCCTCTTAGCTTTCCAACGCCGCATAGAACGCCTAATTTTACCAAGTAACGAAGAAATGGCAGTTGTTTTAAGATCGGTGCGCGCTGCAGGAATTATTAGAAGCTACTGTACAGCGCCTGTGGTCGATCGACTGGTCCAAGTGGTCGATCGACCACCCCACGAGCTGATACGCAATTTAAAGAATCGAGAATTCCAAAGCCCATTATAATTAGGTTTAGGAATAAGAGTTACGTAATATTTTCTATATAACGTAACCAGAGGCATCAGTTTATGGGGATCGAAATTTAGGAATTAATTAGGGTTCTTCTTAAAAGATTGTTTTAGTTTAATTCTCCGTCAATAAAGTTTACTTTCCGCACTTGGTTTTGGTATTTCCTATTCAATCCTCCTTACGGTATTCTTCGGTTCCTTATGTTCAGTTTATTGCTTTAATTCCTCCGTAGTTAGAATTGTTAGTTGAGATTTCCCAAAGCCATATTATTGTTTTATGTTATTCATTTGCTTAGTTAATTTAAATATGAATTCGTTAGCTTTGTTTGATGATATTATTGTTGTTTTTATCATGAGTATGAGTAGCTAAATCAACCCCGCTAAGATGTAGGGGAGCTATAGCGTAGATGGCATAAATTATAGGCGATTTTGATTCGCGGTATGGTCGATCGACCAGTACCCCTGATCGATCGACTGGTTACGCGTCTGGTTTTGCTTTGTTTATTTCGTTAAGTACTCTATCTTTCAATGAGACCGAGAGGAGATGACACGGCTATCGCAACCCTATCAAAGATAAAACCTAACGGTCTCAACTAAAATGTAGCAGAGGCAGTCGAGTATCGAATCCACAGGGAGGAAATGTAATTATAGCTGTCTATTCTAATCCTATGGTAACAATTGGGGGTTGTTTAAATTTTGATTTCTAAACTACGAGAATTAAAGCGGTAAATTACGATTTAACTATCAAAAAGAGAGGGACATGTCGGGAATTCGGTTCACTACGGCGGTCAACAACTCGTGATAAATGACTCGGACGAACTAATGTGAGACGGATGTTAGAAGGTCCTTTCGGTCCACTTCCTACCCTAAAATACCACTAACTTAACTTTCGTCCTCATTAGGGTAGTCTACTGTTTATAGCAGGCCTATTTAGTCCAATCTTTCGATCCAGGATTAATTGTAGCCAGTTTAATGGGTGACATAGAAGCGTGCACTCAACTAGGTCGGGAATTACAGTTAAATTGCTATAGTGACAGTGGTCTTTTAATCAATTCGTCCGATTCATTCACTACGTCGTCATTTTTCTACCGCAGATCCCCTAATCCCAACATGAAAGGGGTTTAGCTACGCATGTTCGTAATTAATCTAACAAATGAGATAAAATTCCAAAGAAAACATGATGAATAACAATAAATTGCAATAATAGATAAACTAGGGCAAAAGAATAAATAAGGCAAACAAGGAATTAATGCAACAAGAAGGTTAATTATTATTGAGAGAAGAAGAAGATTACAATCCAAGCAAATTCCGGCGTAAAGAACCCGAAATCCAATGAAGCAATCCCGAAACAAGAGTAGCAGTCGAAAAAGTAAAAAGTAACGTAGGAAAGTAGCAGTAGTTCTCTAATGTAAAAGCTTGATAGTAAAAAGAATGACTAATAACCTAGTAAATCATAGGTTAAATAGCCAAACCACAAAGTGTTTATGCGGAAATAAGTAAAACATGGACTGATTAAAGCCCATAAAGCCGAAAACCTCTCGATCGAGTGGATTAAACCACTCGATCGACCAATATCTCAACAGAAGTCCCTCGATCGACCAGCTTCTTACTCGATCGAGGACTTGGTCATCTGCAGCTTACTCGATCGACTAAGGGATAGCTCGATCGAGCATCAGGGAGTCTAGAAACCACTCGATCGACCAACAAACAACTCGATCGAGTACTTTTATCTTCAATTCAGCTCACATCTTCATCCAAGTGCCTCATAATGCGTGCCACGACACTTCCAAGTGCAGTAACTCACTCTGGGACAATCCCGTCTCCTCTAAATGCATGCAAAAAGGACAAAAAGGGATATGGTTCCACCACTTCCGCGATCATTCCTACAAAAAGGACAAAATACACCAAAGTAGCCAATTCGGGGCAAAATACCATAAAAATAGTATAGAAATGCATAGAAATACGTGCTGAAATAGGCCAAAAAGACTATATATTAGGCACGTATCAAATCTCCCCAAACCAAACCTTTACTCGCCCTCGAGTAAACTCAAAACTAACTAGTGGAACGGAAATGATAACTCAGAGCTAGCTTAACTTGTCTACTTGAACCGATTTAATGCAACAGAAATCAACAGTTAAAGCCAAGCAGTCAATACGCAAACGAATTATAAGCTGTTTAGAAATAAAGCTGACCTATCGACCTTGCAAGACCAACAAAACTGGACTCTCACGTGGTCACTCTTCTCTCATGAAGCAAAGGGCAAATGTAATATGTAAAAGAGAGAAGAAAAGACAGTCACTCACCTAACTGCGACCTACATAGCATGTATGCAACAAAAATGAAAGACAATTCAAGTACTAATGCACAAATTCCAACCAATAATGTCCGTCACAGCCGAGGGTTTGCAATTAATATGGGAATAGTGAGGTTCAGGTGAGAAAGGCAAAACATGTTATGGAAAAGTGGAGGTAAAAGCGTCAAGCTAGTCCTAACAAGACCATAGTGAAACCATCCGGATCTCAACTGACTGAAAGACTAAGTACTAGTGCCCTTCACTTGGCACAAAACTCACTAAACTCAAACACAATCTCCTCAAAAAATGTGGGATAAAACGGAGGAGTTAGACGGTCACAAACTTCCCTTTTAAAGACACCGTCTGAAACGACTAACTGAACAACAACTCTTGTCGATTGTACATCTTCGAACATCTTCTCAACTCTGACAAGAGGGTACAATTTTTTCACAGTCTCTCTTTCTTTTCTTTTTTTTTCGTTTTTCCTGTACTTTTTCTTTTTTTTTTTTCTTTCTTTCTTTCACGTTCTCTTTTTTTTTCTGTTTTTCATATATTTTTTTTTTCCTCCTTCCTTAATACAAACACCAACTCCAACAAGAATTACGAACCAAACTGCAATGGAAGACATACCACAAAAGACATACTAACTAGCTTGACTAGGCAGGCTTAGTTTGGAATGTAGCTAATGGGTCAAAAAGGCAAGTTTTGGCTAAAGTGGAGCTAAATGGGTGAAGATATAAAGAAAGGGGAATTTGCAAGACCCTCCCTGCATGTGACACCAACCGCAAACCCGAATATGTGCATTTGACGAGAAATTGAATGTCATAAATGTGCAAATGAGACAACATGCTATGCAAGGAGTACTACTCTCAAAATTCCTAATGAACTGGTCATGAATGTCACCAGTTATGGCTCTAAAACTCAGAATTTTTAAGTAGTTTGCCAGTTTATAGGTCAAGTCTAAAAATCAAACCTTATATTTGAACAGAAATTCGTAGATTATGCGTATGACAAAGCTAAAGACTATCAATAAAAGTGCAAGGCTCAAATAATATGACAAGTTATAGTGCAATTTCATCACGGGAATCTACCGTTCCGACTCAACCTATATGCAAAAATAAACGTGAAATGTTTGTGAATTTTTGAAATTTTTCTAATTTTTTTATTTTTTTTGATTTTTTATTGAAAATAAACAACAATGCAGGCAAGAAATTAAACGTGAATGCAAAACAAATGCAGATGCAGACTCAAAAGGATGCAATACCCTCCCCAAACCAAAACGGACAACGCCCTCGTTGTCCTCCAGCATACACCAGCAGAAAGATGGGGGATGGGGGTATACAACCAGCAAAATAAAAAGATAAAGGAGACAAAAAATAAAAAGAGTAAGTTACATACAAAAGCGAACTTCCCCAAACCAGCCAGAAAACTGGGAAAGTGAGTAGACCAGTAGCTACTCGTCGTCGGCACCGCCGTCACCCAGGTACTCCGACTCAACAAAACGGTCTCCCCAAACCAGCAACAGACAAGGTGGAAACTCAGTCGTCATCTCAGCCGATCCTCGGGGACCGGGTGTGAACGGAGGGTCGGTCTCTCCTCTC
Source organism: Silene latifolia (assembly GCF_048544455.1). NCBI lineage: Eukaryota > Viridiplantae > Streptophyta > Magnoliopsida > Caryophyllales > Caryophyllaceae > Silene > Silene latifolia. The sequence goes on from NC_133529.1 coordinate 41,588,273, forward strand.
TCGGCGGCTCATTTGTGCCGCCTGCTCAGCCCGTAGCCACACCTCTCGTGCTACCGGTGTCTCCTCCGGCTCCTCCTCTGAGTCAGAAGGTAGTGGAGGGTACCCGTCCGCTGGGTATAGGTAGAAGGAGGGATGTGGCCACCCCTCTGGAACTGGTCGCCGTGCTCGGATGTGATACTCGTAGAGCGGGAATACGGCCAAAGCCATATCCTGTCTCATCTCAGTAATGTACCTGCACATATCCAAAAGCAAGGCATCACGACGCCCTTGGTCCATGACCTCGGGCGCCCCTAAAACAGGAGGGCAGACAAAATTGGCCGGAAAGGCCGGATCGGAAGGAGGTGGAGTGAGTGAAGGTGTAGGTGTGGGAGTCTGTGTGGGTCCAGTCTGAGTCTGGGTTGGAGTCTGTGTGGGAGTCTGAGCCTGAGAGCTAGAGGATGCTCCGGCCTCCCGCTTCCTCTTCCTAGAAGAAGAAGTAGGGGTAAGTGTAAGGTGGTAGATGGGTGGAGGTGGCCTCGCTCCCTCAGCAGCAGACGGGAGCGGTAAGAGTGGAGGAAGGGTAGAGCACGGCAAGGTAACAGACGTGGAACCACAAATCTTCCACGTCCTCGCGCTCCCCTTCGCCTTTGGGAACCAGGCGAAGTCGGTCATGGCTCCCAGGTCAAGGTAAGCCACATCCGGTGCAGTGAGCCCAGTGTCAGTGGGGTAAAGGTGGCGGGCAATCCTAGTCACTAGCCCGCCGCAGACAACAGCGGTCTTGACCCGAGTCCCAATTCCGTTCCAATGCTGAGCTACTAGATAGGCAATGTTTAGAACAAACGGGGTACCGTAGTCAATGTTGAGGTACCCCGCGAGAATCGCTAGCTCAGTGTTGGTCACGTTATTGGGCTCAGGTCGCCCAAAGATGGTCTCTCCTATCAGACGCAAGTAGTAACGGGGGGCAGGTAAGTGAACGTGGGCTCCCTTCCGTGAGGAGAAGGGGGTGTGAGAAAGCGCAGCCCAAAGTGGCTGAAGGAGGTCTCGAGGTGGGTCGGTGGGACCGTCACTAACTAGGCCTAAAACCTGCCCAAACTTGGCCAAAGTCCAGTGGTGCGACTCATTACGGAGTCGAAAGTGAATGCAAGAACTGGAGTGGTCAGCAGCATAAGAGTCGGTGTCAAAAGAATAGGAGCTGAAAAACTCGTATGTAAGGGTACGAATAGTAGCTTCCTGCATGGTGATCAGACCCGACATACCCGTCCCGTTCAACAAACTACAGACCTCCTCATAAATTCCTAAGGTCTCTAGGTCAGTCCGTGCAAGGAAACGGGTGGAGGAGAGGGGGCAACGAAGTAAAGTGGCTAACCGAGTCCGGTGGTCCGCTGAAGTAAAACGTACCGTGGGCATCCGCGGTAAAGGGGTGAGAGCGCCCTCTCCCGTAACATCAGCCTCAGAAGGGCTGGAAGTGATGGCTAACTGGCTGCCCTCGCGATGCGGCCTCGGTGGCAACATACCGGGCGTCGGGAAACGAGGGGTGAGTCCTCGTCCAAAGCATGGAGAAGGGCCAGCGGCAGAGTGGTGGCTGGTGTAGCTCGAACCGAGCTCCACCGAGCCTGGCTGCGGGGAATCGTCCCTGCAGCCGAGACAAGGAGAACCGGTGCTGCAGTGGTAACTAAGGTGGAGCCAGTGGCAACAGCAGGGGCCACTGACTCGCCCACGGGCTGACTGGAAGTGGTGCTGGTGGAAGGCAGAGAACCGGCATCCATCCTGCAAATGTAAAAGGGCATGATAAGAAAAGAGTGCTGCTAACCGTGGTTAAAACAACCCGCTAACCAACATGTGACAGCAAATAGAAGGCCCTATCAATCAAGAAATCCGACTTCCAGCATACAAAATCCAACAATCCTCAATAAATTCGAAAGGTAGCATGTGAGTGGTGGTAATATGATAACGTAATGACTACTTACGGGGCAAACACAGCATGAAAACCAAATAAGGGAGCACGTAAGACTCCTAGCAGTCGAAAATTCCAACTCACAAAACAAGATTCCCAATGATTCATAGCATGTAATGGCGATAGGGGACGGAAAAACAGTTAACGGCAGTAACAAGTAGGCGATAACTGCAAATTACAAAGCATGGCAGCAAATAAACCGTCTAACAGTCGAAATTTTTCGACTGAGAAGCCCTAGTCGCGGAATCTCGCGCAATTTTCGAATTAAACAAGCAAAGCAGTGAGAGATTGGGATAAGATCATCAAGCAAGTTAATTAAGGGTATATAAACACAATTAAATCGAAAAAGAATCGACTAGACATGGATTTTTCGAACCCTAATTCAAATCACCTCAAGAAATTCGAATTAAATGAAGAGAAAATGCAAAGAGTGTGAAAGGAACACTTACTTGATGATGATTATCCTACAATAGCAATTAAACTTCAAATAACAAGCAACAAAGGCGGATTTTCAATTGAAAAACCCGCGAACCCTAATTCCCTTTAAAAACCAAAAAAAAACGAGCACAAATGAGGGGGAAAATAAGGGGCTATTGAAGATTAAAGTGCTAGCAATAGAATGTAGGTGACGGATTTGATAATTTTGGGCAAGAAATGGGGATTTGGGGGAAATGGAAATCGCAATTAGGGAAGGGGCTTAGACAAAATTAGGGTAGAATGAAAATAGAATTAGGAAAAAATAAGAGTTTTAAGATAGAAAACTCCCGTGTCCTATTCATACCACTCGATCGAGTGGTTTTTAAATCACTCGATCGAGGACTTTTGATGTCCCTCTGCTCGATCGAGTAAGAATCCTCTCGATCGACCTGTTCCTCTTGGGCTTTTCTCGATCGAGTAACCAGACAGCTCGATCGAACCAACTTTCACTCGATCGAGTACAAAAAGTACTCGATCGAGGATTTCCTCTAGTAGACTCTTTGAATTTCGTCCTTACTTCCTTGAAATGCGTGACACTTCCCCAAACCTGCATCAAACACATCCAAACACATCCCAAAATACCAAATACGCAGAAAACACAGTCTATAGTCTTAGTCTATGCTAAAAATTGTCTAAACTAATTGTCCTAATTAAAACGTAATAAAGCAAAGTTTAAAAGAAATTCAAACGAATTGTCTATTACAAATTGTTACACGGGGCATTTCCCCGTTTAATTCTCATCAGCCTTCGTAGCCCCTTCGTGGGCTTCTCGATCGAGGACGTCACCTCGACATCGACCGACCTCTTCATCTTCCATGAGCTTGAATCACCATTTGCGACAGTAGGAGGAATGTAGTTCCAATCTATGTAAGTTCGAACTTTCTTCGTTCTCGCTCCTCTGTCATCTTCTTTGGCATCCTTGCCGCCACCTTGATTGATAATGGCCACACCATGTCCTTTGTGAGTCCCATCCTCGCTTTCATCCGCACCGCAATAAGGACAAGACGAACTTGCCTCCTTCTTGCTCTCAACCGAGGCGGAGGGTTAACGATAACAAGAATATTCTCCAGATTTTCATCCTGGAGCGTCAATAATAGGAACAATAGAAGAAAGAGCATTGCAAGGTCGAACTTGCATGGGAGCTCTCCGGAACTTGGACCGATGAAAATCAGCTCCTCATCCCCTACCCGAAATGTCAAAGTCTTCCCACTGACGTCTATCACCGCACGGGCAGTGGATAGAAATGGCCTCCCTAAAATAATAGGGGTGTGTGCATCTTCGGGGATATCTAAGACAACAAAATCGACGGGAATAAAGAACTTCCCGATCCGGACAGGTACGTCTTCTACTATACCTAATGGCCGTGATAGACTACGGTCGGCCATTTGGACAGTCATGTTGGTGCAACTCAGTTTTGTCAAACCAAGTCTCTTGGCCAGAGACAAGGGTAAGACACTTACACTAGCGCCTAGATCGCATAGCGCATTATCAATCAACTGCATACCGATATGACACGGAATCGAAAAACTACCCGGGTCTGATTGCTTAGGGGGTAACTTATTTTGAAATAGGGCGGACCCCACCTCAGTCAAAGCTACGGTCTCACTATCATTAATAGTCCTCTTACGTGCTAAAATGTCTTTCATAAATCTTAAATAAGAGGGTACCTTAGTCAGCAACTCAGTGAACGGCACGGAGATTTCCAAGTTCTTCAAAAGTTCAACAAATTTGCCGAACTGTCGATTAACTTTGGTATTCTGCAGCCGCCTCGGGAAGGGAACCGTGATTGGTATCTCGAGTCCCTTGTTTCTCGCTTCCAAAGTGTCTTCTGGTGCAAGTTCGGTATCCTTTGGACGCTTCTTTCCTCTCGAACGAGGTCTTTCCGGTGATTTCTCGCTTAAACGAGCACTAGCAGGCTCTCGAATAAGCTTTCCGTCATCAATATCACTCGATCGAGCAATGTGCTCACTCGATCGAGCAGTTTCTTCATTAACTTCAGTCGATCGAGTAACATTACCACTCGATCGACCAGCCTCAGCTTCCTGTTCACTCGATCGAGCAGAACAACCACTCGATCGAGGGCTTTCCTCGCCATTTTCACTCGATCGAACACCAGCTTTCAGTCGATCGAGCAATTCCTTTGTCGTGAGCCCTTTTTCTTGGCGTAACACTGTTCATCGCCGATTCTGACTATCTCGGGTCCGATTTCTTCACTTACGGTCCTCATAAGAAAGACCGCTTCTCAATTCGATCGGGTTTACCGTCTCTCATGTGGGTTCTTCTCATTTTGAGTCGGTAATTGACCCGGTTTCCTCGAAGATTGATTTGCAGCAAGTTGGGCAACTTGAGTCTCAAGTGCCTTGAATGCCGTGTCCTTCTCTTGTAATTGCTTTGCAATGGACTGCATCATGGACTTTAACTCACCCATCTCACTCACCCCACTAGAGGATGATGCACCTTGGTTAGGAGGGTTGAAGGATGGAGGCTTCTGATAGCCTTGTTGCTTTCCGGTGTGGAGGAATATATGGCTGCTGCGTTGGAGGAGCCGTGGGATTGAGCACGTTCTGATTGCTCCACCTCAAATTGGGATGGATATTCGGCTCGTAGTAATCGTTGTTCCGCCCGTAATGTTGAAAGGCGCGCATTGCTCAAAAGGACTAGGACAATGATCCGAGACATGTCCATCTCCCCCACATCTTCTACGAGATTTAAAGGACCGTCTGTCACAAAGATTAACTGGTACATGCCCCCCTTAGAAACCCCTCCTAGCTCATACTTGTCAAACCTTGCAGTGAGGGCTTCAAGTGCCGCGACAGAAGTAGATTCGGCAGCTCTTCTTTGGTTTCCTCTCGAGTTCCCATATTCAGCTTTATGGGTGGCCAGATCATCAATGATCTTCCACCCTTGGTAGCTCCCAAATTTTCAAAAAACGGCCATTGGCAGCAACATCTAAAACGGCCCTGTGATCATCATACAAACCATTATAAAAATGGTTGCACAAGCTCCATTTTGCGATCCCGTGGTGCGGTATGGTGCGCACTAGCTTCTTGAATCGAACCCATGCCTCGTGGAAGGTCTCGCCAGGCCCTTGTTTAAAGCTCGTTATCTGAGCTCTAATGGCAATAGTCTTTGAGGCGAAGAAATACTTCTTATAAAACGCCAAAGCTAGCGAATTCCAATCGTAATCTCCTCGCCTACCCGATCCAAATCCCTATACCACTCCCTTGCAAAGATCGCGGAGTGAGAAAATGAACATGGTTTCTTTTACTTGGTCGAGTCACGCAGTTGGTGGAGACATGGAACGCAATAATCAATGAATATTTCCATGTGCTTGGTCAGTATCTTCATTTGCAGCTCCCGAATTGATTCCTCTCGACCAAATTTATAAGGGACGGCTTTGGCTCAAATTTTCTTGCCTCCCCTGGTAACGTGAATCCCTTGTAGAGATTCGCTGCTGTAGGTTCAGAGTGACTAGCAATGGTCGCTTCTTCGGCCATCTCGGGAATGTCTGGAAAAGTGACGGTTTCAACTGATGAGGTAGAAACTGGAGAAGACGGTGGGTTGTCCTCGAACAGTTCGTTCTCGTAGTAATTGGAACGAGAACTGGACTCTTCCTCTAAATCGTTGATCTTGGAACAATCTCCTCTTTACGTGCAGAGATCTTTCAATCTCGGGATCGAACGGTAGTAGTGGACCACCTTGCGACCTGCGCATAAGAGGAAACTACAACAAAAATGAGAATAGTCCAAGGAACTGGTGTCCCTTAGACCGAAAAAGGATTAAAACGAAACAACTAATAAATTGAACAATTGCCTCCCAAGAACGGCGCCAAAATTTGACACGGCTATCGCAACCCTATCAAAGATAAAACCTAACGGTCTCAACTAAAATGTAGCAGAGGCGTGAGTATCGAATCCACGGGGAGGAAATGTAATTATAGCTGTCTATTCTAATCCTATGGTAACAATTGGGGGTTGTTTAAATTTTGATTTCTAAACTACGAGAATTAAAGCGGTAAATTACGATTTAACTATCAAAAAGAGAGGGACATGTCGGGAATTCGGTTCACTACTACAGTTCAACAACTCGCAGAAGAAATGACCTGATTTAACTAATGTGAGACGGATGTTAGAAGGTCCTTTCGGTCCACTTCCTACCCTAAAATACCACTAACTTAACTTTCGTCCTCATTAGGGTAGTCTACTGTTTATAGCAGGCCTATTTAGTCCAATCTTTCGATCCAGGATTAATTGTAGCCAGTTTAATGGGTGACATAGAAGCGTGCACTCAACTAGGTCGGGAATTACAGTTAAATTGCTATAGTGACAGGGTCTTTTAATCAATTCGTCCGATTCATTCACTACGTCGTCATTTTTCTACCGCAGATCCCCTAATCCCAACATGAAAGGGGTTTAGCTACGCATGTTCGTAATTAATCTAACAGCAGATAAAATTCCAACAGAAAACATGATGAATAACAATAAATTGCAATAATAGATAAACTAGGGCAAAAGAATAAATAAGGCAAACAAGGAATTAATGCAACAAGAAGGTTAATTATTATTGAGAGAAGAAGAAGATTACAATCCAAGCAAATTCCGGCGTAAAGAACCCGAAATCCAATGAAGCAATCCCGAAACAAGAGTAGCAGTCGAAAAAGTAAAAAGTAACGTAGGAAAGTAGCAGTAGTTCTCTAATGTAAAAGCTTGATAGTAAAAAGAATGACTAATAACCTAGTAAATCATAGGTTAAATAGCCAAACCACAAAGTGTTTATGCGGAAATAAGTAAAACATGGACTGATTAAAGCCCATAAAGCCGAAAACCTCTCGATCGAGTGGATTAAACCACTCGATCGACCAATATCTCAACAGAAGTCCCTCGATCGACCAGCTTCTTACTCGATCGAGGACTTGGTCATCTGCAGCTTACTCGATCGACTAAGGGATAGCTCGATCGAGCATCAGGGAGTCTAGAAACCACTCGATCGACCAACAAACAACTCGATCGAGTACTTTTATCTTCAATTCAGCTCACATCTTCATCCAAGTGCCTCATAATGCGTGCCACGACACTTCCAAGTGCAGTAACTCACTCTGGGACAATCCCGTCTCTTCTAAATGCATGCAAAAAGGACAAAAAGGGATATGGTTCCACCACTTCCGCGATCATTCCTACAAAAAGGACAAAATACACCAAAGTAGCCAATTCGGGGCAAAATACCATAAAAATAGTATAGAAATGCATAGAAATACGTGCTGAAATAGGCCAAAAAGACTATATATTAGGCACGTATCAGGAGACTTGATAGATGCTCAAACTTGACCATCCCGTAGATCGAGAGATAGGAATGGACAATAATTAACGAATTAAAACGACTAAATTGCTAAGATCGAGAGATAACGTGATTTAGTTTGCATTAGGAATCATTAATCAAGAACGAGAGTTAGTATTAATGAGACTTAGGGATTAGTAGCATAGGCCGAGAGGTAGCTACTATTTAACATGGACCGAGAGGACTTGTTTTCCCCATCCTTCGCGACCGTATTTCGAATTTACCTAGGATTATGTGCCATCGCAGCTATAGTGAACTGACCGTCTTAGCATTTCTTTTATCATTGTTTACATCTTTTGCAACTTTTATTTATTTATTTAATTTATGTTATTAGTTTTAGAATTAATTCACATCAAAAACCCCTCACTGTTACCCGATAGACTGAAATATAAAGCAACTATTATCTCCCTACCTCCCTGCGGATCGACCCTTACTACCACTTGCTAGTTGTAGTTTGGTTTTATAAATACTATTTTTGATACTCACTTCGACAGGTATCAGTGTAAAATTGAATGTGTGTGGGGGTGTGGGGGTGCCCTCATAATAGGACTGCCTACGTATTCGCGTGTTTGCGAAATCAAACCAGATCGTAGTTCTTGCGTGTGTGTTGATAATTGATTTTGAGGTGTATGGTTGCGTCCTTGAAGGACTGCCTACGTATTCACGTGAAGTAAAATCAAACTAGATCGTAGTTTTGCGTGTGTGTGCCTAAGCAACTATTAGGACCTTAAAGTGTAAGGGTCATGACGGTAAATGCCGTTTGGTAACTCGAAAATTGATTTGAGATAATTCCTCCTTGATCATGAATCAAAGAGGTCTAATTTGTGAAAATGTTTCTTGTCACGTGAGCACACTAAAAATTGGACTCTAAGAATGAAATGGGCATGTCCCGTTCCGGGGAGCAATGTTTTTTGAAAACTCCGTATCTGGGTCAGAGTGATAATGGCTTCAACATTATGGAATGTGGAGCCCAATAATAATAGGTTTGTTTGACAGATAAAAATCTAGAGCTGAGGGTCACGACGGTAAATTCCGTTTGGTGACTTGAAAGTTGATTGGAGAGAATTCCCTCTTGATCATGAATAAAAAAGGCATAGTTTGTGAAAATGTTCCTTATCATGTGACCACACTAAAAAGTAGACCCTACGGGTGAAATGGGTTTGTCCCGTTCCGGAAACCAATGTTATTTGAAGACTCTGTATCTGGGTCAGAGTGAAAATGGCTTCGACATTATGAAATGTGGAGACTGGTAATAATAGGTTTGTTTGACAGATAAAAATCAGAAGCTTGTATTTGTGGTGCTTAGGCTGATGGATTACGGCTTAAAATGTGGTGTAGAATGGGGTCTTAGGCTTGATGTGGCCTGAGAGCGAAAGGGTTGGTAAATAATGCGGGATCAGATTTCCATGTCTGGATCCTAAAGGTTAAGGTGTGATATAGCGAGCTTGAGGGGGGGATCCTCAGAATCCTAGATAGGTCTCCTTGTAGCAGTCTCTAGAAGGACTTAGGGGTGAAGCAGTGTTGGTTGAGGTTTTGGTGTTTGGACTTATCGGTCCGTGATTTGGTGTGTTGGACTCAGTGGTCCTGGACTTTATTTTGGGTTATTATGGCTGTGGCTAATCGAAGGGAATAGTGCGATAGGAATTGTCCACCCCTTGTCAGGGTTAAAACAATATCTCAGGGCCACTCGAGGAGTAATGAACTGGAAATGCGTGGCCACGCTCGGAAGGTATCTATGGTAGATAATTCCGGTCAATCAGTTATTCTCCAGATCGAGGAAACCACTCTCGATATGATCACTTGCAAGTACGACCCGAAAGACACCTTGCATTGAGTGGGAGATAGTAATAGGACAAGAGAATTGGTGACGCACACTTGTCGAGGACAAGTGAGAGATTGTTGGAATAAGTGTCCTCCGACAATAATGCGATCACAAATGTCGATCATAATGATCACATGTTTAAATCTCATATTTAAGAATACATGTGGGAAGTAATATTTTACAGTCAACTGGTCCACACATATCGGTAATGATTGGCTGACTAGAGTTTGACATTACTGTCGTGCGACGGTGGTGATCAGTTGATCCCCTTAGGTCATACCTATAGGGAAATACTCTTAATTTATTATTTAATTAATCGTATGCCGATACGAGTTAATTAAATTGCTTAAAATTGACGGATGATTTGTGAGTAAAATTAACGTGTCTCATTGTAATTCGATTAAATTAGATACGGTCTAAGTAATCGAATTGTTTTATTACTTAGAATAAATTATTGTTTACAAAACAATTGAAACGGATTGAATAATTCATTATAAATACAAGTTGTTGTAAATTTACAATTTGATAAACTATTTTGGTACAAGTAATCAAGAATTACTAGTTAATTTTTTATGTGACATATTTTATTAATATGTTGATTTTAATATGTTAAAAATACATTATAGTGTTACATGTCATGTAACATGTGACACATGACAAAATTGACAAATGACAAAATAAAATGGATTCTCCATTTTATGCATGTACCAAAAATAAGGGAGGGAGGATTAGAGTTTATATTGTGTTATTTATATTTAAATGGAAACACAATGATAACAACCCTACTCATAGCCATGCATACCTAGTCTTATCTTGAGAAGAACAAAGCTCATGCATTGACAACTCTCTACATTTATGAAATAATTTTAGAGAAAGAAAGCTCACAAAATCCTCCTCTCTTGACCGAAATACAAGAGAACAAAAACACCATTTTTGTGTCCAAATTTTAAGTAAGATTAGTATTATTACTAGTTCATAATAATATTAGTTATTAAGAGTGTTCCTTGGGTATAAACTTTTGGGAGAGATTCTAATTTGAATCTTAGTTCATCCATTGTTGGAAAGCTCAAGAACTAACAAGTAGGAGATCTTGTTGGTGCCCAATAAATCCGAAACACCAATGTAAGAAGTGACGATTTCTTCTCTACTTTGTTTTATGTTTGCATGCATAAAATCTTGTTTTAATTTTATGACTAAACTAAACTATCATACTATGAATATGTATACTAATGAGATTAATGAATCCCAACAGAGTCATCACGTTGCAATTTTAGAAGTCTTCCGCTGTGTCGAACAGTTTGTAGTTGTTTAGTAGTTGACAGTTTTGAGAACCTTGTATTTCCTTTTTTTATAGCTTTTGGAGTTTGGCTTGTATCACTTAAACTTTATTACTATTAAAGTACGTTACGTTATTATCTATTTGATTATCATTGCCTCGGGTAACCGAGATGGTGGCGTTCTCATACCTTAAGTGGTCCTGGTAAGACACTTGGAGTATGGGGGTGTCACATTATCAGGTTGAATGCATGCAACTGAAGTAATTAAACTGGTTAAATTCAGACCTAGATCGGAAGATTGGAATGAACAGACCCATTATGAACAATAGATTACTCTAATGAGGGCGGAAGCTAAGTTAGTAGTATTTTAGGGCGGATAGCGGACCCAAAGGACCTTCCCACTATCCTTCTCACATCAAACCGACTGACCTTACCTTTAGTTGATTTGTGTAATATCATGGTGAAACGACATCCTGGCATCCCTCTTTCTATTTTCTCTCAACCTCTTTCACTCTCGCCTTTTTAATTGTTTTTCCTTTTATTTCTGCTCTTTAGTTTAGTCAAAACAACTAAAACCCCAAATAAACGGTTACTTAGACAGACTTAGTTTAGCTTACAGGATCCCCATCTCCCTGTGGATACGATACCTGACTGCCTCTACTACATTCTATAGAGATCGGTTGGTTTTATTTTTGATAAGGTTGCGACAACCGTGTCAACAAATATCACAAACCTTCCATGCTAAGTATACACGGTATACTTGATGATCAAGTACAACAATCATGACATCCAAAACCTAGGATAGAACAAACCATAAATCCAAATGCGTGATAGTGACAAGACAGCTCGAAGACCCGTGGACATGCTTGCGCCTCTTCGAGTAGCCTATATGGCCACGTCTCTCAACACGCACACAACCGCACAATCCACTATAAATACCCCTCAAATTCTACAATTTGAAGGCACGCGAGCGTCCTTCCCCTCTTTTCTCCCTTAAAATTCTAGACCTCGATTTCCCGAGTCAACAAACGACACGTATTTTCGACCTACCGATCGAAAATTCGAGTCGTACTGTGACACTCCCATACTCCAAGTGCCTTACCCGGACCACTTGGGTATAAAGATGTCACCATCTCGGTTTCCCGAGGCAATGATAATCAAAAAACAATAAAGAAACAACATTTAAATAGTATAAAGTTTAGTGAATACAATCCAAAACCAACTGATGAAATACGGTTACATGTTCTTAAACCAAATGTCTAAAAACTAAACAAAATGTCTGACAAACTACTCAACTACAGCGGAAGACTCTATCATCTCGTGGTGACGCATCCCAGCTAACCCATATATCTTGACTCATACCTGCTCAACAACTGCTCACCATCCCCGAATGGATCACCATAGTTTTTCAAAACAAAGACGGGGTCAGTACTAATCACACAATCATATATAATTACAATAAGACAGAAACCAACACATCTCAATCGTCACATAATCTAAACTCCATAATCAACTCCTCATCACTGACTACACACTAAAGTGTGTAGCCCTGCCAGAGTACCCATCGCAATAGGTAAATCCACTCTGCCAGTGGGGGACCGCAGCCGTTCCCACCTAAGCCCCGCTCATACCATAGAGCAACAAACCCAAATCCATTAATGTGCACATCCCTTCTGTGGCGGGTTCCACAGAAGGCGAATAATGGGCATGAAGCCACTCCCGCAAGTGACCCCACTCAGCCAGGGACGCACCCCGAAGAACACAACAGATACAATCAATCACAACCATCAACAGTAACCAATTCCAACAACCGTCACAATACGAGTATGATATTATACAACAAACAATACCAACAATCAACACATTATGTGACTAATACTGAGTAGGAAAACCCTACTTGGAACGCAACACACGCAGACGATCTCAACAGCTGTATCAAAAAGCCTCTTCTACGAATCCTCCTCCTAACACATCATCACATAATCACTAACCATACAAAAACTAACACAAATCCCCAATCCCCCAAATTAGGGTTTAAACAAACTTGACTAAATACTTTAAAATCGGTACGTAGATCTTACCCTCGACGCAAGGATCACAAGGATGCAAAGGACGATGAAATCCGACCTCTCAAGCTCCGGGATTTGTCAATAACACGGATGAATGCGAAGAACGTAACTTGAATCTCTTTTCAATGTGATTAGGTTTGTAAAAGTGTATTATAAAGATGACGGAAATATTTATATATTAATCCGTGTTATTAACAAAACCCGACAAAACATTACCCGGAAACCGAGCTACTCGATCGAGTAACTGACGTACTCGATCAAGTGCCACTTACTCGATCGAGTGCCCAGGCTACTCGATCGAGTACCCTACAGGCAGAATACTGTTTTAAAAACCAAAACACCCTTACTCGACAGAGTAAGGCCCACTCGATAGAGTACCCAGAGACTCATAAAACCGTAGTATTACAGTCTTCCCTCCTTAAAAAGAACTTCATCCCCGAAGTTCAAACCACAACAAAGAAAAGACATACTACCATACTCCCGACACAACAACCAAAACAAAACTCAACACAAAACATGCTACCAACCAAACTCATCCCGACTCAAACCACTACTAACTATACCGACACAACACAAAAAGGTGCAAAAACTCTTCGCGTTCATCTCCTAACCCCCTAAAAGAAACAAAGTTACGTCCCCGTAACCATACATACCTGATCAAAAAGGAAAGGGTAACGCTCTCTCATGGCCTCCTCTGCCTCCCATGTAGTTTCCTCAACTTCATGATTAGACCAAAGAATCTTAAGTAAGACTGTCTCACCATGTCTAGTCTTCCTAACCTTCCGGTCAAGAATCTGCTTAGACACCTCAAGGTAATACAAGGACTCATCTAGCTCTATGTTCTCTGCCTCCAACATATGTGACGGGTCACTCACATACTTCCGCAGCTGAGATACATGAAACACATTATGTACCTTATCCAAAGAAGACGGTAAAGCTAAACGATAAGCAACCTCTCCAACCCGGTCTAGGATCTCATATGGTCCGATGAACTTCTAACTAAGCTTGCCTTTCTTCCCAAATCTCATAACCCCACGCATAGGAGACACTTTCAGAAGAACCTTGTCCCCAACCTGAAACTCTATATCCCGGCGATGTAGATCTGCATAACTCTTTTGCCTATCCTGAGCTGCTCTCATCCTCTCCCTGATCATCCTAATCTGCTCAACCATCTCATGTACCATCTCTGGTCCTAAGACCACTGCCTCAGCACTGTCGTCCCAAGAAATTGGACTCCTATATCTCCTCCCATATAAGGCCTCAAATGGCGCCATGCCAATACTAGTGTGATAGCTGTTGTTGTAAGAAAACTCAATCAAATCCAACCTCTGTTCCCAGCTACCACCAAAATCCATCACACAAGCTCATAGCATGTCCTCAAGAGTCTTGATTGTTCTCTCTGTGTGACCATCTGTTGCAGGATGAAATGATGTACTCATCTTCAATGTCGTTCCCAAAGATTCCTGCAACTCTTTCCAAAACCTTGAGATAAACCTCGCATATATGTCAGATATTATGTCTTTAGGCACCCCATGTAACCTTAGCACATTCTTCCGATAGGCCGTAGCTAGTTGTGCCTTAGTCCATGTATCTTTCATTAGCACAAAATGAGCTGACTTGGTCAGTCGATCCACTATAACCCATATCATGTTGTTACCCTGTTGACTCTTTGGCAAACCCACGATAAAATCCATAGAAATGGATTCCCACTTCCACTCAGGTACCTCAAGAGACTGAATCTTACCTTGTGGTCGTCGCTGTTCCCCTTTAACTCTCTGGCATGTCAAACAACGGGCCACGAACTCAGCTGTTTCTTTCTTCATCCCAGGCCACCAGAAAGTCTTCTTTAAATCCTTATATAGCTTGTCACCACCTGGATGTACCGAATATGGTGTACAATGTGCCTCTATCATGATTGTCTTTTTCAGCTCCTCATCATTAGGGACACACCACCTCCCATCAAACCTCAAACTACCATCGGTATGAATAGAGAATCTAGACACTGTCCCTTTCTCTACTCCAGCTCTCCACTCCACCATCTTAGGATCCAACACCTGTTTACCTCGAATATCATCATAAAGATCAGGCTGCACTGTCAAATCTCCCATGGTATCCCCTTTCTGGATCATATGTATCCCAAACTTACCAACCTCATCTCACAACCTCATCAAAGATATAGCTGTGCACAAAGCATGTACACTCTTCCTGCTCAAGGCATCTGCAACTACATTGGCTTTCCCTTCATGGTAGATAATATCCATGTCATAATCGCCAATCAACTTCATCCACCTCCTCTGTCTCATGTTCAACTCCTTTTGAGTGAAGATTTACTTGAGACTCTTGTGATCAGAAAATACCTTAAAGGTGCCCCCATAAAGGTAATGTCTCCAAATCTTGAGAGCAAACACCACCGCACCCAACTCTAGATCGTGTGTAGGATAATTCTCCTTATAAGGCTTCAATTGCCTAGAAGCATAGGCAATGACTTTACCGTTCTGCATCAACACACATCCCAACCCATTCTTTGAGGCATCTGTATAAACCTCAAAGTTCTCACTCCCTTCAGGCAATGCTAAGATTGGAGCTGTGGTCAAACGCTCCTTTAATTTTTGGAACACCGTCTCACAACTCTCATCCCAACGAAACTTGTTCGATTTCCTCATCAAGGCTGTCATGGGTCGAGAAATCTTTGAGAAATCCTTCACGAACCGTCTGTAATATCCTGATAAACCCAAGAAACTCCTGACCTCAGCTACGTTCTTTGGTGCTTCCCACTTGGTAACTGCCTCAATCTTTGCAGGATCCACAACTACCCCATCCTTAGAGATGAAATGCCCAGAAAAGCAACTTTCTCTAACCAGAACTCACACTTGGATAACTTAGCATACAACTCATGCTCCCTCAAGGTCTGCAACACAATCCTCAGATGTTCCTCATGTTCCTCCTTAGTCTTGGAGTAGACTAAGATGTCATCTATGAAAACCACCACGAACTTGTCCAAGAACTGACTGAAGACTCTGTTCATCAAATCCATAAACACAGCCGGTGCATTAGATAACCCAAAAGGCATCACCACATACTCATAATGGCCATAACTCGACGTAAAAGCTGTCTTTGGTATGTCCTCATCTCTAATCTTCACCTGATGGTACCCCGATCTCAGATCAATCTTGGAAAAGATTGCTGCACCACTCAACTGATCAAACAGGTCATCTATCCTTGGCAAAGGATACTTGTTCTTCACTGTCACTCGGTTCAGCTCCCTGTAATCTATGCACAACCTCAAACTCCCATCTCTTTCTTTTCACGAAAAAAGGGTGCTCCCCACGGTGATACACTAGGTCTAATGTATCCCTTCTCTATCAGATCATCTAACTGCTTCCTGAGCTCCTCCAACTCCTTAGGACCCATCCCATCGTGCGGTGCCTTAGAGATTGGCCCCGTCCCCGGTTTCAGTTCAACACTGAAATCTATCTCCCTCTTCGGCGGCAACCCCGGAATCTCCTCTGGAAAGACATCTGAAAACTCCCCCACAACTGGTATCTGATCAACTGTCGGACTCTTTATCCGGTCATCTCTCACATGGCACAAGATCATCGGGCACCCCTTCCTCAGATAGGACTTCAAGGTCACAGTTGCAATCAACTTAACTGTGGGTTTGACAACAAACCCACGATAAGACACACTAATGCCCTTAGGACCTCTCAGAGACACTTTCTTTTGATGACAGTCTATCTTAGCTTTGTACTTCCCTAACCAATCTATCCCGACTATCATCTCAAAACCACCTAAAGGAAACTCTAGCAAGTCTACAGGTAGATCAACTTGCCCAACTATCATAGATACATCCCTAAACAACCTCCCACATGTTACAGACTCTCCCGAAGGTATAAAAACTTTCTCACTTACAGACTCATACTTTCTCAAACCCAGTTGTTTAACATGACTCGAAGATACAAACGACTGAGACGCCCCCGAATCAAACAAAACAAAGGTGTAAACACCATTAACAAGAAAAGTACCAGTGATAACATGTGCGTCGTCCTCAGCTGCTTGTTTCTCCATCATAAACAGCTTTCCACTGGTCTTCTGCCCACCTCCTTGGACAGTACTGGCTGAGGTAGTCGGCTTAGCACCCGACCCCTGGTTGTTGTTGATGTTCGTAGCTGGCTTCTGATAAGAACTACCGCCATTGTGGTTACCTCCCTCGTTGTTGCTCTGACCTCCCCGGTTGTTCCATTACCCAACTGGTCTGTTACTCGCAAAACTCTGTGCCGGCCCATGAGAAAAGCTCCCCTGTCCCGGCCTCTGGTAACCCCCGCTCACCGCACTGGTGCACTCATGTCTCTTGTGGCCTATACCGCCACAGTTAAACAGTCGACCCCAGTGCGCTCATCGTTCCCACGACCACGCCCATAAGAAGCCCCTGTACTAAACCCCGAGCCAGATGAATATACTCTAGCCTGAGTGTGGTTGCCCTTCTTGTAGCTAGATTGGCCACCACCCTCGCTCTCAGCCTTTCTTTTCTCAACACCTCTCTCCCGAGCCATCTCTACCAACCTCTCAGCTCTCCCAACCCTCTCATAAGCTTCCTTAACATCAGTAAGGACTCCTACGGGTAACTTATCCATTATCTTGGGGGTCAACCCCTTCTCAAACCTCAGAGTTAGGTTCTCCTCACTCAATCCCATATCCTCAGCATACCTAGACTTCTCATTAAACTTTTTGTAGTACTCATCCACAGACATCTCAGAGGTCATCTTGAACCCATCAAACTCCTCCCTCAGCTTACTCCTCACATGCTCCGGCACGAACTCCCTCTTCATAGCTTTCCTAAACTCTTCCCAAGGAATAGCAGGCAACCCCTGCTTCTCATACATATCTCTAGCGCTCACCTTTACCTTATCCCACCACTCTCCTGCTGCCTCCCTCAAGTAGAACGCAGCTTGTTCTACCCTCATCTCATCCGGACAATGTACCAAATCCAGAATGTTCTCCATCTCACGATGCCAATTGTCAAGAAGAATTGGCTCCCCGGTTCCCTTATACTCTTTCGGGTTAAACCTAGCTATGTAGAGACTGATCTTAGAATGATCAACCTCCTTATCCTTTCCCACTTTCTTTAGCGCTTCCGTAAGAGCATCTTGATGCTCCAACATCTTAACTATGTCATCAACTTTCATGCTCTCAGCTCTCGCATACAAGGCGGTTTTCTTTGGCGGCATCTTGAAACTATATAAGAAAAGGTAGATATAAACATACATACTATAACCCAAAACACGAAAACAGCCTGCACAGACCCCACTCGATCGAGTACCATAACCTACTCGATCGAGTGCCCAACATACTCGATCGAGTGCCCTGACTCCAGACCCCAAACAGACCTTCTGATCTCTAACATACTCGACCGAGCTGACAAGCCACTCGATCGAGTGCCCCCTACTCGATCGAGTGCCCCTACGTACTCGATCGAGTACCCAAAAACACGGTTCTGACCATAAAAACATCAAAATATCCACTCGATCGAGTTAAGCCCACTCGATCGAGCACCTCACCTACTCGATCGAGTGCCCCCCACTCGATCGAGTCATGCAGACTCGTATACACTACCCGCATGTTATCTCACTTAACCCAACATAATACGCAATCTTGATATACTCAGCATTATAATTATTACTACGCATGCAAATCTACACAAGTTCTCATATGATCATTAAAGCAATCTATTTCATATTATCAAAATGCCACATTATAAACACCCAATATGCTTCTTCATTCAATTCACATATAAAACCTATCTTTTCAACCTTTAACCATACTTTCAATTCTCCACTTCCAACATCCAACACTTCACAACACATACTATTATGTACACATACGAACCAAAAGACAACACATACGACCTTGACACATACCCCCCATGTGACCGGTTTAAAATTGCAGCTTGAGTTCGCGACTTTAGGACGTCTCCCAAGCCTTTGCATTAGCTCCTATAACTTTTACCCTAGGTTCATTTTAATTTGACTCCCTATGTTCATTAGATTCATTAGTTACAGGTTTCAGGATCGTCGCTCTGATACCACTTTGTGACACCCCCATACTCCAAGTGCCTTACCAGGACCACTTAGGTATAAAGATGTCACCATCTCGGTTTCCCAAGGCAATGATAATCAAAAGACAATAAAGAAACAACATTTAAATAGTATAAAGTTTAGTGAATACAATCCAAAACCAACTGATGAAATACGATTACATGTTCTTAAACCAAATGTCTAACAACTAAACAAAATGTCTGACAAACTACTCAACTACAGCGGAAGACTTTATCATCTCGTGGTGACGCATCCCAGCTAGCCCATATATCTCGACTCATACTTGTTCACCATCCCCGAATGGATCACCACAGTTTTTTAAAACAAAGACGGGGTCAGTACTAATCACACAATCATATATAATTACTATAAGACAGAAACCAACACATCTCAATCGTCACATAACCCAAACTCCATAATCAACTCCTCATCACTGACTACACACTAAAGTGTGTAGCCCTGCCAGAGTACCCATCGCAACAGGTAACTCCACTCCGCCAGTGGGGGACCGCAACCGTTCCCACCTAAGCCCCGCTCATACCATAGAGCGACAAACCCAAATCCATTAATGTGCACATCCCTTCTGTCGCGAGTTCCACAAAAGGTGAATAATAGGCGTGAAGCCACTCCCGTAAGTGACTCCACTCAGCCAGGGATGCACCCCGAAGAACACAACAGATACAATCAATCACAACCATCAACAGTAACCAATTCCAACAACCGTCACAATACGAGTATGATATTATACAACAAACACAACCAACAATCAACAGATTATGTGACTAATACTCAGTAGGGAAACCCTACTTGGAACGCAACACACGCAGACGATCTCAACAGCTGTATCAAAAAGCCTCTTCTACGAATCCTCCTCCTAACACATCATCACATAATAACTAACCATACAAAAACTAACACAAATCCCCAATCCCCCCAAATTAGGGTTTAAACAAACTTGACTAAATACTATAAAATCGGTATGTAGATCTTACCCTCGACGCAAGGATCACAAGGATGCAAAGAACGATGAAATCCGACCTCTCAAGCTCCGGGATTTGTCAATAACACGGATGAATGCGAAGAACGTAACTTGAATCTCTTTTCAATGTGATTAGGTTTGTAAAAGTGTATTATAAAGATGACGGAAAGATTTATATATTAATCCGTGTTATTTACAAAAACCGACAAAGCATTACCCGGAAACCGAGCTACTCGATCGAGTAACTGACGTACTCGATCGAGTGCCACTTACTCGATCGAGTGCCCAGGCTACTCGATCGAGTACCCTACAGGCAGAATACTGTTTTAAAAAACAAAACACCCTTACTCGACAGAGTAAGGCCCACTCGATAGAGTACCCAGAGACTCATAAAACCGTAGTATTACACGTACACATTGTTTGGTACCGTCATCGTGTATTAAATCACTTGACTTACCACTTCGACCAACTACACCATCACTAAACAAAGCAACACTCCTTACTTTACAAAAACGGTTTTAAATCGAGTTTTCCGGCTTTACAAGTTTTTACACTTTCGTCGATTTCTCGTCAAGCAACCTAGCATGTAAGTTTAATCCACTTATTTCATGTTATTTTATCTCTTTCATGTTAAAACATGCATAACATAGTCCAAAATACGGATTCTGGCTGCCTAGGTCAGAACTCAAATGTGTTTGAATTCATTCTTTCCCATTTTCATTTCTTATTTACAATCGGTTTTTACCGTTTCAAATCATTTTTATGATGAATATTTTTAACCATAAATTATATTCACCCTTGGTTCCTCATACCATGACGGTTTAATCTGTGACTCGGTGATAATATTTGGTTAATTACATTTTAAAGGGTATTTTAAAACCTTTTATTCA
The DNA here is from genome assembly GCF_048544455.1 of Silene latifolia. NCBI lineage: Eukaryota > Viridiplantae > Streptophyta > Magnoliopsida > Caryophyllales > Caryophyllaceae > Silene > Silene latifolia. The sequence continues at coordinate 41,609,146 of NC_133529.1, forward strand.
TTTGTTTACATTTGCAAAACAACCATATTAGTCATACATGCATAATCATCCTTGGTTCTACATATCATATCGGTTTAATTCGAGTACGATGATAAACTTCGACTAATTACAAAGCAATGAACTTAATATAATTAGGTCATATCAAGCATCTTTTTACACTTTATTTACAAAGCAATGAACTTAACATAATTAGTTCATAACAAACATTTTTACATCCATTTTTACAAAACTATTCATGTTAAGCTTGCAAAACCGAACCCGACATCGAATATTATCAACATAATGATAACTATTTCGAGTCCCGTTCTTCATATTAACACAAAAGCGATCTTAACGACCTTTTCAACAAAACGGGTTTTGATGCCCTTTTACAAATAATTTCACAAACATTTTAAACAACTAGGAGACACCCTTTAGGTCGTCGCCTAACTTGCGCCTAAACAGGCCTCCTGATTTCCAGTTTTCAAACTTGGACAGGCTCCCTTGCATCGCCCTATGGCTCGCGCCTCAATAGGTTGCCTAATGTCGTTCCTGTTTCCTTTCTAGCACTCGTCTAGGACGATACCGACTTCGGTTAACCTAAATACAGAACGGATCAGATTGACGAGTCCGCATTTTACACTTTACATTAACAAAACACATTTCTAAAGACAAATGGATTACGTTATGCACCATAAACCTAACTCGGTAAATGGATGTTTAATTTCCATCTTGCATGCAATGCAAATTAACATTAAATCCAACTCGACATTAATTTCTTAATATTTGGATAAACAACCGACATAGCAAATTTCACATGTTAGGTTTAAACTTGTGGATGCGCATTCATGCATTTACCCATTTTATCAACTTTGACATTTAACCAACCAATATCGATTAGTAGAGGCCGCTACCGCGGGCGAGATTGGGTGTCCGATTAAAGAGCTTCCCAATACGTACCCTCACCTCTTACTCAGAAACTTTGGATAATGGACGACCTTATCCAGGGCGAACGAGAGTCATTCTAGAGATAGGATGCTAAAGAGGGACGATTCCTTATCTTTAGTACCTATGTCAAGCACCGCTTTTTGCCTTGATTGACCTAGGTATAAAGTGGACTCGAACGGTTTCCAGACATCCCATAATTGCTTGGTGGCGACTCCGAACATCTCTGCATCGTTTCGAGACCCTTCACCGAGACGAAACCGACCGATCTAAAATGATCTGATCGAAAGCATTTAATACGCCGCCGAGCATGGCTTTCAGACCGCCGCGTGTCCACAGATTGGCCTGGCGCGCGGGTGGGCCCATGTCCACAAATAACTGCCGAGACTTCTTGATACTTCATCCAAGCGCTTGATATAGCACCCCCTTGCTCAGAGTTCTTCTCTATTGGACTTCGTTTATATTCTATGTGGATTAGCAAGCTTAGGCCCAATTCCTTATTCTTCAATTAACAAGTCCACGTACCTTTAAAATAATAAATTTAGTACCTTAACTAAATTGAGCACTAACAGTAAATGTTATTAGGTTTTTTAAAGCCCTAATTATCACACGTCTATATGGCGGCAATAGTTGATAATTATGGCTGCCATGTTTTCTAAATATTCTCATGAATGTTAAACCAATGGCCTTTCCTTAAAGTCTCCATCTCCTATTTACTAAATGAATAGGCATTCTGAAAAAATTTTCCGCCAAAGTACATCGACTCAAATATGGAAATAAATGTTTCTATCATTAAACAAATTATTTCATTAAAATAATATTCTTTTCATCAAAATATAGTAGTTTCAATAAACTCTAAATTATACTCCTTTAATTAAAATAAAATAAAATAGTATCAAATTATGAACTACAAATGGCTAAATCTTTCATTTGTGCTATTAACAAAGAATGATTTTACGCATACTTATTATGTATAATGAAACTAAATTATCAACGGTTATTACTACCTTTGCGACAAAAAAAAAACATTGTAATAATTTGATAAAATCGATAAAATAAAATCATTGACTTTGAGGTTTAAAAATTATTTTCATTAAAATACATACTTCATAATATTTTCACTAAATTAGTTTTGAGATCAATTTTTTTTTTCATACAATGAGGTAAAATATGATAATCAATGAACTGTCAATTAAAATTTTAAAAGTAATAAATTAAAATTTAACTTCTATATATACCGCGCTTTATTGCGCGGGATCTAAACTAGTTAATTAATTAATTACTCATATAAATTAATTTGGATTATTTCATGGAAATAATCCAACCTAAACCTCATCGTCTCATATTAATCAATCCTAATGTTTAACTGAGAATAATCTTAGCTATTGCATCATTTAACTTGCACTGAACTCGGTACTTATTTGACCTGATACAACCTGTTTTCCAACAAGTCACATTTGGGTCCACCACTTTTCTATTTTTTCTGGCTCCTTCCTCATTTCTTCTTCCTTCTTCAATTCTTCATTCTCTGTGCAATTTTTTTTTTATTTCTTCTTCTTCTTCTTCCTTATTGTTGAAACTCCCAGATCTCAAGAAAAAAAGAAAGAAAAAGACGAACATTCAAGTATTCAACCCCAAATTCATAAAAAATCCAGAAAACCCTAATTAATTAATTAACCTAATTGCCCAACACATAAACCCCAAGTTCATAGGATTTGCTACAATTGAAATAGCAGCTCGTCACACTTGAACTCAGCATCATTTCCTTGCGAAGAGTTGATAAACAAGACACCCACCAGCATGTTTGTATACCTAAACATCTATACTATCCTCCCGCTTCCCTATCACCCACTCAGCATCATTTCCTTGCAAACCAAATTATACTGCCACATAAACGCCAACACCACTATCAGCCACCACAAAACTCATTCCCTAACTCTCTCACCACATACAATTAGAGGTCGTTAAGGTTACCATGGTCCATGACTCTAATTTGAGCCTTTTGCGGCCATATTGGCCCCCATGGATTGCATATCAACCGACATCAGAAGGCTATAAAAATATCGAGATAGAAATCGAAATCGAGAGTATACCAAATAAGTATCCTTTGCAACCGTGACAGCGAGAATGGTTTTGGTGGTGGTTGTTGTTGAGTGTTTGGTATGACTGATGACTAGTTTGGTGATTAGATGCAATATTGGTGATGGAGGGTGTTGTGGCGGTTTTGATTTTGGGTGTTTGGTGATTGATGATGGAGAAGATAAAGGAGTGAAGATTGAAGAGGATGCAGTTTAGCTAAGGTTGACTAGTTAAGGGTTACATAGTCAAGGATACTGGTTCTTCAGGTTTCCTTCCATGGATTTAATAAAAGTTAAATGATGCAATAGTTAAGATTATTCTCAGTTAAACATTATGATGGATTAATATGGATTAATATGAGAAGAGGGGGCTTAGGTTAGATTATTATTCTCATGAATTAACTCAATTAATTTTCGTCATGATCCATCAAGTGCGTGATCTTGTAAGACCGATTAATATTTACCCGAATCCAACTCATTTATGGTTCAAACTACAAGCGGCTCCTAAAAGAATATCATAGTCCCATAAAACTAACCGGCTATACAATATTACAAACTAACTTAGAATTTTACTAGCCAATATCTCTCTCTGGGATGTGTTCATTTTAATTCGTCTACTTTCTGAGGTTTAGTTGGTAGAATCGGTTACTTGTACAAAATAATTTATTTGTATCTATTTAGATAATAAAATTTTATTCGAATTATGACATTAGGGGTAGGAATGGTAAAAATAGTGATAAAAGGTCGACAAGGTAAGTATAAAGTCAAAGGAGTATGATAATAAATATACTTTATTATTATAAGTGGTCATGTTTTAGAACACAATATCTCTAATTTATTTCCTTAATGTGATTATTAAAATAGGTTGAAAATCAATTTTTGATACATTATTGACATATAATACAAAATTTTTGATCTCATACAATCTACTCGTAATTCCCGAGGATATCACCGAATTAAATTTTGATATTAGTAACTGTCCACACTAAGGCCATTTCTTTTCGACTGAGCTTAATAGGAGCTGAATTGAACTGCATAGGGCTGAACTGAATGAAGTTGAATTGAACTGAATAGAGCTGAATTAAATTGAAATGAGCTGAAATTAAGCCAGAAAGAACAAGGCTAAATTGCCTTAATATAAGTTTGGGATATTCTCACTTGTACCCCTCAACTTTTCATTTTCTAAGGTGTACCCTTCGTTTTTCACCAAAACATTTTGACCAATAATAATTATTTGCTACGAGTTCAGGAAACGGTAATTTTTGTTTCCAAACCAATTATCTCGTAAAGGCCTTTGAATTTGAAAAAAAATCACGGCTTTCTGAACTCGTAGCCGGTAGTTATGGTTGATCAAAGTATTTTTTTTCAACGAATAAACTTTGACCGAGCATAATTCTCGACTATGAGTTGAGACGTTGGTGAATTTTTTTTCAAACTGAAAAGCTCGTAAAGACGATCAATTTGAAAAGAAAAATTATCGTATTCTGTACTTGTAGCCGAGAGTTATTGACGGTCAAAGTTTTTTTGGTAAAAAAAAGAGGTATATCTCATAAAATGAAAAAGTTGAGAGTTACAAGTGAGAATATCCCTATAAGATTTTATTCACACATCTTACCCTTATATATATGTGAAGTGGGTGGAATGGATATCAGTTAGATATATTATGGGCAGTGATATTGCCACCGTTACTTTCTTTAATGCCACGAACTTTATGCCTAGTGAGACTTGTTGACTTAGATATTTACCTTAATGATTTCGTGGCATTTGTATTGTTGGTCGTGGCAATATGCCGTCCCATTAATCTTTAAAATTAGGTGTACAACTGTACATGAAAAATATTTGAGGTGATAAAATCTGAAATTAAAATATTAAAACCATCTATTAATCAACCGGTATACAAATTTAGCAATTAGTAGACTATACATTCGATGTACTACAACTAACGGTGTAGTTTCTAAACATTATAATAAAATTTCGAGTTCCTTTTCTATATTTTCGCATTTTAAGGTGTGCGATCACTTATGCAAAGTTCTAAAGGATGATTCATCTCAACCGACCCCAAACCATGTTGGGAGTAATGCTTTGATGATGATGTTGTTGTTGTATATCCGTTTTATACAAGAAACGAGTCACATATTTCATTTAGTAAAAAAATATCCTTCTTATTATCATGCGATAGTAGTTTTTAAACCAATTTTAAAGATAAAACGGATATCTACGTTCTATACATTGATTAGTTTTCCACAAATTCTCACTTTAGACGGACATTATCCGTCTAAAGTTATAGACAGGTCAAATATCACTTTGTCTTATTATGAAAGAGGTGACATATTTAAAACGTCTACACTTGTGTTAGATGGATATAGCGGTCTAAAGTAAGACTAATTGTTGATTTATAGCTTTCATGTTGGACCACACCCTTGATTCTTACACCCAATATATAAATATATAAACTAATTAAAAAGGCAAAAAATTGTAAAAAAAAAATAAAGGCCTAAAAGTAAAAGGGTGAAATTTCAAATAAAAAAGCAGTATAAATAGGAGTAGAATATATAGAGAGGGGGTTTGAGCCAAAAAAGCCGATCATTTGTGCTATGGTCTGATCAGATGGCGGACCATACTCCTTCCCACCATGCTCATCTTCCTTTGCCTTCTGACCCAGGTTTTCCTTTTCCCCTTTTATTCAACATTTCTTTATTGTAATTTATTGATCATATTTTCATTGTTAAACCCTATTAGTTTTACTTCTATTGATGCTAATTCATGCTTTCTGTAGTTCTGTTGATGTTAAATTCATGCTTTATTTGAAAGTTGTGATTTTGGGTAATGGGTTTTTGTTATTTTGTCAAACTGGTGATGCCATTGTTGTTGATCTTTTTCTTGTTGATTTTCTGGGTTCTTGAGGAAAAAGGGTTCTTGAGTTTTTGTTTGTAGAGTTTAGGATTTCAGGATTTGTTCATTTTTATTTTCTTGTTGATGAATTAGTTGAATATGTGGCTACGATATAAAACTTCGCCTTTTTGATGATTTTTCTATTAATTGATTTTTGGAGTGTATTTTATTTCTTTGAAGTTGGAAAGTTTAGGTGGATTATGTATCACTCTGGTTACTCCTTGCTAGTTTAACCGTGAATTCGCAGAATAAGTTAGCACAAACGTTTCTTGCTGGGTTAGTTTTGATTGGGGTTAGCCATCACTTGCAAGTTGCAACAAGGACGACGTTTTTCTTCTAACCATCATGTCACCATATGCTTGTTAACCAGATCTTTTATTGTGTGCGACCTTCCCTTTTTTATTCAAGGGAGGACTTGCTATGTTAAATGACTAGAGTAAATGTTGCATATCAATAGGTGGGATAGATCCAGAAGGTGCTCAACTCGTGCCAATCCATATTGTGACTGATGCTTCCCAGCTTCCAGTGGAATTCCTAGAACCCTCCTCTCTTACGAAGCTGGTTATTGGGTTCGATTGTGAAGGTGTTGACCTATGTCGTGATGGGAGTCTTTGTATTATGCAGGTAAGACACACTCTGACCAAGTAAAATAAGTACGCAGGAGTATGTGCTTTTGTGCTTGTAGATATAAGGTATCATGTTTGAGTAGTAGTGGACTATTATCTCTGGTTTACTTCTATTATCTAAAGTTAAATAAATTGCTGGAATGTTTTTTTTTTTTACTCTTGTTTTCCTCACTTTGACAACTAGAACAAACTTGTTTTGTCAGGTACACCAATATATCTGTATGACCTTTGTTCTTTTATCCTTCCTCTCTTAAGTTGGCTAATATTTCTAATTGAACATTTTAAGTGATTGCATTATTTTCACCCGGTGGTTTGTGATTCATTAATTTTCATGTTTGGAGTCTTAAATTTGGGTTGCATTTCTCTAAACTACAGCTCGCATTTCCTGATGCTATATATCTTGTGGATGCTATAGAAGGTGGAGACATGCTTGTAGAAGCATGTAAGCCTGCTCTTGAATCAAATTATGTAACTAAAGTCATTCATGACTGCAAACGTGATAGTGAGGTAATCAACCTGTCCACTACAGTACTTTACTCTCCCGTTTTTTTCTTTTTGCTCCCAACTGTCCATCATGGCTTTTGTAATACCCTTTCTTTGTAGGCTTTGTATTTTCAATTTGGAATCAAGTTGCAGAATGTTATGGACACCCAGGTGAGCATCTTGTAAAACACCTATGAACAGCACTATCTAATAAACAACTACCATGTAACGCCCAAAAAATTAGGGGTTGGGTTTTCTGCAATTTCAGTTACCTCATTCGTAAACAGTCTCTCTGTGTTGTTACTTGTTAGCAATAGGGCCGATAGGGATAAGACTGCATACATGCAACCCCCCTTACCCCGCTATTTGCAGGAGCCCTCGAGGCGCCGAGGTAATATTGTTACTGAGTAGTTTAGCTGTAACTGTGGCAATTTGTTTTAGTTGCAAGAGTGATTAAGGTGGGAAATTGGGGAATCATGCTTTTCTATAAATCTCGCTTTCGTCCATGCGCAAGTAGAATCTATCTTCGCGATGCTTTGAATATATATATTTTTATCTATGCTGATATAATCCTTTTTTTTCTCAGATTGCATATTCCTTGATTGAAGAACAGGAAGGACGATCAAGAGTGCCTGATGACTATATCTCCTTTGTTGGCCTTCTTGCTGATCCACGCTATTGTGGTATTGAACTTGTCATGGTATTCATTTCTATTGTGGCCTTTTGTTTATGGGCTATGGTGCTTGCATCTAGGAATGTTGACTGTGAATTCACACAGTGGCTTTCCTTCTGCTAGGTTTGAGACTTCTGCCAAAACTTATTTTTGCCTCACTCACATGTCTATCCTATGGATTGCAACTTGCAAGTTACATGGAATTTGGATGATAGAGAGTAAAAAGCTTCTAAAATTCACGATTTTAGAACTTTCGGTCATTTATAGAATTATAAATGATGCACTCCAATATTATTGCCATAGAATTTAAAGCATGGCTGTTTTTGATGTGCATAGCTAGCCTATGCACATGCCTCCCTATCTTCTTGAATTGGTTGACGTTCATTCATGAGGATAAATAATGGCTAGAAAATTTAGTTCAAACCACTGCACCTGTTATATCACTTATATGTCATACTTTTGTTATAGATATCCATCCAAATTCTTACCGAAAGATTAACACGCTAATAGCAATGACAAGGCCTCAGTCTTAAATTGTTTGGAGGCGGCTAACATGATCCGTCATTGTGGATTTGAACTCTTCTATCAGGAACTTCGATGTAACTGCTTTCCTTGGATTCTTCTTCCTCTATGAACTCTCTCTGGTCAACCAAATTTTTGCAAGTAATGTGGTGTAATCCGATGGTTTTAGCAAAATCATGAAGGAATACTAGTGTGAGAACATTTATTGAGAGACGAAATTGAAAAGGAAGTAAAGTGTATATAAAAATAGTGAATCATCTCTACCTATTACCCTTAGGTTTTATGAGCTGTTGTTTAACGTTAGGGGCTCAATGCCTGTGGTTCTTTACACCCTCATTGTGGCTCATTTTGTATGCAAGGCCTGTGTTCATGCGCCCATTTTATGGAGCTTAAGTTCTATTTTTGGAATACTCATGAACATTTTTCTTGCTCCAGGGATTTCTTATCTGGAGAAGGAGGAGGTTCGCATTCTTTTAAGGCAGGTGAGTGTAGTTAGTAACATCTTGGTTCAGGTTTGGTATTTGACTATTTGTTGCTTGAGCCATAGTTGAAACTTGAAACAACACTTTTTTCTTCCAAAAGTCTCCGTCAATGGAGTCCTTTTCATTTTCCTTATTTTGTTGTTTACATTGTACCGTGCAGTTTTTTGCAATATATAAAGTATTGCCAATCCTTTATCGTTAGTTAGCTGACAAAGCCTTTATCATCTATTTTGGTTTGTAATGCATACTTTCCTTAGCTTGAAGAGTGGTTCTCATCACTGTGCTGATCGCTGTCAGATTCAAGAAATTTTCTAATGATGAAATTGACAGTTTTTTTTTTCTTTCTTTTTAGAATTCTTATTAACTGTTATTTAATGGTCTACGTTGTTTTGCTTGGCATATGATTATATGGATGCTCGTGACTGTCACCAAGCTAAACACTGCCATAAGTGCCATTACTTGTTTAGCATGTTCCGTCTTACTCACCTTCTGTGTTCATCGATATCACACCATCTATTAGGATACCTGTTACAAGAAGAAAGATATAACTTTCTGGCTTATTAGGGTTCTTGTGTCAGCGGTTAGCCATTATCTTTTACTCTATGTATATTCTGGAACATCTTGTATCTACTGGTTTCTGACATTGTAGCCGTGTAGCTTGTTAATGCTCACTTGCTCTTTTTTGGCTGGTTCATCCCTAATGTTACTCTTTTGTGAGTTGTGATGTAATTCATCTTCATTCCCTTTCTAGGACCCAAAATTCTGGACATACAGACCATTGTCTGAACTTATGATTCGAGCAGCAGCTGATGATGTTCGTTTTCTGCTATATATCTATCATAAAATGATGGAAAAGCTGAATGCCCAGTCCTTATGGCATCTTGCAGTTCGTGGTGCTCTGTATTGTCGTTGTTTCTGTATCAGTGACAACCATTTTGCTGATTGGCCGGCTTTACCTTCTATTCCAGGTTTGTGTCAGCATACCACCATATTTTAGTTTCAAAAATGCTTGTACAAGACCGTTTTATATAAGCATTGTTATAAAACTGCATGTTACTTTTGCAAAAACCCTTACTGAATTTTTTTTTGTAAGGGTAATTTTGGTAAACGACATGTGATTTTACAATAATGTGTTTTTATTGTAAAACCACCGTACAAGATACTTTTTGTATAGTTTTAGGTAAATGGGATTGAGGGCTGGGTTTCAAAATTTATGTTAGGGTAATTTGGGTAAATAACATGCGACTTTACAAAAAAATGTGTTATTGTAAAACCACCTTACAAGATACTTTTTGTTTAGTTTTTAGATAAATGGCATCGATGGCTGGGATTTTGTCTTTTGGGGCTGTGTTTTAAAAATTTATGTTACTGAGTCACGGTTCTCCTCAATCTGCTTCTACCCTTTCCGTAATTCTGCCCTTTTCATTTACCAGTTGCATTGCAATTTAGGTCATTCAGTTTAGCTAATAATAACGTAAAATATATGAAGCTTTTGCTATTTTAAGGTTCTTTGGCAATTGAATTTTTGATTTTAAAATTCACTTTATGAAGTTGTATAGTTGGAGTCAAGTAATGGTTTCACGATAATAACTGTAAATTTTGTACATGGGAATTGGGATCACCCCCTTGCCTCCTTTAATTGATACTAATTATAATTATTACTTGTCAAAACAAAGTGACTCGAAACAGTCCACTCTGTCTATACCACAGAAATGAGAAGTTCAAAAGCTAGGATGAATATGCCTCTATGATATGACAATCACTCAGTGTCTTATATTCAAGCTCATTCTCTAGTGGATATAGAAAATAATGGTTTCATGACAATGATTCGGCCATCTGACGGCCTCTGTGTGTATTTCAGATGATATGCCGCTACCGGTCGATGGAAAAGACCCTGAAGAAGAAATTCTGTCTGTTCTTGATGTTCCGCCTGGGAAAATGGGACGTGTAATTGGTAGAAAAGGAGCTTCTATTTTGTCAATCAAGGAATCGTGCAAGTACATTTCCCGTCCTTTTATTCTCGTTTCTTTTGGAATAATTTTCTCTTTTAAAGAGCTTCAGACTCGAGTGCTTCTGGTGATATATTTTTAATCAATTCCCTTTATATATCTTAATAATGTTCGTTAGATATAAAAAAAAAAGCCCCCCATAAGTTGAATGTGCTATTTATTTTTCAGTGCGGAGATATTGATTGGAGGTTCCAAGGGCCCCCCTGATAAGGTGAGAACAAAGATTTAAGAAGCCTGACGATTTTCCCTTAAATTGTTGCATGTTTGACATTAGAGATGCATTACTACTTTTTTTATAAATAAAAAATTATCCATATCTCATGTCCGTCCTACCAACCCACGAATCGGCATATTTCGTTTACGAGCGTACCACAGAATTCGACCCTGGTGATAAAGCCAAAATTGAAAGTGAGATCTAGAAGAACCAATACATAAAAACTTTGCAACGAGCGGAGCTTTATGAAGTGAGCAACAGAGTAGATGAATTATGTTTTACTCTTATTAACTAGTTGGAGTCTCAAGGAGCCAAGTGCACCTTTGCCTTTTGTAAATTATTACGTAATCTTGCAATAAAGAAAAACAGTTCACTAACCTGTTATTACTCGGTCGTTGTAATGACGATGCAATTGTCATTTCTGGGGTAATCGGTGGATATATACAGGTGGCCAATACCGTATGATAGGGTTCTGATTACTGTAATGTTTGGGCGTGCAGGTGTTTGTTATAGGGCCGGTGAAGCAAGTGAGAAAAGCAGAAGCCATGATAAGGGGAAGAATGCTGGACATGTGATGAACAAAATAGTTACCCTGCTGCTTTTTGAGTGTACTGATGATATACCTACCCATCTCAAAAATAATAAATGGAACTATTCTGAATTATTTTGCTTTCTTGTTTTAATCTTCCATTGTTTTCCTAGGTAGTTGATTTGAACTTCCAAGAGGAGGCATCACTTGTGTGTCAGTGTCAATGTAGTAAGTGGTCGGTCAGGTCGCTTTTTACGTAAATTTTCATTATGGGTCATCTTGACACAATTACTCGTGTTTTTTTTCCCCTCTAACACGAGGCTAAACCCTGTCTACCCTTATTCTGCCATAGGCAGAGATTTTTATATCATTGAGTTATATCTAGTTTTAACATTCACCCTCCGCAAAATTTCATAGATTTTGGTTGAATTGGTCGGATTAAATGGAAGTAAGAATCTTGGTCCGTGCTAAACCGGGGTTACATTTGAATTCAGTGGCTTATTGAGTGCTTTCTAGTTTCTAGATTGAGTCGAGTGATTTGGTCCACTTTAGAGGCTCTTTTAGGTTGGCTGCAACTAAAGGAAAATCGATGGGACTATGGAATAAACAACAACAACATTACCCTAGTGCCTCAATGGCTCCCGCAAATTGCGGGGTAGGGGGAGGGGGGAGGGGGTCGGATGTACGCAACGTACCCTTGTGTTAGCAACACAAAGAGGCTGTTTCCGAATGACCCAAGATGAAAATTGCGTCGAGAACTGCATCGAATGATCGCTACTTCACAAAAGAAAGAAGCACAACCACTTTAGTGAGCCATTTTGATTTATTCCATTATAATCCATAACCAAAGAGTAATGAGTCTTTGGCTCCATTGGAAATATGGAAACGATGGGACTATGGAATAGGGATACAAATTTGTATCAAAACTAATACTTTCAATTTTAGGAGTAAATTAACAACTCAAGACTACTGTTTTTGGATCTCTACTTTACGGAAACAATATTATTTCTGGTGCTAGGCCTATAGGTTCGCCTTTCTAATAGAAAGAGTTGTGTTTTTCATTCATCCAGAAAGAATCAAACCTTCGAATTTGCTAATGTTGAATTGAGTTAGGGTGATTTAACCATTTAGCCATGTATGCAAAAAGACTCCGCGATTGAACTAGGTTTTAGTATATTCCTTCTCGGTGCCAATAAGTTAAATGTCTTCCATTTAAATTTAGTTTTATCTGGACATTTTCATCAATTTTGCCGAGTTTTTATTTAGTGCTTTCATGTCAAACACTTTCATGTTAGTTTGACGTTGCTCACATAAAACTCGTAATCAAGAAAATATGTTACCCCTGAAATATACGAGTGTTTGACATTGATCAAACTGTAAAGTTCACTTGAGAGCCAAAGTACCACATTCTCCCACGAGAAAACTGTATTTGATTAAGAACACGGATTCAAAGGCAGTGATTATTGCAACTTTTCCAGATACAATCACGACGTACAGTACAACTGGTTCCTCAAACAATGGCCGGCATACACAAGAAAGGCTCTACAAACTCATCAATTTAAATTTAAGAATTGACAGCAAAAATATGGTCAGCACTTCACAACCTCACCAATAATCAAATATTGAGGTCGCCATAATTTGGAAAATAAAATTAAATGAAGGTATCATTTCTGGTAGCCACCGAACTGATGCTGGTTGCTGGTGAAGCTTGAAAAGAAATCGTCTGGAGAAGGTGTTGACGGATTGAAACTGGTTGAACCAAGTCCAGAGCCCATACCCATTGATGTTCCCATGTAATAGGATGTTGGAGGTCCCTTCGTTCTCTCATCAGTCCCCTCACCCAAACCCCCAACTATCCCTATATCTGCCAAATTCACCTTCTTGGCTGCACAGTCCATCAATCAGGTTGAGCATTAATAATGCAAAAACAATAACCAGAACAAAGCTTCAATCCTATGATGATTTGCGCATGGCTAACATGAATCATCATTTAAAACACGTCAAAACACACGTAAAAATAATGAATTAAAAAAAAAAAAAAAAAAAAAAAAAAAAAAAAAATTGGCTGAAACTCCCACCCAAGAGTCTCAGAGTCAAGCCCCACCAAGAGCAATCTTGCGGGGGTTTGGCCTGAGGCTATGCTTTCTAAACTTCAAGCCTCTCACCCTCTTAAAATGGTGGTTGACCTGCCTCTAAACTTCGAGCCTCTCACCCTCTTAAAATAGTGGTTGACCTGGTATACGTGGTTTGCCTTTTAGACTTCGAGCCTGTCACCCTCTAAAAAGGGTGGTTGACATGGTATATGTGGTTTCCAGGCTACCCCATATACTCGGGGTTTACGCAGTATTCAAAAAAAAGAGAAAAAAAAAAACAAATGACGAATTAAATCTTCCTTCGCAAAATAAAGGAGAGCACGCTGCGGAGAATTGCACATACTCTGTATTATTATTTAAATGTCACTCAAATACATCATCATAAAGTAAACCACAAATCAATCTCATCTTTAATTAATCAAACATGGTCATTTTTTTTTTTCGGTGTGTCTGTAGGGAAGTACAATAGCTTCAGGTAAACATCTGAAATGTATGGTCAAATATAAAACACTTTCTTTAATCCATTTCTCCTCTTTCCTATCACCTATAACCTCAATGGGGTTCACTGAATTTTCAGTTTGGGTTTAAGCAACTTTAGAATGAACCAACATCAAAACACTTGGAAATCATAGTTTCTTAAGATATACAGAGTATATGTTTCACATTTCACTCAGTCCCAGACTACCAAAAGATGACAGGAGAGATATCAGACATGACACGTGTTTGATATAGAACCGAACGTTAAAGAAAAAAGTAAGGGAGTGATGACTTACGAGCAGAGATATTAAGATCAATCAGTCCACGACTAAGTGAATCGGCCCAAATACCAGACTTGACCTGGAAACCATCCTTCTTTTGAGGGGCCTTTGATTCTTGTGATGATTTTTTATTCGAGTCAATTGTCACATTATTCTTAAAGGTATTCTCAGCGGTATCTTGAGATGATTGATCAGTTTGTGAAGTGAATCCTCCAACGAGATCGGACCCGTCAAAGTTGTTCAACGGAACGGCAGCAAAAGGGTCCAGAGAAGTCATATCTGATGGCCTAGAATTTTTCGACTTTGTTTCTGGTTGAACGATGGGATCCGGTGCCCCAAAGAAGTCCATTGTTGCAGAAACAGAAGCAAATGATGTAGGATGTGTAGCAAAGAGATCAACGTTCACCTACAAGAGTCCTCAATAAATTTAACAAAGGGTGACAAATTTGAACAAAAATAACATTCAGAATTCAGAAGTGAAAGAAACGAGAAAATATCGTATAAAGAGGTTAAAGCATCTCAAGTCAATGCTTTCTGAGTACTAGTAAATAAGGTCATATGGCTCTCTGAATCATTTGCAGCTTCTTGCCTTAAACCATAAGCAACTTAGCAACATGTCAAAAAAATGAAACTGGGGCATTTTTCCATAGCCGAGCATCAATTGAATTCTCTCCATGAAAATATTTCACAATTGTAAAAAGCTAAAGTATACAGAATGGAAAGAAACCAAATATTGTGGATAGCAAAAAAATGAGAAAGAGTAAAGAAGGGAAAAATTAGAAAGTTATTATATAGGTCACCCTAACAGTGAATCAGTGGCGGCTCTTTGTTTAAATGTTTGAGAAACATACAAGGCTAACAATTAGAAACAAACCTCAGCTTGAGCATTTTCTCCTGATACAATTTGGGGAGCAGCTGATACAAAATCTACATCTGCAAATAGATCAACGTCAGATGACTTATTATCCAAGCCACTGCTTTTTGATGGAGCAGTAGAAGGTGATGTTTCTAAGAGGTCTCCAATTAAGCTTTCCCCAAAGAGATCCACTTGTGCCGCAGCTCCAGCAATAGGCTCTGCAAATAAGAAGAGATCAAAGAGTAAGCATTTACAGCAAAATATAGGACTTCATAGGCCAACAAGAACCTCTTTCTGCTTTCACAAGGACAAGTACCAAACTGGAAAGTGTTGGGTAAGGATTCCAAACCCATATCTTTAAGTGTCATGTTGGATACAGGTATGGCCACAAAATTGAAGAGTAGAAGTAACATTGACAAGTGGTAGCTCAAGCAGCAAAAGTCAATTTAAGAAAGAAGTTTACCTTCACAAAGTGGCCATTAATACTAGACCTAGCAAACAAATCATTTGGGCCGGGTACATTTGGGACCGCTCAATTTGGGTATGCTGCATTTGAGTTTGGTTCGGGTATGTTCCGGCCCTTCCAGGTGTGTTATTATTGATTAGTTTGGACCGTGATTTACTTCAAGGACAATAATGTTTAGGTCCTCTTCGGGTTCTTCTGTATGGGTAAATGTCAAATTGGGTCAAGACAGGTCATTTGGGTGGGTTTTGCTTACAAACTTATTCACTGAACAAAGATGTGCCACATACATCTGCACATTGTTGGACAAAATTAACTACGTCAATAATCAAATGCAAGTACTTACTAGCTGTGGAAGTTCCCCGAGGGTCAAAATCATCATCCTCGTCAATCTGACTGTTCATTGCACTTGTGTTCTCACGGGAAACGGAAGCTTTTGAAGAAACTGCTGAAGGCTGCACCTGATCCTTGCTGCACAATAGACAAACAACATCAAAGATAGGTCATCAATATCTTCACTCAGCCAATTCTCTAGGTTTTCCTAAAGTCCAAATGAAAGAGGATCAAAGAAGTGTGTGCAAATGGGAAATGTCTATGAAGAGAAGAAAGCACAATTCTAAAACACGGTTGCCTAAGTCTCCGTTCTTCAATTGCTAGCATCCTCTTGCATATGGACCAACGTTAAAAGTAACCGTAAGTCTTCCAGGGGACAAAGAAACTCAATCTACAAACACTCCTTGACAATTTTTTTCATTTTGAGATTAAAGAAGTGTTTCATATAGAAGATATGGAAAGACTCTCTTCGCATAAGGAAAAGAAGAATGCTTGTAACTTAATACCCTAATGCATAACCTAGTGCTCAGGATTGATTGCATTCAGGGATGTGAGATGTGACAAGAAAGAACAGAGTTCACAACATCTGTTCATAGGAAATCTCAAATGGAGATCTTCAAAAAGTAAAAATGATCAATCATTTATCCAACCTACCGCGTCTTCCTTTCAGCAGAAGCACCTTGATGGGACTTGGGAACAAATTTTTCAAATTTATCTTCCCCAAACTTATCTTCATCTTTTTCACTGTAATTATCACTTTCATATCTGCCACTGAAGCCTCCATACCTATTGTTGCTCTGGGAACTGCCACTGCTGAACGAAGCTGAACTCGACTTATGAGAAATTCCAGTTGATGAAACGCCAACATACCTGTCAAGTGTGAGCACACGCATAAATGTCATAAGCAGTCTGAAGTACAGACTACAGCAATATTATGTTAAAGTTAAATCACTCACTTCTGACGAGTAGCAGCAGCTTTGTTCCGTACTTCTTGGATTTTATCTTTGTTATTTAGAAGGGCGACTATATTTTCTGCCTTTTTCCTAACATTAATACCCACGTCCTTCCCATTTGGTTCAACGTATTCAAAACTTGTGAGGGACTATTGAAGGTCAGAGGAAGAACAGAAATAAGTATGAGAAAAAAAGGGTTTCCATATATGAGCATTCAAGTTAGCAAGACAAAGCTAGCCGAGAAGACTTACGGAGATTTGAAAAGTATGTTCTATGATTTCATCAACAGCTCGCTCTGATCCATTTGCAATGAGATACTCTATGACAGATAGTGCCTGTTAAAGAGCCAATACAAAGGAAAAAGACAAGAGAATAACTCAGTAACTCAACATTGGATTACATTAGAATTAGAATAAAAGATAAAACCTTGATTTGCTTATAATATTCCAATATAAGAACCAAGGGAAAAATTACCTTATAAACATAACGCCAATCCTTGCCAGTTTCACCCAATCTTGTCCAAAGAACATTCATAACCATCTGACATTCAGTGCTGCACAAAACAAAAGCTAAGCAATAAATACCCGAAACCCTCCTATCACCTTGGATACTAAACCAATAAAGTTCAACGTGAGTTACAATTTTTTGGTGGCCTGTGCTATCTCCGCCATTGCACTTCCATGAGGTCCCCAAGGCTCATTATCAGTTGCATCCAGCACCTATTATAAATCACAAAGATCATTTGGCAGGTATAGAAAAGAGCTTGAGGGGACTTGTTGGTTATCTATTTTAGGGAAAGGAGGACATCCCAATTCCTCTTTTCCATATTTCCAATGGAGCCAAAGACTCATTACTCTTTGGTTATGGATTATAATGGAATAAATCAAAATGGCTCACTAAAGTGGCTGCTCTTCTTTCTTTTGTGAAGTAGCGGTCCTTCGATGCAGTTCTCGACGCAATTTCCATCTTGGGTCATTCGGAAACAGCCTCTTTGTGTTGCTAACACAAGGGTAAGGCTGCGTACATCCGACCCCCCTTACCCCGCAATTTGCGGGAGCCATTGAGGCACTGGGGTAATGTTGTTGTTGTTGTTGTTGTTGAGGACATCCCAATTCCCAGAACACTATCTGGATCACGGAATATCCGCAGGACTGCAGTTAAAAAATACACTATACTCTGTAGCACTAGAAGTCATTAATTACTCTCTTATGTAAGCTCTGCATTTTTTATGAGATTACGATCACCGATGGAGGTCTATCAAACATCACCATCTGCATTACAGGACAAAATCTGGGCACCAATCGGAATAACTTTAACACTACATAAAACAACAGTCTGATGGACCGTTATTGTTCTAAAATGATGATTTCAACCTAAAGGCAAAATCCCATGCTTACGGGTCTAAACTGAATGTCCTCAATAATCTGAAGCCAACCCCCCTAAAATTAGACAATCTAGTACTCCCTCCAACCAATCATTTGTTTACCTTTGATCATTGTTGTCAGAATCGCGATTCGATCCAACGATTCTACGATTTTACGATCCAAAAATGCTTGACCGATCCTGGATCCTACGATTCTATCATAGTTGTAGAATCTTACGATCCTATTAATTTGAAAATTTCTAGAGATGAGATCATAATACGATCCTACGATCCGATTCCATAATAAAAAAATTAATATATATTTTTATATAATGACACCCTAAAACCCAAATTTCGTGTAAGTTGTTCATACAATGATACTAAAATCATTAATTACCAATATTTTATGAATAAGTATTAATAAATAAGTGTTTTGATTTTCAATTATATGTTTTTACCAAATAAAAAATTATATTTAGTGAGTTTGTAGAATCTTGCGATTCTACGATCCGATTCTACCGATTCGATCCTACCCTCCCCATCAATCCAAAGTAGAATCCCGATCCTGACAACATTGCCTTTGATTTAATATACCTCTCATAAAGAATAAAAGGTAAACAATTGACCGGGACAACGGGGATTACCTCAAAACAGATAAGCTTGCACATCACATAAACAAACCCCTTCGTCTAAATTGATTCAACCAAGAGACTTGGAGAAGAACACAAATAGGACACAGACACCTAAGTAAACCGATTGATAATATTTTTTGCATTCGAAGATCAACCCAGAGACCTTAATCCACTTAGTAGGGGGTCACTCAGCTAGTTTAGATTCTCGACTTACTTTCTTTCTTCTTTCAATGTTCTTACCCTTTCCATCATCAGAATGAATTCTCAGATTTTCAGGTGACATTTTAGATTCGTAACAAAACAAGAACCTTTCTAAAGCCACGTATCTGTACTTCCTTTACCCAGAACTTGGTTTTTATATCTCAAAAAATATATTGTAATAACGTGAGAAAAATCTTGGGACAATTGTGTATAACAGACTTACATTGTAACCTACTGAAAGTGAGAGTGAGATTTTCAGAAAGGTATAAGTTGTTAACGTTTCATTTTTAAACATCAAGTTTCTTCTGAGACTAAGGGAGGGTGTGGATTGAGGGATTTGGAAAGAAAGGGAGGAGAGGGAATTGGAAGGATGAGAAATCCATTGTTTGGTTAGCAAAATGAAGGTAGAAGGATTTGGAGGGGAGAGAAAATGAATCCCTCCATTTCCCTCCTATAAGGCAAATTATTTCCCCGCCAACATAGGCAAGATTTGGAGGGAAAAACCTCCTCCATTCTCCCTCCCCTCCCCTTCCCTTCCTTTCCCTTCCCTCCTTTCCCCTCCCCTCCCTTTCCCTCCTTTTTTCCTATCCAAACACACCCTAAAAGTCTTTACTGATTTGGTTGCCATTTCGAAATTCTAGAAGTCGACTAACAAGAAACTAATACTCAGAGATCAGTTCTGCATAAGAGGAACCACGCAAATCTATAAATTCCTGCCAAGTCACAAAACTACAACACTTAGTTAGATCAACACTGTCCACTAATTCATCCAAATCCATATTCAAAAAAAAAAAAATCAATTAATCTAAAACAGCACCATATTGAGCACGAAAATTGCCACCAATTAATCCAAATCCATCGAGTTATGAATTACGCATTTTACTCGATTTTCCTAACACTATAAATCACGATCAAACACAAACATAACAGTAATATGACCACTTCAATTGAGTTGTGAACTCACATTGCTGTGATTTAACTGCAATATTAAGCTAGATTCAACAAAATATAAAACATAAGAAGACAATTAAGGTGAAAAAATACCAACTTTTTGCTCAATTTCAGGAACCTTCAACACTTTCAAATTCACCTCCCTCTTTCTACAATCAAGTTAGAATCAAACATAAGATAAATCAAAATTACAATAAAATTTGCGAAATTAAGAAGTGATACGAAATCAAACAACAGATTAAGAATGCAATTACATTTCGCGTACAGTTTGATCAAAGACCTTCATGAAATCCATGGCGAACACTGATTATGATCTGGATTAAATTCAAAAAAAAAAAGAACTATGATCAATTCACGCGAATATATGATGTGATAGATCTAAAGGAGATTTAAGATTTGGTAATTTGATTTCAATCAGCTGAATTTAATTCAATAATAACAACTTTTTCTCATTAAAAAAACAAAAAAAAAATACGAAAAAAGTGTAATTACCTTTGATGGGAAGAAAGGGCGGGAGAGAGAGGGGAAAAGAGTGACGAGAGGATGGTGGTTGTAGATAGACGGTGCTGATGGGCGTACCCAAATTAGGCCGGGGCACTTCGGATCGGATTATTTCGATTCTGCTACACACTTTGTTTCGGATCAAACGGAAACCTACTCTTTTCGGATCATTTTCGGTATGAGTCATTGAGGGTAACTGGGTGAGTCATTTTGCGTGTGTGTTAAAACGATTTAATTAGTACTCCGTAATAATTGGACTAACAATGAGTATTTTTTGCAAAAGTGCTTTTTAGTATGTGATTTTTGTAAATAACACCCTTTTATATACCTTTTTTTACAAATAACACTCTTATATGTCCATTTTTTCTAATAACCGCCTTAAGTATTACTTAAATCCAAAAATCACCACCTAATAGTAACTACGCTTTACGGTTTTTATAAAGCCCGCTCTAGTTCCGACATTACGAATATAATTTAAAAAATATACCCAAACTACCTTTAATGAATAACATGGCTCTAACACCCTCCTATTTCTTTACTCCATCGTTCAATTCAACACATCCCCATTAAACATTGAATTCCCAATTAAAAACATCCTCAATTAAACATAAACTCAAACTCAGAAAACTGTAATTCGAATTCCCAATTAAACACATCCCCAAGTCTTAAATTCGTTGCGTTTTCTCGAATTGATTCGCAAAGCTTCTGTTCATTCTTAATTAATGCATGGACTCCACACTTACATACCAATCAAGTAATGTTCTACCTTCAATCTAGAAGACATTATCACTCCCCTGAAATTATAATATACAGGGTTCAATTTGTTAGCTAATTAATACTTTAAACACCAAAAATAAACCAAAACTAGCACATAAATATGAGTAATTTAACCTAACTTTGCCCAGAAATGGAAATTGCGAGCCCTAATTTATACAATCAATGGGCATAGTACAATGAATTACTTGCAATAGAAATTGATCTTGTAGTCGAGTTGGGAAAAAACGAAAATGTGAGAAGGAGAGTGAAAGAAGAACTAGCAGTTAGGAGGAAGGAGGGAGGATTATTCTTGATGAAACAATTGATTTGGGGATTTTAACAAGCGTGGGGGAGTGTAATAAGTGAGGGTAGTCTAGGTAATTCAAACTTTTTAAAGTCGTAATGTCGGAATTAGTGCGGGTTGTCGGAATTAGAGCGGGTTTTATAAAAAAACGTAAGCGTAGTCACTATTAGGTGGTGATTTTTGGATTTAAGTGATATTTAAGGTGGTTATTAGAAGAATGGACATATTGATGTGACTCATAATTGCGCACATTTAATCCCCTAATTGAACCTATTTTGCATACTATTATAACATTCCATAGCCATTTTATCCGTCAAATGCTTTCTATTTTGCTTTCCTAGTGCATTTCGTATGTTTTGTAGGAAAGAAGACAATTAGGCGAAAATTCCCATCTCCCGTGCATATTTGGAAGCTTATTGATGATAATGGGTGAACTAGTGTGAACGAGGAGGCAAGAACAAAGACCGACAACATGAGAATAAGGAGCATGCAAAAGGAAGAAAAGCAAGGGTTATTCTGAGGAACAATCCGAGCGTCCCGAGCAGACGACGCTTGTCTCCCCTCCTCTTGATCCGCTCGTCCCGAGCAGACGACGCTCGTCGCCTCACCTCACAATCCTAGCGTCTCCCTCCTTGGTCGGAGCAGATAGTGACGACTCTAGCACGATATGCTCATCTCCTTGAAAGACTTGCATTTCTCTACTTTAGAACTTAGCATTGTTATTTACTAATTTACCCTTACTTAACCTAGTAATGCACTACTATAAATACCCCATTTTATAATAATCAAAGGGAGGAAGTTCCCATGGTAGAAAGTTCTCTTAGATTAGATTAGGAGTAGATTAGAATAAATAAATCTTAATCTTTCCACAAAATTACACATTAATCTTTTCTTAATTATTGTTCAAGTTTATTATTGAGTAATTCAAGTCTATTATTGGGTAATTGAAGATTATTGGGTTATTATTGGAGAATTGACAACTCTTCATCAATCAATCAAGTTCTCTTCTTTTATTCTTTGCTTTATTATTTGGAATCATCTTCATAGGTATAATTCTCTTTACCCTTGTTTAATTATTGTTAATCACTTTCATTTATTCATCATGTTTTACTTTGTTAGTATGATTGACAACCTTATTAACATGTTAAACTTGATAATGAGTGAGTAGTCTTCTAACTAGGATTAATGGATAGAATTAGGGGAAACAAACATGGGGAATGATTCATGCTTAATCTAATATGTTCACATAATTTATTTGCTTGCTTGTTGTGATTCCAACTTATGCACATGTTATGTTTGATGAAATGCGAGCCTATGAATCCTTGCATTTTTTACCCATCACTTATCTTTTCAATGAAACTTGTAAGACATAAACCAATTCGAGCCTCATTAGACCATGCATATAGTTGAATAGGAAGGACTAAGTCGACTTGTAGGTGTTGTACAATCTAATCGATTCGGCTCCGGGACCCAAACCTTCTTAGGGATTGTAAGATATACACTAACTCGATCCCATCACAACAATAAGTGCTTGCATATAATTGAGAACATGTTTGTATGATCAACTCTCATGAATCCCCCTATGAACCCAAGATATCCTAGCACTTTTAGTCATTTGTTTACATCTCTTGATGTATTGCTTGCTTTACTTTATTGCTTCCATTATTAGTTTAGAACACAACTACAAACCCCAACAATTGTGACACTAGCATAAATTGAGATATATAGACTTAGGACCCAAAGCACACCGTCCCATAGATCGACCTCGACTTAACCACTAACTAGTTGTTTGTTGAGAAATATAAATGTGTTTGATTGGGAGACCCGACGACAATCTCACCGTCAAAATGGCGCCATTGCCGGGGACGGTTTTATGTGATTAAGTTCTTGTTTGTTTGTCTATTTTAATTTTGCTTTAACCTTGGGGAACTTGTTCCTCAAGGTTCATTTTTACCGTTTTATTGTAGTTTCCATGTTTGTAGTTGTATCTTTATCTTAGCTATGATGATGACCTAAGACTTGGTACATGGAGTATGTGGTGGATCTTTTGAGTATGACTACAATGGGTATGGGGAGTTTGAGTAGCAAGTCAACACAAACCTACCTTACTATTCATATAATGAAAATCCTAACTACTACCCCAAATTTTCCCACCAAAATCACCACATCCAATATCCACTTCATAATGAATTTCAATTGCCACAATACAATCACTTTTTCACCTACCCACAACAAAAAGATGAACCCATTCAAAGCATGATCCTCCAATTGATGGGAGATCAATAAAACTTTTTCAAACAAGTGCTAGAGGAGAAGCAAAAGAGAGACAATGTTCTTCAAAGCATTGTTACCCATAGTGAGGAGTTGGCAAATCAAATTGCCCAAATGAAGGAAGCCCAAGTGGCTACTCCCCACCAATCCTTCAACATTGTCCATGAATACGAATTTGAAGGAGTGACCTTTGATATGGAAGATGAGAAGTGGGAAGAGCCAATCTCTTTGAGCTCTTATGAGTATGAAAGTGTGGTATTTGATAAGGAAGATATGAGGTTGAGTACGCCAAATGCTCTTAGCCTTTGCGAGTATGAGGGTGTATCTTTTGATGTGAATATTGAGATGATGGAGAAAGAGTTATTGAATAAAATTGAAGCCCCCATCTATGATTCTTATGAGGATAACCATGATGACGAGATCGTGAAAAAAGCTTATATGTTTTACAAGGACTTTTGGAATGAGGAAGAAAAAACTTATGATATTACCTCACTTGAGGACCCCATCCTTGAGAAGTTTGAGGTAAGCTTCCATGAGAAAGATGAATGTCTCTTTCCTATTGACCATGAAGACCTTTTCGCACCCACCGTGGAACCTATGATTGTTGGAGATGATATGGTGGACCTTCTCCAAAAGGTCAAAACATCATATAAAGGGTACTTGGTGGAAAAGCTCAAGAACAAACTTGCAAATGAACTTACTTGTGGAAATTTGGCACCCACAATCTCAATTCCTAAGGTACCCCGTCATCAATACCATGAGGATTCTCCTTCTACTCTTGAAGGATTGATAAATCCAAATGCTATCATCATCACCAAAATTGAAGATGAAGTTGGTGAGTGGAAGTCTCCAGACGGATATGAACCATACTTCATACCTTATGTTGACAAGAATCATGGTGTGACACCCCGCGATAAAGCGGAAAACATAACTTATAAATTCAAGCGGAAATTAGGAAATTTTTGAAACTTTTAAAATTTAAAGCGCGGGTTCATTAAAATCCAAAACATAAATAAAGAATGCGGAAAGAAAGTTTAAACTATACAAACGTGATAGTCGAGGTGAGGGAAAATATATCCCTCGAATGACCATACAATAAAAGGTAGGTCTAAACAATCCTAATAAACCAACTACTAGGCCGAAGTGCTCGCTAGCTCACACATGTCTTCACCCCATGAATGCATCACTAATACCTGTCATTCATGTAAACATGAACGCCACAGTCAGTGGGGAGTAACTCAAGGTTCTCCCAGCCACAAAATGTCAAAACGAACATAACAAGGAACTAAAACAGGTAAGTCATATAAGATACATACAAAAGATAAGAATATCAAGTTTATATGTAAACATGGCAAATAATTGAGATGGAACAAGATAGGCCAACATTAGCTTAATAAAGATTCAACTGATCATGTGAAACAATTAAATAATATGAAAGACAGGAATATGGTCATTTATACAAAAGCACGCATTTCAAAGAAATACAATATAGATATGAGATTAGAATCCGAATCATGTGAAGCAGTTAAGTAAGAGATCAACCAATGCAAATTACAAGAATAGAAACTGTAGCCATTATTTGGAAAACCACTTAACAAACATTGCACGGGACGTGGCTACTAATGTCACATTCATACTTATGGCTTGCATCTCACCCTAAGAACGGATGGGAACATCAATCCCGACGATCATATCGCAACCAGAGGGCTTATAGCTCACCCCTAGTATCCGATAGGACCAAGTCAAACAACACATGAAAGACAAATACCAATATCTATAACCAAGCAAGACCTTTACTACTCATATATCAATATATAATTCCCCTGGTAGGACGACAATGGTACTCCCAAGACTCAGTCCTAGTCTAAATCGCGACTCTCGAGACAAGACAGTTCCCGATTCGACATGCGGCGAACGGTCCGCATCCAAGACTCGAAAACAGATCGGAAATCGAGAACCCACAATCGGCAGGACAATCCGAAAGAGGCGGAAGATATGAGCTAAACCCACAATCGGCGAGACGATCCGAAAGAGGCGTAAAGATAAGTTAAGCAATACGGTATAGCATAAAGGCATTATCATAAGAATACGACTCAACCAAGCGATACGAATCAACTTGGAAAGAGACTACTACATGCAATGAACCGATGATAATCCAAGTGAGACATTTCATGCCAAATCATGACCATAAATATGAATAAGTAACCCATTTCTTCAATAATTCTCACTTGAATAAAAATGTAAATAAATGGAAATGGACCATTTATAATAATCAAAATAAGAGCTTAATATAAATAGCTAAATAGCTAAAATGTAGGCTAAAGCATTTACTACTCACAAGGCATGAATAATTAATTTAGTCTCATGTTAAATCGAAACATGTCATTTCATTTACAATTGAGATAATTAAATAATGCATTCCACAATTATAAATCATGTGAGGAAAACATACAAATAAACGATATTTAACGAATTAAGTTATATAAAGCATGAGACGGGATTTAAATAATTCAAATAACTCAAACTTGGCGCCAAAAGACTCATAACTCAATACCAGTAACCAATCTTCATCTCAATTTCAATATTGATATCGTCAAAGGTTCAAAGAACTGTGCTCTAACACTTAGAGTAAATACTCCAAGCTACTCACCCACGAGTTGAGTCAAAGAAAACGACAATTCAAATATAATACCGAGAAACCCAAATTCAATCAACGTACACCGATTATGACTAAAAAGCCATAAGATAAAGTCAACCATAACCCTATAAGACAAAATGTTGTCCGCGGCTCTTTGCTCCTAAATTAAGAGCACTAATACCACAATAAGATATTTGCTAGCTTGAGTTTGCTATATCCCAGATTCATGTAAAACAAAAGTCATTTCGGTTTCCATGTAACGAATTCAGTCAAATGAAAAAGTATCACCACAGAACGTAGAAACTCATTAGTTCAGAATTAAACCCAAACCCGCTCCCACAACTAACAGCCCCAATTACTTCCCCAATTAAACCTCAACCCGCTCCCACAATATATCACTAATACCACAATAAGCTTTTCGCTAATTCATGACAAACCAAATTGACTGCATCAATTACTTTTATGGATTATAAGCACTGAAACATGCTTACTCTCACCTACAACCATCATACAGATACCTCACGACTAAGCTCAATTGCCTCACTAACTAAACAAAAGAACTTCAGGTAATATCTAAACTACACCAATACGGATTTATGAGCATACTAGAGACGGAAATGAAAGAGTAATCTACCCACAACCTCAACACTCGACATGTACCACAATGACACTCGAAATCATGCCATGACCGCCATCACCACCGTGTCACACCACCACCAATTCCTGCCCAGAACAGACCATAGGCAGTCCCCCGCACTCGGGTACCCACCAAGCAAGCTAGTCCATTCCTGGGGTCGCTCAACCCGACTCAAACACTCTGCGGAACCAGAATTTAGACGGGCTCGACCATATTCCAAATTGTTTACGCATACTACCCAAAACCACCCACGACCCACCAAAAACGGTCCACAAAATAACCCTCTAAACATGCCGAGCACGGTCATGTCGGGTAACCTGCAAAACCATAAAAACTTGATCCAACAGTGACCATGACCGTGGTTCACAACTCCTATCTTGACTGCCCCGAACCCGCAACACTAGTCCCGCTACCATTATTGCGACGGTCCCTAAAACAGAGGACGAACCATCCCAAAACAGTCTTTACCAACAATAATTCGAGACAGAACTTTACATATGAAGGAGAAGGGACACAAAAACCAAACTTTACTGAATAAAAGCATGTAAAACGACCCATAAGACGAAAATTCGACATTTTGTCGAGTAACCTATCACCGTTACCTCATTGCACTTTAAAATAGCATGCTTAGGCCCAAAGCTATTCTCGAGTTTGTCCCAAGTAACACCCAAACGCACGAACGAAGGAAAAGGCGGGAAACTCGAGCCCAAATAAGACGACCGAACGGAAACAGAGGCAAGATGGCGTCTTTCTTACATACAAAGAAGGAGGACGAGATGGGGAAGCCATTAGTGCAAAATTCATGGAATTTGGTTGAGGAATGAAGGAGGGATCTATGGTTGAAGGTCGCTGAAATGGGTTGTACGGTTGCTCTGCTTGGTTGTTGTTATTGCTGCTGTTGTGTTTTGTTTTACGCAGGAGAAAAGGAAGAAGAAAGGGGAAAAGAAGGGGGTGGGTCATACGGGTAGTACTACTACCAACTATACTATATATATAATAATAATAATAATAATAATAATAATAATAATAGTAGTAGATATTTTGAAGGTGGGTGAATGTGTTGTTGGTTTTTGATTGGTCCAGATTAGAAATGTGACGGTCTATAGCTAAACGGAATAAGGTCTCGAGTTTATTTTAACTTGAGACGGAAACTAATATTATTACTGTCGCTATTATTATCCGACCAAAAATATGAACACATATATTACTATATAAGTTATGACTCAAGATGTAATTTAATAATACTTACTTTTATAAAAATGAGCTTTTATATATTACTTTTATAAAAATCAAGCTTGACATTAAATTTATTAAATTGAGTAATTCAAAAATATGAAATAAATAAATCAAACGGTTTAATAAATTTTAAATGTCCAAATAGGAAATTCGCGGGTGTTACAATCACCCCACCTTTTTAAAAGTTTCGTCCTTGAAAGTAGAAATGAAAGGTTATATAAAAAAAAAAAAAAAACTGGAATTTTGGAATCGGTAACCAAAACATTTAAAAGGTTACTTATCGTAAGAATCAAAATTCTTTAAAAAGTCTCAAATAAAATTTTGCGACAGTAACCGATCGAAAGGTAAATCATTGGTATAAATCAACAATCAAAATACTTTCAAAAACATTAATGAATAGTTTTCAACAGTATAAGTCTCATTCATGGAACGAAATTGTTCTTGTCGTGCACACAAGAACGCTTACTTTCCAAGTCAAAGACGAATTACAAACAAAAATCATTCGCCGACAAGCGTAGAACAAGTTATCAAACGTCTCCAATAACGAGTTCTATCATCCGATCAACGCCAAATCAAAAGAAAGAGGCAATTCACTCAAATTTTCTCTTGTAAACGCCAAAATAGAAATGAAGATTTTTCATTTAAACTTAAAAGAGAATCAAATTCCTGAAAATATAACATTATACTTTGACAAAGAAATCATAAATAGGTCAAAGTTAACAGAAATTGGTAAAAATTTAAAGAAATATCAGGTTTAGCAATTAAAATCATGATAGAGAAGTCTATACTCAAGGAACAAATACAGAATTAAATCAAATTTTCATTTTCAAACCTTTAAAAATAGGTAAGGTTTTGTAAAAGTAACATAAACTTTTAACAACGAAACAAAATTGGCAGCTTGAAAGTTTAGAAGTTGTATGAAATGAAAAGCAATTTAGACAACATAAATACGAAGTACGCTAAGAGAGTCCAAACTTAACCAACAAAAGAGCTATGAGGAATTTCATAGGGCAAGGATTGAAGTCGAATTTACAAAGTTGTAAAAGATAGAGCTTCATAGGTTACCACCATCAAACTTAAAAGTGGAGCATGATGAAGCAAGTAAAAGGGGTATGAACGGTAACGCTTATGATCAAGGAAAAAGGGAAATTAGACAACAAGGAAACGCCAGGTACTCAATCCTGAAACAACAACATCATCCTAAACGGCTCTGAAAACTTCTTAACAACAAAATCTATAATCACAACACTCCCAAAGATTTCCTCAAAACACTCATGTTACTTCATCCTAACCTGTTCTCTGAAACAGGTTACTCCACTATAAGTGTGATCTCACCACTCCAAATCCTCAAATATCTACAAACAACCTGCATAAGATCAAGGTCAAGGTTTCCAACAAAGCTATACTCATACCTCAAATAGTAAACAACATCACTCACTTAGATCAACTAATAATCCCACAATTAGCATTTATCACGTGGTAACATATACATTAAACCCTCATATCCAAAGCAACTACAAAAGCCAATCACAAACTCGACTTACTTAGTCAATCCTACATCCTCAAATCCACCATTCAATTTCATCCATTCTAAGTCAAGTACTAAGTACTAGTGTCCCAAATATAAACGACAAAGCCAAGTTCTATAACCCTAGTAACAAATGCAACTCACACCTAACACACATAACACACAAAATCCACCAATCAAGAATACTCACTTTATCAAGGATCTAGGTATAAGAACCATCAAGTATGTCTCATCACGCTACCTAAGTCTTTCCAACATCAAATCCTCTCAAAACCAGGTTTAAGGGTCAAACACAACAACCTCCTCAAAAGTCAAATTTTCAACCAAGGTCAACATTCCTCAAAATAAAGAGTACTATCAAAAGGCGTTAAGGGAAGATAAGCAAGGAACAAAGGACAAGTTAGGAGGTACAAGAGTAACTTCAAAGGAGAAAGAAAAGAAAGTTTAGAAGAGGAAATAAGCATCAAGAAGTAAAGAATAAGCAAGGTATACAAAGAATGAGAAATATCTTCGAGGAAGTAGAAACATTCTTCAAAGGTTGAACAAATCTTCAATCCCCGACAATAGGCACCAAATCTTGATCTTTAAGCAGGTAAGCTCACGGTCATGATCCAAGGGCACAACAATTATTAAATGACAATCAACAAACACGTTAGAACCTAACAAAGAGCAAACACACTACAGACTACCACCTTAGGTCCTTAAGTCTACCCATCTCTCATTCATTATTCAAGGTCAAGTTCAAATTAAATTTGGGGTACACGTGTGTGCGTCGGGAGCACATAGGCTCTGATACCAACTGTGACACCCCGCGATAAAGCGGAAAACATAACTTATAAATTCAAGCGGAAATTAGGAAATTTTTGAAACTTTTAAAATTTAAAGCGCGGGTTCATTAAAATCCAAAACATAAATAAAGAATGCGGAAAGAAAGTTTAAACTATACAAACGTGATAGTCGAGGTGAGGGAAAATATATCCCTCGAATGACCATACAATAAAAGGTAGGTCTAAACAATCCTAATAAACCAACTACTAGGCCGAAGTGCTCGCTAGCTCACACATGTCTTCACCCCATGAATGCATCACTAATACCTGTCATTCATGTAAACATGAACGCCACAGTCAGTGGGGAGTAACTCAAGGTTCTCCCAGCCACAAAATGTCAAAACGAACATAACAAGGAACTAAAACAGGTAAGTCATATAAGATACATACAAAAGATAAGAATATCAAGTTTATATGTAAACATGGCAAATAATTGAGATGGAACAAGATAGGCCAACATTAGCTTAATAAAGATTCAACTGATCATGTGAAACAATTAAATAATATGAAAGACAGGAATATGGTCATTTATACAAAAGCACGCATTTCAAAGAAATACAATGTAGATATGAGATTAGAATCCGAATCATGTGAAGCAGTTAAGTAAGAGATCAACCAATGCAAATTACAAGAATAGAAACTGTAGCCATTATTTGGAAAACCACTTAACAAACATTGCACGGGACGTGGCTACTAATGTCACATTCATACTTATGGCTTGCATCTCACCCTAAGAACGGATGGGAACATCAATCCCGACGATCATATCGCAACCAGAGGGCTTATAGCTCACCCCTAGTATCCGATAGGACCAAGTCAAACAACACATGAAAGACAAATACCAATATCTATAACCAAGCAAGACCTTTACTACTCATATATCAATATATAATTCCCCTGGTAGGACGACAATGGTACTCCCAAGACTCAGTCCTAGTCTAAATCTGGCCAGACTCTCGAGACAGTACAGTTCCCGATTCGACATGCGGCAGAACGGTCCGCATCCAAGACTCGAAAACAGATCGGAAATCGAGAACCCACAATCGGCAGGACAGTCCGAAAGAGGCGGAAGATATGAGCTAAACCCACATGTGGACAAGGCCCTCGGGAACTGCGTCCGCGGGATCCACACCAGGCATAATCGACTCGAGGTTCTTTCGAATCGAATTAAGACATATTAGAGTCGCCACCAAGTTTTTTGGGAACTTGGAACCGTTCAAGTCAACTTTACACCTTTCATCGAAAAGCATAAAGCCAATCGACTACGAGTGATTAAAGATAAAGACTTGTACCCTATATCACTCGATTTGAATGACTCTCGTAATCCAATGGTATTTAGACGGATCCACAAACCATAGATCTTGAGTAAGGGGTGAGGGTACGTGTTGGGAAGCCCATAAGGACACCCAACCCCGCCCGTCGATAACGGCCTCTACTAAGTCAAGTGTCGGATTTCAAACAAGGTCATAGCTACTACGATGTATGATATGCAAACGTTGTTTTAACCCTATCATATGACAACAATTTCTATGTCGTTTTAGATGCAACTAAACTAACTTTGTCAAAGTTGTAATTTAGCATGTGGGTTGATTAATCTAACAACATACAAAACAAAGCAAACAAGGCTTAAGGGGGAATGGGGGAGCCGTTGGGATCTACCTATTACAAACCAGGCATTTCATGCCGACACAACAATAAATTAAAGATACAACTCGATCTAAATACAAAGCTATACACACGACGCAATACACGGTCGTTTGGCCTAGAAAACCGTGCACAAGAGGGGTGACTCACGGCCTATATGACACACGGCCTTGGGTCACTCCTCGTGATGTGTGCTTTCGCTCAATCTCATCGAATTAGACATAGGGCCACGCGCCAAAGCATGCATTAGCATAAATCGGGCCATGTTGTTTTAAACAACATGCGATTTACTACGCTCTCACTTGCACTGGGGCACAACCGTCCAACCAAACAAGACTAAGGTTTTTTAGAAATCATTTGACTCGATGAAGGAAAAATAATTACAAACAAATTACAAAACGCGACTCAAAAAAACATAAATTAATCACAAGTGACAAGACAAATAAAGAACGAACAATGCAAAAAACAAACGAAATAGGAAAGGCCAAAGGCCACGGCCAAACCACGGCCCAAACCAAACAAGGCTACCCTAAGTCCTAGGTTAGGTTCATTAGTTAGGTCAATTGACCGCGGAATGAGCTCGAAACAAATTAGAAAACTAGTTAGAAACGACGTTGATCGATTGGAAGGATGTCGCGCAAAGGTGTATTCTACACGGCCTACAAGGGGTCAGATTAGGTCAAGTTTACTAATTAAGTTAACTCATCGAGTGTTAATAAGAAGGTGCTAATCACGCACTCTTATACTAGCGAGAAATTAGGTGAAAGAGAGAGATGCGTTCATTAAGTTACAGAATTGTTAATCGATTTTTAAAGCTTATGTCGAAGCCACCTAACATGTCTAATTAGGTTATTAAATTAATCTAATGTCGTCTAAATATGTCATATGTTAACAATCAGAGGTTAAACTAACATACAACGGATCCTAGGGTGTGTCGAATTGGCCGAAATAACAAAGGGGTCAAAAGCGAAGAGCGAAGTTAGAAATTCGTTTTATTTATGCCCTACCTTGAACACGAGGATATGTAAATGAGACGGGGGTGTACGACCGACTGAAGTAGCGGTTTATTTTCCCATCTCAAGTCAACGCGGGTGTTCATGGTGGTACTTTAACTCATACTCGGACTAAACTAGTTTCATAGTTAATTAAACAATCGATAAACAAAAAAACGATAAACGAATAAAACAAACTATAAAAGAACAAGCATAAAAACGAAATAAAAAGGGAGAAAGAAGAGGATTTGATGCACCCTCAACCTACATGTATCGTTGACACCGTCTTGGGTCGTAATCGATGGTATATTTTATCTCGAGAGGTCGTGCCGACGAAGAAATAAAGCAACACGCGTTTTTTGACAAATCTGGACAGCAACTTTCAAACGATGATATCTCCCTCGTTTCACGACGAAAATTCGATTTAAAAGATGTTTTGAAAACTAGAAAGAGAGGAGAACAGGGATCTTAAAGCAACCCCTGCTCGTTTTGGGTTATTGGGCACGAAAAACGAGCACAAACAGAACTGGACAGACAAGAATAAATCATGAAAAACAGAGTGTATAACACTGCTGTTTTTCGAGAGATTTCGTGTACTCTCAAGGGCAATTTGGCTCGTAAATCTTTGTCTAATGTGTAGATGGATGTTATGTGGTTAATTAGGAACAAGAAAATCGAGTTTTGATGGAGGTTTGATGGAGGAACGAATTGTTTTTCGAGGAGGACACACAAACAGTTCAGTTTGTATGTCGGTTTTGTTTAGGGTTTTTGGGAGGCAATTAGGGTTCGTTTCTGAGGTTTAAAGCTTGTGGGTGATGGTAGGATGTATGGAGAACTTAGAGGAATGAATGTATGGTGAAGGGGTGGTATTTATAAGGAGTTAAAGTAGGTTAAAAGAGAGGGAGAGGAAATCGGGCTTCATCCCGTATGGCTGCTGTCCAGCAGCTTTTGTGAGGGTTTGAGGGGGGTTTTCTTGGTGATTAAGCTAGGATAATATGGGTAGGATATTAGGGTATGGGTTAGGGTTAATGGGCACGGGTTTTGGTAGTGTTTGGAGCGGGTTTTGGGCTCGGGATTGAGCTGCCAAAACAGGGGGCTGCTCGGTTTAGTGCGGGCTGGTTGGGGGGTGTTTGGGGATGGAATTTGGGCCGTGGATAGGGGGTTCGAACAAGGGTGGATGGGTAGAGGCTTAGGTTGGTTAGTGTACTCGAGATTCGTGCCAATTCGTAAAGGAAACGGGCTCAAAAACCGAGCTAAAAACGAGCTCAAAAAACATGTTTAAAAACGAGTTTTCTTCGCTTTTAAAATCGATTTTTCAAATCAATTAACCCATTAAAATAAATGACTCATAAAATGATTTTTCAAATCAAATATTTATTTTATTTTCAATAAAATAAACTTGGGAAAATAAAATTCAAAATAAAATAAATTAAATTGAAATCATCTTTAAAAAAAGACTTTAATTTAAATATCATTTAAATTAATAAAATGAACTCACTTAAAAAACATTAATTTAAATATCATTTAAATTAATAAAATACTTCATCGACGACGCCCATTCTACCTCGTAAAACGAGCTCCAAATAATGACAATGACAACTAAAGAATACATGTGTCCTATCATCATCGGGTGTTTGTCGGGTTCTCTATAAATTCCAATATCGACGGATACGGGTATCTACAGAGCCCCCACTTTGACTGAGGCTTGGACAAGGCGAAAGTCAAAGTATACCCCAGGTCCCTTTCGACCTGAGGATTCTTCGGGTCGTTTATAGTCCATTAGACTTGCGTATATAAGCTCGCCAGCCATAAGAAGAGATCATACCTGAAACTTCGTTGGGGATTAACTCTTGCTTCTGTTGCGTCGAATTATCGTTGTTGGTCGTCGACCCATAAAATTGCATATATGGTGGATTGAGCCTTATCCTCAGGCGCCTACGTATCCGTTTCTGACGGAATCAAACCCGCGTCGTAGTTCAAGAACACGACACATGCCCAAAGTTTATCATCTGCTGGCGTATGTCCAAAATTCATCATCTTCTGACATTTGCCCAAAGTTTATCATCTGCTGGCACTTGTCCGAACGGGACGGGACTTTCCAAGGAGGTTGCCGCCGCTTTCCTCATTTGCTTTCAGCTACGGAATTCTTCCATTTCATACTCTTGTATCGAATTGAATTCTTGGTGGATGTCATCCTTTACATCTTGATGATGGTCTCTGGAGCCTACGGCTTCAGAGCCCCCAGTTTGCAATGGCTCTAAAGTCGAAGACTTTAGAGCCCCCAGTTGAAGCATATCCTGCTATAATTGGAACACAAAAACGTACTAGCAATAATCATCACATAAGCACATTTGGATCATCGATCTTGAAATTGGATTATTTTGAAAGATTGGGTCATCGACCCGAAAATTGAATTTGAAAATTTTGAATGATTGGGCCATCGACCCGAAAATTGAATTTGAAAATTTTGAATGATTGGGTCATCGACCCGAAAATTGAATTTGAAAATTTTGAATGATTGGGCCGTCGACCCGAAAATTGAATTTGAAAATTTTGAATAATTGGGCCATCGACCCGAAAATTGAATTTGAAAATTTTGAATAATTGGGCCATCGACCCGAAGTTTGAACTTGAAATTTTGAATGATTGGGCCATCGACCCGAAGTTTGAATTTGAAATTTTGGATAATTGGGCCATCGACCCGAAAAGATTCTACTACTTGGATCATCTATCCACAAATCGCAAAAAGTTTTTGAGATTTTGAAATTTTGAAGTCGGACCTTGATAGGTGAGCATGAAATGCGACTCAGACATTCTGTATCACCCGTAAACAAACGTGGGCGTAGCCCGCTACCGTAAAACAAAAAAAGGAAAATAAAACCCTAAGTGTGCACGGGTTTTAATTCAAATATTGACTTGTTGGGGGTAAAAATGTAGATTGGCCGTTCCGGCGCCAAAAGATGGCAAATGGGAATCACAAGGTCGTCGAACTTGGGACGGAGATATCGTATGGCATGGGCGTGCTCCCGAGGGCACATGGGAATCAAGATCACTTGGCATTGACAGGGTGGATTAAACTCACGGAGCAACGACAACGTTGGCTTCGCCCAGACACTAAACACAGATTGATTTTATGAGAATACTTAGACATCACACATCACTCTTGTTGGGAACATTCTGTCACTCTTCTCCTCGCCTCCTTTCTTTTCAGCGAGTTTTCATTATTTCTTGCCACCGCCTTCTTTCTTTTCAGCGGGCTTTTACTATTTTTCTTCCACGCCTTCTTTCTTTTCAGCGGGTTTTTCATATTTTCTGTTCCCAACACAAACCCACATCTATGTGACTCAGCATCATTGTCTTCACCGTTAGATAAAGCTCATTCCGAGACTTGACACTACTCATCTGAACCCATATCCTTATCCTAGCCTACATCGAGTGCTAAGACCGACTCAAACAAAGGTGGTTTCATTTGGACTTGGTTAAGACCCGTAAGAAACCGACAAGATGAGAACTAATGATGGGTGGATGAGTGGATTGAATCCCTTATTCTGAAGGACTGCCTACGTATTCGCGTGGAGCGAAATCAAATCCGACGTAGTTCGATCAAGGTGCATTAAATTGACATTTTGGTTGTGTGTACACACTCGAAGGTTTCACCTAAGGTATCATGTCATATCCCATTCTAGCCTGTAAAGTACCGTTAAATCCCGTGTTTGGGGTTAGGTGTAAAAGGCTTGGATCTTTTGGGATGTGGAGCTTGGTAATAACAAGTTGGAATGGTTAACCATCATTCTGAAGGTTTGTTTTGTGGTGCTAAGGCCAAGGGCTATGGCTGCTGATGTGGTTGGAATGGGTGTCTCGGGTTTGATGAAACCCGAGTGCAAATGGGTTGAAAAATGATGTGGGTTCAAATTTCCATGTCTGGACCCTAAAGGCTGGGTGTAACAACACAAGCGGAATAATTCTCAAAATTCCTGACTATCCCCTTGTAACCGTCTTAGGAAGGACTTAGAGGGTAAAGAGGTCACTACTTACGCTTTTTGGGCTTCGCCCATTGAACCTCAACTATGGGTACTTGACTTGAATTCTGGCTTCCGTAACTTCGACATTCAACCAAAAGCGTTCTGCAATGACTTCAACATCTTTTTTTTTTCTTTCATCTTTTTTCATTTTTCTTTTTTTTTTCATTTTTTCATTCTTTTTGAAAAAAAAGTCTTCTACTCATTCTCCTAGTCACAAATGGATACACCTTGAAAACTGGGCTTCGCCAACTAATTTGGGTAAGAACTAACAATTCCTTGTTAGAACGGGTTGATATCTTCTCTCTTCGAGATGGGATGATTTTGTTGGGGAAAAGGCTTGCCTTCCATCATCGATAAGGGAAACAAGGAGCTCGTCCGGGTTCGTCATAGAATCATCTAAAAGCTTGTCATAAGCACTGGTTCTGATGGAGGTTTTCTACCGCCAGACATGGAATAGGTAAAGGAATCAAACACGGGATCCTAGTGTACCTTACATTTTGAAACGGGACATATTTCTACCCTAGGGATGCCTTTGAGTGTGTTGTGCGTTTTATCATATTTTCGGAATGATTGAGGATTGAAAACAAGACATATTTGGAAACGAAACTGCAACTTTTTATTGGAATGAGAAATGCTTAACAGACTCGAAGAAACGATTCCTAGGACACATCCTAGGTCATCGCGGAACAAACGACTCAAATTCAAAAAAAAAAAAAAGTTCTAGACTCGACTCGACTAAGATAAGAAAACAGATCCCGACTCATAATTTTCAAATCTGGTTTTGAGCTTTCCCTTGTTCAGTTGTCAACTTAGATGCTCGGCTCTTGTCCTTGATCCCTGTGATGGTTTGCCTCCATCCTGAGGTAGTCCTCTGAGGATCTATGCCAGTGATGAAGGTTGGTGAATCGAATTGTCTTTTATTAACTTCGTTAATGTGAGGAGTGCATTCTAGAGCAAGACTCCCGACTTGAATTTCATTCTTCGGGTTTGGCAAGAATTCAGAGAAATCCACAAATATTTTCCTGATAAACACCCCTTTCAAGTGACATGGGCGGATAAGATGGGAATAATCGACATTGTCTTCGACAGAAACAAAGTTGGTGTGATCGCCAAATGGATTGGTGATGTTATTGGGTTTAACAGTTGGGATTGGGAGTGTTCCATTCTCAATCATGTCTTGAATTTCGTGCTTCAGTCGATAGCACCTTTCAGTATC
Organism: Silene latifolia; assembly: GCF_048544455.1. Classification (NCBI taxonomy): domain Eukaryota; kingdom Viridiplantae; phylum Streptophyta; class Magnoliopsida; order Caryophyllales; family Caryophyllaceae; genus Silene; species Silene latifolia. Next base: position 41,647,753 of record NC_133529.1, read on the forward strand.
ATGGCCTTTCCCTTGATGAAAGGCACAGTAGGCATTTGGTTTATACCATTTACCTTGTTGATCAGCGAGAGGGTCCGGAGTTGGACCAATAGGCTTCAGCTTTCCTTGGGCTATGAGCCTTTGGAGAGCATATGTATAAGTGCATCCGATATCGGTGAATGCCCTAGGTGTTTGGCGCTGCGACTTCTTCGATTGCCCTTCTAAGAGATTGATGGCTTCATCCAAATGGGTCGTTGCTGGGGCCTTGCCCTTAGACGATGAGGCCCCTTGGTACCCTTTCGGCTTTTCAGCCTCTGCCCTTATGACATCATCTTCTACCTTTATCCCGATTCTTATCAATTCTTTGAAAGAACCAAAATTCTGGTATTTCAAGAGCATTACGGTAAACAGGTCGTAGATTCTTTACGAACTTATCTACCATTTCAACTTCATCAGGCTTCTTGGCTAGTTTCACGCTTTCAGCGCGCCATCTTGCAAGGAATTCAGTAAAGCCTTCTTTGTCTTTCTGTGTCATCACCTCCAATGTTCTTATGTTGGTTTGAATCTCGACATTGTCAGCATAGTGCTTACAGAACTCCACCGTAATATCTTCGAAAGTGAGGAAGTTCTTAAGGTCAAGATTATAGAACCACGCCTTCGGGTGTTCACCCAGAGATTGGGCAAAAATTTCAGAGAGCATGTCAGCTGGTACTCCCTTCAGTGCTAAGTACCCTTTATAGGCCTTAACATGGTGGACTGGATCTTCGGTGCCCTTGAACTTTGGGATGTCAGTGAGTACCATGTTCGTGGGCAACTTATCCTGAACTGGGGCATAGGCCCTAGCATTCTCATAGTGAATGTTCTTCCCCTGGGAGAGTTTCAAACGGTCCTCAATGAACTTGAACCGTTTCTCCAGATCAGCCAGAGGTGGGGTAGATGAAGCGGAATCTTCACCCAGCTTAGATTCGATTGCGTCCATTCGGGTCATCATGAGGTTCACGGCCTCAGTGAGCTTATTGACAGCATCTTCCATTGCTTGACGTCGGGTTTTTGGCGGCCTTTCTACAAGAAAACCCCGAACCGAGTCAATATTCAAATGTAAGAGCCCTTGCACACTTAAGGACACGACACCAACCTGACTCAAACAAAAACTCGACTTGAGACTGACTAACCAAAGGTTCGACTCACGGTTGGATCTAGACCTTGGTTCATTTTAGACTCGAAACTGTCATAAATCGGTTATAAACCGGACTCGGTGTGACTAAACCCGTGATTGGACTAACATAGCCCATAGGTTCGGGTGAAACGCCCTAAATGGCCTAGCTTGGACGTTTTTGTGGACTATCCTAGACCAAAAGGTCGTCCAACATGACTCAAGGCCCAAGAGGTGAGCTTGGGTGACCCAACAATGTCGTGTTCTAGACTCTTAGAACGAAACACACCCGGCCTAACACGGCCATGACCCGGACACGACTTGACGCATTTCATGCTTAGTTGAGATTCGAGAGGCATTTTGGATTGATTTTGAAAAAACGAAAGATTGATTCGAAAATGAGATTTGAAATGGGCAGCATGCCGGCTATAAAAGCTCATTTTGGCCGAAAATTCTAGTCCTATTTGGGCAGCATTCCGCGTTTTGAAAATCACGCTATTTGAAAGTAAGTTGTTCAAAAGTTCGGTTTTGAAATTGACATGGAAAATTTTGAAAAGACTCGGGAAAACACCTTGCACATTGTCATTCTCATGTTATAAGGATGTATGCTCCTAGACATCTCTAAGTCTCGGCAAGTCTTCTACAAGAAGGTCTATGCCCTCCATCCTTTTGCGGTCTTATAGAGCAAGGTGTCTTAAGGTAGAGTACCTAGAAGATCGTCCCCACCATCAAGAACCACGCGAGGTGAAGTGGAAGCGAGCAATGTGCAGCTTCCTAGCATAGTGGGACGTCGCCCCCCACGCATCACGAAGAAACGCTGGGACGGCCCGGGCAAGTCCTTAAGGGTTTATGCATGAATCGTAGCACTATGAGTAATGTTTTACTTTCCAACACTTTCTTTTCAAGTTTCACCTCGGAGGAAAAGACCCTAGAAACAAAGTGTAACTAGTCCTCTTTTCCCAAATGAGTCGCCAAATCGTGGACAAGGCCCTCGGGAATCGCGTCCGCGGGATCCACACAGGCATAATCGACTCGAGGTTCTTTCGAATCGAATTAAGACATATTAGAGTCGCCACCAAGTTTTTTGGGAACTTGGAACCGTTCAAGTCAACTTTACACCTTTCATCGAAAAGCATAAAGCCAATCGACTACGAGTGATTAAAGATAAAGACTTGTACCCTATATCACTCGATTTGAATGACTCTCGTAATCCAATGGTATTTAGACGGATCCACAAACCATAGATCTTGAGTAAGGGGTGAGGGTACGTGTTGGGAAGCCCATAAGGACACCCAACCCCGCCCGTCGATAACGGCCTCTACTAAGTCAAGTGTCGGATTTCAAACAAGGTCATAGCTACTACGATGTATGATATGCAAACGTTGTTTTAACCCTATCATATGACAACAATTTCTATGTCGTTTTAGATGCAACTAAACTAACTTTGTCAAAGTTGTAATTTAGCATGTGGGTTGATTAATCTAACAACATACAAAACAAAGCAAACAAGGCTTAAGGGGGAATGGGGGAGCCGTTGGGATCTACCTATTACAAACCAGGCATTTCATGCCGACACAACAATAAATTAAAGATACAACTCGATCTAAATACAAAGCTATACACACGACGCAATACACGGTCGTTTGGCCTAGAAAACCGTGCACAAGAGGGGTGACTCACGGCCTATATGACACACGGCCTTGGGTTACTCCTCGTGATGTGTGCTTTCGCTCAATCTCATCGAATTAGACATAGGGCCACGCGCCAAAGCATGCATTAGCATAAATCGGGCCATGTTGTTTTAAACAACATGCGATTTACTACGCTCTCACTTGCATTGGGGCACAACCGTCCAACCAAACAAGACTAAGGTTTTTTAGAAATCATTTGACTCGATGAAGGAAAACTAATTACAAACAAATTACAAAACGCGACTCAAAAAAACATAAATTAATCACAAGTGACAAGACAAATAAAGAACGAACAATGCAAAAAACAAACGAAATAGGAAAGGCCAAAGGCCACGGCCAAACCACGGCCCAAACCAAACAAGGCTACCCTAAGTCCTAGGTTAGGTTCATTAGTTAGGTCAATTGACCGCGGAATGAGCTCGAAACAAATTAGAAAACTAGTTAGAAACGACGTTGATCGATTGGAAGGATGTCGCGCAAAGGTGTATTCTACACGGCCTACAAGGGGTCAGATTAGGTCAAGTTTACTAATTAAGTTAACTCATCGAGTGTTAATAAGAAGGTGCTAATCACGCACTCTTATACTAGCGAGAAATTAGGTGAAAGAGAGAGATGCGTTCATTAAGTTACAGAATTGTTAATCGATTTTTAAAGCTTATGTCGAAGCCACCTAACATGTCTAATTAGGTTATTAAATTAATCTAATGTCGTCTAAATATGTCATATGTTAACAATCAGAGGTTAAACTAACATACAACGGATCCTAGGGTGTGTCGAATTGGCCGAAATAACAAAGGGGTCAAAAGCGAAGAGCGAAGTTAGAAATTCGTTTTATTTATGCCCTACCTTGAACACGAGGATATGTAAATGAGACGGGGGTGTACGACCGACTGAAGTAGCGGTTTATTTTCCCATCTCAAGTCAACGCGGGTGTTCATGGTGGTACTTTAACTCATACTCGGACTAAACTAGTTTCATAGTTAATTAAACAATCGATAAACAAAAAAACGATAAACGAATAAAACAAACTATAAAAGAACAAGCATAAAAAACGAAATAAAAAGAGGAGAAAGAAGAGGATTTGATGCACCCTCAACCTACATGTATCGTTGACACCGTCTTGGGTCGTAATCGATGGTAGATTTTATCTCGAGAGGCCGTCGTCGACGAAGAAATAAAGCAACACGCGTTTTTTGACAAATCTGGACAGCAACTTTCAAACGATGATATCTCCCTCGTTTCACGACGAAAATTCGATTTAAAAGATGTTTTGAAAACTAGAAAGAGAGGAGAACAGGGATCTTAAAGCAACCCCTGCTCGTTTTGGGTTATTGGGCACGAAAAACGAGCACAAACAGAACTGGACAGACAAGAATAAATCACAAAACAAAGAGTGTATAACACTGCTTTTTCGAGGGATTTCGTGTACTCTCAAGGGCAATTTGGCTCGTAAATCTTTGTCTAATGTGTAGATGGATGTTATGTGGTTAATTAGGAACAAGAAAATCGAGTTTTGATGGAGGTTTGATGGAGGAACGAATTGTTTTTCGAGGAGGACACACAAACAGTTCAGTTTGTATGTCGGTTTTGTTTAGGGTTTTTGGGAGGCAATTAGGGTTCGTTTCTGAGGTTTAAAGCTTGTGGGTGATGGTAGAATGTATGGAGAACTTAGAGGAATGAATGTATGGTGAAGGGGTGGTATTTATAAGGAGTTAAAGTAGGTTAAAAGAGAGGGAGAGGAAATCGGGCTTCATCCCGTATGGCTGCTGTCCAGCAGCTTTTGTGAGGGTTTGAGGGGGGTTTTCTTGGTGATTAAGCTAGGATAATATGGGTAGGATACTAGGGTATGGGTTAGGGTTAATGGGCACGGGTTTTGGTAGTGTTTGGAGCGGGTTTTGGGCTCGGGATTGAGCTGCCAAAACAGGGGGCTGCTCGGTTTAGTGCGGGCTGGTTGGGGGGTGTTTGGGGATGGAATTTGGGCCGTGGATAGGGGGTTCGAACAAGGGTGGATGGGTAGAGGCTTAGGTTGGTTAGTGTACTCGAGATTCGTGCTAATTCGTAAAGGAAACGGGCTCAAAAACCGAGCTAAAAACGAGCTCAAAAAACATGTTTAAAAACGAGTTTTCTTCGCTTTTAAAATCGATTTTTCAAATCAATTAACCCATTAAAATAAATGACTCATAAAATGATTTTTCAAATCAAATATTTATTTTATTTTCAATAAAATAAACTTGGGAAAATAAAATTCAAAATAAAATAAATTAAATTGAAATCATCTTTAAAAAAGACTTTAATTTAAATATCATTTAAATTAATAAAATGAACTCACTTAAAAAACATTAATTTAAATATCATTTAAATTAATAAAATACTTCATCGACGACGCCCATTCTACCTCGTAAAACGAGCTCCAAATAATGACAATGACAACTAAAGAATACATGTGTCCTATCATCATCGGGTGTTTGTCGGGTTCTCTATAAATTCCAATATCGACGGATACGGGTATCTACACCACAATCGGCAGGACAGTCCGAAAGAGGCGTAAAGATAAGTCAAGCAATACGGTATAGCATAAAGGCATTATCATAAGAATACGACTCAACCAAGCGATACGAATCAACTTGGAAAGAGACTACTACATGCAATGAACCGATGATAATCCAAGTGAGACATTTCATGCCAAATCATGACCATAAATATGAATAAGTAACCCATTTCTTCAATAATTCTCACTTGAATAAAAATGTAAATAAATGGAAATGGACCATTTATAATAATCAAAATAAGAGCTTAATATAAATAGCTAAAATGTAGGCTAAAGCATTTACTACTCACAAGGCATGAATAATTAATTTAGTCTCATGTTAAACTGGAAACATGTCATTTCATTTACAATTGAGATAATTAAATAATGCATTCCACAATTATAAATCATGTGAGGAAAACATACAAATAAACGATATTTAACGAATTAAGTTATATAAAGCATGAGACGGGATTTAAATAATTCAAATAACTCAAACTTGGCGCCAAAAGACTCATAACTCAATACCAGTAACCAATCTTCATCTCAATTTCAATATTGATATCATCAAAGGTTCAAAGAACCGTGCTCTAACACTTAGAGTAAATACTCCAAGCTACTCACCCACGAGTCGAGTCAAAGAAAACGACAATTCAAATATAATACCGAGAAACCCAAATTCAATCAACGTACACCGATTATGACTAAAAAGCCATAAGATAAAGTCAACCATAACCCTATAAGACAAAATGTTGTCCGCGGCTCTTTGCTCCTAAATTAAGAGCACTAATACCACAATAAGATATTTGCTAGCTTGAGTTTGCTATATCCCAGATTCATGTAAAACAAAAGTCATTTCGGTTTCCATGTAACGAATTCAGTCAAATGAAAAAGTATCACCACAGAACGTAGAAACTCATTAGTTCAGAATTAAACCCAAACCCGCTCCCACAACTAACAGCCCCAATTACTTCCCCAATTAAACCTCAACCCGCTCCCACAATATATCACTAATACCACAATAAGCTTTTCGCTAATTCATGACAAACCAAATTGACTGCATCAATTACTTTTATGGATTATAAGCACTGAAACATGCTTACTCTCACCTACAACCATCATACAGATACCTCACGACTAAGCTCAATTGCCTCACTAACTAAACAAAAGAACTTCAGGTAATATCTAAACTACACCAATACGGATTTATGAGCATACTAGAGACGGAAATGAAAGAGTAATCTACCCACAACCTCAACACTCGACATGTACCACAATGACACTCGAAATCATGCCATGACCGCCATCACCACCGTGTCACACCACCACCAATTCCTGCCCAGAACAGACCATAGGCAGTCCCCCGCACTCGGGTACCCACCAAGCAAGCTAGTCCATTCCTGGGGTCGCTCAACCCGACTCAAACACTCCTGCGGAACCAGAATTTAGACGGGCCTGACCATATTCCAAATTGTTTACGCATACTACCCAAAACCACCCACGACCCACCAAAAACGGTCCACAAAATAACCCTCTAAACATGCCGAGCACGGTCATGTCGGGTAACCTGCAAAACCATAAAAACTTGATCCAACAGTGACCATGACCGTGGTTCACAACTCCTATCTTGACTGCCCCGAACCCGCAACACTAGTCCCGCTACCATTATTGCGACGGTCCCTAAAACAGAGGACGAACCATCCCAAAACAGTCTTTACCAACAATAATTCGAGACGGAACTTTACATATGAAGGAGAAGGGACACAAAAACCAAACTTTACTGAATAAAAGCATGTAAAACGACCCATAAGACAAAAATTCGACATTTTGTCGAGTAACCTATCACCGTTACCTCATTGCACTTTAAAATAGCATGCTTCCGGCCCAAAGCTATTCTGAGCTGTCCCAAGTAACACCCAAACGCACGAACGAAGGAAAAAGGCGGGAAAATCGAGCCCAAATAAGACGACCGAACGGAAACAGAGGCAAGATGGCGTCTTTCTTACATACAAAGAAGGAGGACGAGATGGGGAAGCCATTAGTGCAAAATTCATGGAATTTGGTTGAGGAATGAAGGAGGGATCTATGGTTGAAGGTCGCTGAAATGGGTTGTACGGTTGCTCTGCTTGGTTGTTGTTATTGCTGCTGTTGTGTTTTGTTTTACGCAGGAGAAAAGGAAGAAGAAAGGGGAAAAGAAGGGGGTGGGTCATACGGGTAGTACTACTACCAACTATACTATAATAATAATAATAATAATAATAATAATAATAATAATAATAATAATAATAATAATAATAATAATAGTAGATATTTTGAAGGTGGGTGAATGTGTTGTTGGTTTTTGATTGGTCCAGATTAGAAATGTGACGGTCTATAGCTAAACGGAATAAGGTCTCGACTTTATTTTAACTTGAGACGGAAACTAATATTATTACTGTCGCTATTATTATCCGACCAAAAATATGAACACATATATTACTATATAAGTTATGACTCAAGATGTAATTTAATAATACTTACTTTTATAAAAATGAGCTTTTATATATTACTTTTATAAAAATCAAGCTTGACATTAAATTTATTAAATTGAGTAATTCAAAAATATGAAATAAATAAATCAAACGGTTTAATAAATTTTAAATGTCCAAATAGGAAATTCGCGGGTGTTACAATCACCCCACCTTTTTAAAAGTTTCGTCCTCGAAACTTGAAAGTAGAAATGAAAGGTTATATAAAAAAAAAAAAAAAAACTGGAATTTTGGAATCGGTAACCAAAACATTTAAAAGGTTACTTATCGTAAGAATCAAAATTCTTTAAAAAGTCTCAAATAAAATTTTGCGACAGTAACCGATCGAAAGGTAAATCATTGGTATAAATCAACAATCAAAATACTTTCAAAAACATTAATGAATAGTTTTCAACAGTATAAGTCTCATTCATGGAACGAAATTGTTCTTGTCGTGCACACAAGAACGCTAACTTTCCAAGTCAAAGACGAATTACAAACAAAAATCATTCGCCGACAAGCGTAGAACAAGTTATCAAACGTCTCCAATAACGAGTTCTATCATCCGATCAACGCCAAATCAAAAGAAAGAGGCAATTCACTCAAATTTTCTCTTGTAAACGCCAAAATAGAAATGAAGATTTTTCATTTAAACTTAAAAGAGAATCAAATTCCTGAAAATATAACATTATACTTTGACAAAGAAATCATAAATAGGTCAAAGTTAACAGAAATTGGTAAAAATTTAAAGAAATATCAGGTTTAGCAATTAAAATCATGATAGAGAAGTCTATACTCAAGGAACAAATACAGAATTAAATCAAATTTTCATTTTCAAACCTTTAAAATAGGTAAGGTTTTGTAAAAGTAACATAAACTTTTAACAACGAAACAAAATTGGCGACTTGAAAGTTTAGAAGTTGTATGAAATGAAAAGCAATTTAGACAACATAAATACGAAGTACGCTAAGAGAGTCCAAACTTAACCAACAAAAGAGCTATGAGGAATTTCATAGGGCAAGGATTGAAGTCGAATTTACAAAGTTGTAAAAGATAGAGCTTCATAGGTTACCACCATCAAACTTAAAAGTGGAGCATGATGAAGCAAGGAAAAGGGGTATGAACGGTAACGCTTATGATCAAGGAAAAAGGGAAATTAGACAACAAGGAAACGCGTGTACTCAATCCCGAAACAACAACATCATCCTAAACGGCTCTGAAAACTTCTTAACAACAAAACCTATAATCACAACACTCCCAAAGATTTCCTCAAAACACTCATGTTACTTCATCCTAACCTGTTCTCTGAAACAGGTTACTCCACTATAAGTGTGATCTCACCACTCCAAATCCTCAAATATCTACAAACAACCTCCATAAGATCAAGGTCAAGGTTTCCAACAAAGCTATACTCATACCTCAAATAGTAAACAACATCACTCACTTAGATCAACTAATAATCCCACAATTAGCATTTATCACGTGGTAACATATACATTAAACCCTCATATCCAAAGCAACTACAAAAGCCAATCACAAACTCGACTTACTTAGTCAATCCTACATCCTCAAATCCACCATTCAATTTCATCCATTCTAAGTCAAGTACTAAGTACTAGTGTCCCAAATATAAACGACAAAGCCAAGTTCTATAACCCTAGTAACAAATGCAACTCACACCTAACACACATAACACACAAAATCCACCAATCAAGAATACTCACTTTATCAAGGATCTAGGTATAAGAACCATCAAGTATGTCTCATCACGCTACCTAAGTCTTTCCAACATCAAATCCTCTCAAAACTAGGTTTAAGGGTCAAACACAACAACCTCCTCAAAAGTCAAATTTTCAACCAAGGTCAACATTCCTCAAAAGAAAGAGTACTATCAAAAGGCGTTAAGGGAAGATAAGCAAGGAACAAAGGACAAGTTAGGAGGTACAAGAGTAACTTCAAAGGAGAAAGAAAAGAAAGTTTAGAAGAGGAAATAAGCATCAAGAAGTAAAGAATAAGCAAGGTATACAAAGAATGAGAAATATCTTCGAGGAAGTAGAAACATTCTTCAAAGGTTGAACAAATCTTCAATCCCCGACAATAGGCACCAAATCTTGATCTTTAAGTAGGTAAGCTCACGGTCATGATCCAAGGGCACAACAATTATTAAATGACAATCAACAAACACGTTAGAACCTAACAAAGAGCAAACACACTACAGACTACCACCTTAGGTCCTTAAGTCTACCCATCTCTCATTCATTATTAAAGGTCAAGTTCAAATTAAATTTGGGGTACACGTGTGTGCGTCGGGAGCACATAGGCTCTGATACCAACTGTGACACCCCGCGATAAAGCGGAAAACATAACTTATAAATTCAAGCGGAAATTAGGAAATTTTTGAAACTTTTAAAATTTAAAGCGCGGGTTCATTAAAATCCAAAACATAAATAAAGAATGCGGAAAGAAAGTTTAAACTATACAAACGTGATAGTCGAGGTGAGGGAAAATATATCCCTCGAATGACCATACAATAAAAGGTAGGTCTAAACAATCCTAATAAACCAACTACTAGGCCGAAGTGCTCGCTAGCTCACACATGTCTTCACCCCATGAATGCATCACTAATACCTGTCATTCATGTAAACATGAACGCCACAGTCAGTGGGGAGTAACTCAAGGTTCTCCCAGCCACAAAATGTCAAAACGAACATAACAAGGAACTAAAACAGTAAGTCATATAAGATACATACAAAAGATAAGAATATCAAGTTTATATGTAAACATGGCAAATAATTGAGATGGAACAAGATAGGCCAACATTAGCTTAATAAAGATTCAACTTATCATGTGAAACAATTAAATAATATGAAAGACAGGAATATGGTCATTTATACAAAAGCACGCATTTCAAAGAAATACAATATAGATATGAGATTAGAATCCGAATCATGTGAAGCAGTTAAGTAAGAGATCAACCAATGCAAATTACAAGAATAGAAACTGTAGCCATTATTTGGAAAACCACTTAACAAACATTGCACGGGACGTGGCTACTAATGTCACATTCATACTTATGGCTTGCATCTCACCCTAAGAACGGATGGGAACATCAATCCCGACGATCATATCGCAACCAGAGGGCTTATAGCTCACCCCTAGTATCCGATAGGACCAAGTCAAACAACACATGAAAGACAAATACCAATATCTATAACCAAGCAAGACCTTTACTACTCATATATCAATATATAATTCCCCTGGTAGGACGACAATGGTACTCCCAAGACTCAGTCCTAGTCTAAATCTGGCCAGACTCTCGAGACAGTACAGTTCCCGATTCGACATGCGGCAGAACGGTCCGCATCCAAGACTCGAAAACAGATCGGAAATCGAGAACCCACAATCGGCAGGACAGTCCGAAAGAGGCGGAAGATATGAGCTAAACCCACAATCGGCAGGACAGTCCGAAAGAGGCGTAAAGATAAGTCAAGCAATACGGTATAGCATAAAGGCATTATCATAAGAATACGACTCAACCAAGCGATACGAATCAACTTGGAAAGAGACTACTACATGCAATGAACCGATGATAATCCAAGTGAGACATTTCATGCCAAATCATGACCATAAATATGAATAAGTAACCCATTTCTTCAATAATTCTCACTTGAATAAAAATGTAAATAAATGGAAATGGACCATTTATAATAATCAAAATAAGAGCTTAATATAAATAGCTAAAATGTAGGCTAAAGCATTTACTACTCACAAGGCATGAATAATTAATTTAGTCTCATGTTAAACTGGAAATATGTCATTTCATTTACAATTGAGATAATTAAATAATGCATTCCACAATTATAAATCATGTGAGGAAAACATACAAATAAACGATATTTAACGAATTAAGTTATATAAAGCATGAGACGGGATTTAAATAATTCAAATAACTCAAACTTGGCGCCAAAAGACTCATAACTCAATACCAGTAACCAATCTTCATCTCAATTTCAATATTGATATCGTCAAAGGTTCAAAGAATCGTGTTTCTAACACTTAGAGTAAATACTCCAAGCTACTCACCCACGAGTCGAGTCAAAGAAACCGACAATTCAAATATAATACCGAGAAACCCAAATTCAATCAACGTACACCGATTATGACTAAAAAGCCATAAGATAAAGTCAACCATAACCCTATAAGACAAAATGTTGTCCGCGGCTCTTTGCTCCTAAATTAAGAGCACTAATACCACAATAAGATATTTGCTAGCTTGAGTTTGCTATATCCCGCATTCATGTAAAACAAAAGTCATTTCGGTTTCCATGTAACGAATTCAGTCAAATGAAAAAGTATCACCACAGAACGTAGAAACTCATTAGTTCAGAATTAAACCCAAACCCGCTCCCACAACTAACAGCCCCAATTACTTACCCAATTAAACCTCAACCCGCTCCCACAATATATCACTAATACCACAATAAGCTTTTCGCTAATTCATGACAAACCAAATTGACTGCATCAATTACTTTTATGGATTATAAGCACTGAAACATGCTTACTCTCACCTACAACCATCATACAGATACCTCACGACTAAGCTCAATTGCCTCACTAACTAAACAAAAGAACTTCAGGTAATATCTAAACTACACCAATACGGATTTATGAGCATACTAGAGACGGAAATGAAAGAGTAATCTACCCACAACCTCAACACTCGACATGTACCACAATGACACTCGAAATCATGCCATGACCGCCATCACCACCGTGTCACACCACCACCATTCCCGCCTGCACAGACCATAGGCGGTCCCCCGCACTCGGGTACCCACCAAGCAAGCTAGTCCATTCCCGGGGTCGCTCAACCCGACTCAAACACTCCTGCAAGGAACAGAATTTAGACGGGCCCGACCATATTCCAAATTGTTTACGCATACTACCCAAAACCACCCACGACCCACCAAAAACGGTCCACAAAATAACCCTCTAAACATGCCGAGCACGGTCATGTCGGGTAACCTGCAAAACCATAAAAACTTGATCCAACAAAGGACCATGACCGTGGTTCGCAACTCCTATCTTGATCGCCCCGAACCCGCAACACTAGTCCCGCTTACCATTATTGCGACGGTCCCTAAAACAGAGGACGAACCATCCCAAAACAGTCTTTACCAACAATAATTCGAATTTAACTTTACATATGAAGGAGAAGGGACACAAAAACCAAACTTTACTGAATAAAAGCATGTAAAACGACCCATAAGACGAAAATTCGACATTTTGTCGAGTAACCTATCACCGTTACCTCATTGCACTTTAAAATAGCATGCTTCCGGCCCAAAGCTATTCTGAGCTGTCCCAAGTAACACCCAAACGCACGAACGAAGGAAAAAGGCGGGAAACTCGAGCCCAAATAAGACGACCGAACGGAAACAGAGGCAAGATGGCGTCTTTCTTACATACAAAGAAGGAGGACGAGATGGGGAAGCCATTAGTGCAAAATTCATGGAATTTGGTTGAGGAATGAAGGAGGGATCTATGGTTGAAGGTCGCTGAAATGGGTTGTACGGTTGCTCTGCTTGGTTGTTGTTATTGCTGTTGTTGTGTTTTGTTTTACGCAGGAGAAAAGGAAGAAGAAAGGGGAAAAGAAGGGGGTGGGTCATACGGGTAGTACTACTACCAATTATACTATATATATAATAATAATAATAATAATAATAATAATAATAATAATAATAGTAGATATTTTGAAGGTGGATGAATGTGTTGTTGGTTTTTGATTGGTCCAGATTAGAAATGTGACGGTCTATAGCTAAACGGAATAAGGTCTCGAGTTTATTTTAACTTGAGACGGAAACTAATATTATTACTGTCGCTATTATTATCCGACCAAAAATATGAACACATATATTACTATATAAGTTATGACTCAAGATGTAATTTAATAATACTTACTTTTATAAAAATGAGCTTTTATATATTACTTTTATAAAAATCAAGCTTGACATTAAATTTATTAAATTGAGTAATTCAAAAATATGAAATAAATAAATCAAACGGTTTAATAAATTTTAAATGTCCAAATAGGAAATTCGCGGGTGTTACAATCACCCCACCTTTTTAAAAGTTTCGTCCTCGAAACTTGAAAGTAGAAATGAAAGGTTATATAAAAAAAAAAAAAAAAACTGGAATTTTGGAATCGGTAACCAAAACATTTAAAAGGTTACTTATCGTAAGAATCAAAATTCTTTAAAAAGTCTCAAATAAAATTTTGCGACAGTAACCGATCGAAAGGTAAATCATTAGTATAAATCAACAATCAAAATACTTTCAAAAACATTAATGAATAGTTTTCAACAGTATAAGTCTCATTCATGGAACGAAATTGTTCTTGTCGTGCACACAAGAACGCTAACTTTCCAAGTCAAAGACGAATTACAAACAAAAATCATTCGCCGACAAGCGTAGAACAAGTTATCAAACGTCTCCAATAACGAGTTCTATCATCCGATCAACGCCAAATCAAAAGAAAGAGGCAATTCACTCAAATTTTCTCTTGTAAACGCCAAAATAGAAATGAAGATTTTTCATTTAAACTTAAAAGAGAATCAAATTCCTGAAAATATAACATTATACTTTGACAAAGAAATCATAAATAGGTCAAAGTTAACGTAAATTGGTAAAAATTTAAAGAAATATCAGGTTTAGCAATTAAAATCATGATAGAGAAGTCTATACTCAAGGAACAAATACAGAATTAAATCAAATTTTCATTTTCAAACCTTTAAAAATAGGTAAGGTTTTGTAAAAGTAACATAAACTTTTAACAACGAAACAAAATTGGCAGCTTGAAAGTTTAGAAGTTGTATGAAATGAAAAGCAATTTAGACAACATAAATACGAAGTACGCTAAGAGAGTCCAAACTTAACCAACAAAAGAGCTATGAGGAATTTCATAGGGCAAGGATTGAAGTCGAATTTACAAAGTTGTAAAAGATAGAGCTTCATAGGTTACCACCATCAAACTTAAAAGTGGAGCATGATGAAGCAAGGAAAAGGGGTATGAACGGTAACGCTTATGATCAAGGAAAAAGGGAAATTAGACAACAAGGAAACGCTGGTACTCAATCCTCAAACAACAACATCATCCTAAACGGCTCAAAACTTCTTAACAACAAAACCTATAATCACAACACTCCCAAAGATTTCCTCAAAACACTCATGTTACTTCATCCTAACTTTTTGTTCTCAAAACAGTTACTCCACTATAAGTGTGATCTCACCACTCCAAATCCTCAAATATCTACAAACAACCTCCATAAGATCAAGGTCAAGGTTTCCAACAAAGCTATACTCATACCTCAAATAGTAAACAACATCACTCACTTAGATCAACTAATAATCCCACAATTAGCATTTATCACGTGGTAACATATACATTAAACCCTCATATCCAAAGCAACTACAAAAGCCAATCACAAACTCGACTTACTTAGTCAATCCTACATCCTCAAATCCACCATTCAATTTCATCCATTCTAAGTCAAGTACTAAGTACTAGTGTCCCAAATATAAACGACAAAGCCAAGTTCTATAACCCTAGTAACAAATGCAACTCACACCTAACACACATAACACACAAAATCCACCAATCAAGAATACTCACTTTATCAAGGATCTAGGTATAAGAACCATCAAGTATGTCTCATCACGCTACCTAAGTCTTTCCAACATCAAATCCTCTCAAAACCAGGTTTAAGGGTCAAACACAACAACCTCCTCAAAAGTCAAATTTTCAACCAAGGTCAACATTCCTCAAAAGAAAGAGTACTATCGTCTCCCACCCCTTTTTCTTTATAAACACCCCCACCATCCCTTATTTCCCTTATCTTATCTACCCAAAATCTCTCATCATCATCTCCCAAAACACCCCCGTCACAAAATCAACCCAAAAACCCTAAATCTTTCAATTCAAAAATGATGAACCTAAAGGGAAAAGCCAAGAAAATCGTTGAGACCGCCACCAAGAAGCGCAAGGGCACTTCTTCATCCGCCCAAGAAGAGGCAAGAAGCTATCGCAATGTGATGATAGGAGGGGTGGAGCAACTCGAATTTTTCCCGGAAGTGATCTTCGCTTGCGATGAACATCGCCAAAAATTCCTCACATTGCTAGGTAAGCATTTTGAGCCAACTCAATTCATTGATACCAAAGTGTTAGAAGTCCTAGGCATAAGGTACCAAACTGAAATGTTCTTTGATGGTTTGGGGCTTGGAAAACTATTCTATGCCCATGAGGAGACCTACCTTAGCCTTACCCTCGAGTTCTTGTGTAGTCTCCGTATCGTCACAAATACTCGGAGAACTATTTGTATGGAATTCCGACTATGCAACCGAGACCATAGGCTAACCCTTGATCAATTTGCAAATATCTTTGGTCTTCTTGTGCCAAAGGAAAACACCGACAAACCCACGGATTTCATTGTTGACCGCGTTTGGAGAGCTATCTCCGGGAGGGACTTCATACATCTGAAACAATGCTATACCTTCGCAATTCAACATCCGGTGATTCGAATCACCGAACGCTTCATTGTCGGCACTATCAATGGGAGATATGAACAAGATAAGTGCACACTCCTTGACTTAACCTTCTTAGAGTCATATTTAAATGTTCAAGGGACAAGGCCTTATAACTTCAACACTCCCCTTGAGATGCTCACATGGTTCTTCGATTTTGCTCAAGGGAATTCCCACATTAAGACCTTCGTGATGGGAGGCCTAGTCACGATGTTGGCAAATGATATTTGTCCCGGGTTTAACCATCATGGTACTTATGTAAAGATCGAAGGGAGCACCTTGATCGATGAGGACGCCATCTTCAACCACCACCGGTGGTGTACCTACACCCAAACCGGGAGTGTGGAGTGGTTTACAAAGGGGTGCTCTTCTATTATTCTCACGGGATGGAATGTGCCAACTACCGAGCCAAGGTTGAGTCGGTATTCGCCTACACCGAGCTACCTCCTCGACATTGAGATCCACCCCAACCCACCTCAAAGAGAAGAGGTACCTCACCAACCTCAACAACCTCGTGCGATGCCGGTAAAGGGGTATTGCACCACCATCTTATCTACCCATCCCACCATACCCCACTCCTAATGTGCCATTTAAACCACAAGTCCCCAATGCTCCGGATGTGAATGATTTGATGAGCCTTATGCAACAGGTCGATATCGGGGCACACCGAGGACAAGAAGACAACTATCTGGCCCTCTATCTTCAATACTACCAAATGGCACAACAAGGGTATATAGACCCCAATGGCCCTCGTCCATCTTGGGCTCAGCCGCACCTTTTGTTCTCTAATCAAAGGAATCAAGACGGGAACTTTGGCGGTCAAGGTGGAGGATTCTACGGTCAAGGTGGAGGATCTTATGGTCAAGGAGAAGGGTATTACCAAGGAAGTTCTAGCGGGTATGGATACCGCGATGATGGTGATGATGACGAATGAGAGATGCCTACCACACCATATCCAATTGTATGATACTCTTCTCTCCCTATCTCTTATGTATAGTTGCATTACACTTTAAAATTACCTTGCATTTAGTTTACACCTCACTTGCATTTGTATTATATTCCATATTGCATTTAAATTAGTTAGTTAATATAGTATAGTTTGCATTGTAATATATCTCACATAGTTCATATAGATAGTTGCATATAGACTAGAATTCATGCATAGTCACTAATAACCAATCCTATTCATTTCTACACTAAAAATAGTGTTTAAATCGGTTTGGGGAGGTTTGATCATAGGTGACCATAGTTTACTAGAAATCATGCATCATATAGTGTAGTTTAGATTGCATTCATTTGTTATATATGTCATATAGAATTGCATTTAGTTAGAGCATGCATTCATCATATCATATCATTGCATTTGCACTTCAATTTCAATAAAATCAAAAATCCAAAAACATGTTTTTCCTTTTCATTCCTACTCCTACATGTACATTGAGGATAATGTCCAAAATAAAGTGGGGGATGGGAATTTATATTCCAAAAATGCATAAAAATTGAATTTTTTTGGAAAACACAAAAACATGTCTTTTTATTTCATAAAATCAAAAACCATAAAAATTGAAATTTTTTGAAAAATACAAAAACATGTCTTTTTATTTCATAAAATCAAAAACCATAAAAATTTGAAAAATTGAAAAAATCAAAAACATGTTCATTCCTTTTTAGTGTAGAATTGTATATATTATATATACTTGTTTGCTTGTTTGTTTATCATTTTTCACATTAATCGACTATGCCACATCCGAGACATGAAGATATTGAAGACCGCATGGTATGATCTTTCCAATCTCCTTTTTCCTCTTTATGTTGATGACTATGTGACTCTATTTTGTTTGATGCGGTATAAACAATGTGATTATAGGATTGCATTTAGATTATTTGGCATACTAGTTGGTAGAAGCATATGCATTAGGTTGTATAAATGATAGTTGCATCATGGCATGTAATTGCATTTAGGAAAAATTTTGTGAAAACATCTATTTGGGAAGCTTGACAATCAAGTGTATATAAGGCCCTTGTAGATACTTTTTCTTCTTAAGACTTTGCTTGTAAGAATGCTTGTAAAACACCCTAGGATGTGTCATGCTAGTATCCTTTGACCCATGGATTAAGGCCTAGTCAAGAGTACCTTGTGGTGTGATAACTTCTTGGCTACCGTTTTTTCCAAGGTGCACTACTACAAATCCAGGCAACTACAACGCCCCTTTAACAACGATTATTCACGAAAATCACAATAGACGTTGTAGAATGTATGGCGCGAATTTTACTAAAATCAATTACAACGGGTATGGTTATAAAAACCGTTGTTATTAGTTTTAATAACGGGTCACACATGCACAACCGTTGTTAATAATTTGGCGCAAAATTGGCGCAAAGTTAGTGAAAAGTAATCACAACGGTTACTTTTTTAACCCGTTGTTAAAACATATTTCACAACGGGTGTTTTTTACAACCGTTGTTAAAACATATTTCACAACGGTTGTTGTTTAATAACCGTTGTCAATACCTTCCATACTATAAACCACACAAAGTAAGTCTGCAGCCCACAAAACACAACCCTTAATACACAAACACAAACACAGAAGACAAACAAACACAAAACACACACTTTCTCTTTCTCTCTTTCTCTCTTTCTCATCGCCGCTTTATCTTCTCGCCGTCACTGTTGATTTCATCGTCTCTTACGTTCTGTATTTATCAGGTAAATCTCGCCGTCACTGTTAGTTTCATCGTCATTATTTTCTTTTTCTATTTATTTCTTTTACATGTATGTGTTTTTATCAACCATTATGTTATTTGTTTAAGTATTGTTCGCATAATTAGTTAGTAAAACAATGAAGAAGCAAGATGAAGAAGCAAGATAAACATAATTAATATATATATATATATATATATATATTTATAAATACATAAATTAAAAAAAAATTACATATATAAAAATGCAATTCTTATATTTTCATAGAGGATCTTATTCTGCTCTATCGTATCCGTCCTCTCCTCCTTGGCTATTTGGAAGTTCCGTTCAGCAGTTGCTATATCGTCATATAGCCGCAATCGCCGCCTCCGTCAAGCCATCTTCTTTGGCGTGCTTGATGCGGATCGAGCATCCGCAAGGTAGCTCTGAAACTTTCCTCAATATGGAGGAACCGGCGGATGAAGTGGTTGTTGTTCTCGATCATGGTAAGAGTCTTAAGGATGAAATCATTCATTTTGTTGGAGTTTTTTGGAGTTTGTTTTGAAAGATTAAGTAGAGTTTGTTTTAGCAGTTAGGGTTTAGAGATGTATATATTGAGATAATGGAAATGTTAGTTGAGATAATGCAATGTATTTATACTAAGCAATGTGTGGGTTGAGTTGTTTTTTAATTAATATATATGTTAGGAAGTTGTGCCATAATCATCATCATTTCTCTCAATGCTGCTTCAAATCTTATTACTAACCCTTCTCATTCCATATTGTCCGTTCATATGCACAGTGATGTCAGTAATAATGCATGCATCGGAATTCTAACGGGCCGTAATTATGCATGCATCTAGTAATATTTAATTTAATTTTTTATTTTTATTTTTTAAGAACAAACAACAACGGTTATTTACAAACAACCCGTTGTCTTTAGTTATAACAACGGTTTTGTATATTAAAACCCGTTGTTATAACTTTCCCCCCAAAATTGAGTCACACTTTCCACAACGGGTTTTTATACTTAAAACCGTTGTTAATATTTTTAACAACGGTTTCCTTAAGAAAACCAACTGTTGTTAAAACCTTTTACAACGGACGCTTTAACAACGTCCGCTTTTTTATATAACAACGGTTTTTGACCGTTGTTATAGCCTGTATTTGTAGTAGTGGTGACACTTGAAACCATGCAACCATCTTCCATATTCTACCACATTTTGTCATCAAAGGGAATGGGCACAAAAATTGTTCAAATATTGAGTTCAAGAATTGAAATGAAAGTAAAAAAGTTTGCAATTGCATCAAAAAAGAGGAGTAACAAAAAACTCCTATGCTTCAAATATAAGCACCCTCACTACAAATGGGGTAGCTTTGAAAATGTTCAAAAGAAAATGCAAAAAAAGTTGAAAGTTGTCAAGTATTGAAATGCCAAACATCAAAGAAATGGCAAGAAAGTGTTCTTAAATGTCAAATGCCACAAGAAATTGGGGGGGAAAACAACAAAAAAAGCAAACTCCCATATGAAACTCAAATATTATTGATCCCTTTTCCATCGTATCCACTTTTGTGCATGGTAGAGAGGGGACGACCATTCTTCTTATCTAGGCAAGAAGGGGAATTCCGCGATCCTCTAGTGTTTCTAACACCATAGGGAGTATACTTTTGACAAAAGCATTTAACGATTGAGGACAAAGGTACCCTAGCTTGACACAACTTGGGGGTGATTTTTTGGTATCCTTTTAGACTTAGTAGCTTGCAGAAACAATATCTATGATGGAGTGTGTACCCTTAAATTGTTTCCCTTGTAGATGATTTCCGCCACTTAGATGAGTAAAGTGGCTATTCTTTTGTAGATGCATCCATTACTTGTTTTGTGTGCTTAATGATTGGATGTATCGCCATTTTGGCAAGCCCCACCTTGCCTTGCAAGAAGGCATCCTACCTCATGGTTGTCTTGTTGTGAGTTGAAGGGGGGAACAACAACAAAAAGCAAACTCCCATATGAAACTCAAATTCTATTGATCCCTTTTCCATCGTATCCACTTTTGTGCATGGTAGAGAGGGGACGACCATTCTTCTTATCTAGGCAAGAAGGGGAATTCCGCGATCCTCTAGTGTTTCTAACACCATAGGGAGTATACTTTTGACAAAAGCATTTAACGATTGAGGACAAAGGTACCCTAGCTTGACACAACTTGGGGGTGATTTTTTGGTATCCTTTTAGACTTAGTAGCTTGCAGAAACAATATCTATGATGGAGTGTGTACCCTTAAATTGTTTCCCTTGTAGATGATTTCCGCCACTTAGATGAGTAAAGTGGCTATTCTTTTGTAGATGCATCCATTACTTGTTTTGTGTGCTTAATGATTGGATGTATCGCCATTTTGGCAAGCCCCACCTTGCCTTGCAAGAAGGCATCCTACCTCATGGTTGTCTTGTTGTGAGTTGAAGGGGCGGAGTGAACCCGCTAATTGTCTCACATAAGTTATATTAGTAGGATAGTTTAAATAAAGGTCTAGTTCTAGTCACCTCTTTACTCGGGACGAGTAAAGGTTCAGTTTGGGGATATTGATGTGACTCATAATTGCGCACATTTAGTCCCCTAATTGAACCTATTTTGCATACTATTATAACATTCCATAGCCATTTTATCCGTCAAATGCTTTTTATTTTGCTTTCCTAGTGCATTTCGTATGTTTTGTAGGAAAGAAGACAATTAGGCGGAAATTCCCGTCTCTCGTGCATATATGGAAGCTTATTGATGATAATGGGTGAACTAGCGTGAAAGAGGAGGCAAGAACAAAGACCGACAACATGAGAATAAGAAGCATGCAAAAGGAAGAAAAGCAAGGGTCATTCTGAGGAACAATCCGAGCGTCCCGAGCAGACGACGCTTGTCTCCCCTCCTCTTGATCCGCTCGTCCCGAGCAGACGACGCTCGTCGCCTCACCTCACAATCCGAGAGTCTCCCTCCTTGGTCGGAGCAGATAGTGACGACTCTAGCACGATATGCTCATCTCCTTGAAAGACTTGCATTTCTCTGCTTTAGAACTTAGCATTGTTATTTACTAATTTACCCTTACTTAACCTAGTAATGCACTATTATAAATACCCCATTTTATAATAATCAAAGGGAGGAAGTTCCCATGGTAGAAAGTTCTCTTAGATTAGATTAGGAGTAGATTAGAATAAATAAATCTTAATCTTTCCACAAAATTACACATTAATCTTTCCTTAATTATTGTTCAAGTTTATTATTGAGTAATTCAAGTCTATTATTGGGTAATTGAAGATTATTAGGTTATTATTGGAGAATTGAAAACTCTTCATCAATCAATCAAGTTCTCTTCTTTTATTCTTTGCTTTATTATTTGGAATCATCTTCATAGGTATAATTCTCTTTACCCTTGTTTAATTATTGTTAATCACTTTCATTTATTCATCATGTTTTGCTTTGTTAGTATGATTGACAACCTTATTAACATGTTAAACTTGATAATGAGTGAGTAGTCTTCTAGCTAGGATTAATGGATAGAATTAGGGGAAACAAACATGGGGAATGATTCATGCTTAATCTAATATGTTCACATAATTTATTTGCTTGCTTGTTGTGATTCCAACTTATGCACATGTTATGTTTGATGAAATGCGAGCCTATGAATCCTTGCATTTTTTACCCATCACTTATCTTTTCAATGAAACTTGTAAGACATAAACCAACTCGAGCCTCATTAGACTATGCATATAGTTGAATAGGAAGGACTAAGTCGACTTATAGGTGTTGTACAATCTAATCGATTCGGCTCCGGGACCCAAACCTTCTTAAGGATTGTAAGATATACACTAACTCGATCCCATCACAACAATAAGTGCTTGCATATAATTGAGAACATGTTTGTATGATCAACTCTCATGAATCCCCCTATGAACCCAAGATATCCTAGCACTTCTAGTCATTTGTTTACATCTCTTGATTTATTGCTTGCTTTACTTTATTGCTTCCATTAGTTTAGAACACAACTACAAACCCCAACAATTGTGACACTAGCATAAATTGAGATAGATAGACTTAGGACCCAAAGCACACCATCCCATGGATCGACCTCGACTTAACCACTAACTAGTTGTTTGTTGAGAAATATAAATGTGTTTGATTGGGAGACCCGACGACAATCTCACCGTCACATATAAGGGTGTTATTTGTAAAAAAAGGAACATAAATGGGTGTTATTTACAAAAATCTCTTTTAGTATAGATTGTTTTCAACAAGAAGCCATTTATTTTACGTAATTTATTTTTGCAGTACAAATTTTACTCAATTTAGTACTTTTGCACTAAATTTTCCATTTGTTTATCCGTGACTAAAAAACACCAAACTCAATTCTCTCCATCTTCTCTCTATTGTTGAAACCTTACCTTCTGAAACCACCTTAGAATTATTCAATTACGAATGATTATTTGAGTGACGAACATGTATTTAATTCGTTAATCCTAAATTAATTACTAATTTGACTATGTCTTTTAATTTTGTTCATTTTTTTTAATTAGGGTTTATGTCTAAATTAATTAAGGGCTAATAACTAATAAGTGTGGTATGACGGGTTTGTTGGTGTTGGTTATTTTAGTCAGTGGACTAGTCTGCCGACGTTGGAGCAGTGGTACAGTGGTGGGATGGTTTGGTTGTGTTAGTTATCATCAGCGTAGTGCATATACATTAGTAAAATAGTCAATGTAGTACTCCTACATTAACAAAGTAGTACAACTACATTAAAAAGTGATAACACAAGTCAGCGTAGTACATCGGCGTAGTACACACCAACGATTCCTTATCACCACCAACCACCGACCCACGTCCACCGCAATCCCACCCCCACAACTACAACCCCAACGTCGGCCCCTCACCGCCGGCTATCTAGTCGGCCGACCAATAGACTTCCTCGCCGGTGACATGGAGATATATCCGCAACAACCCACCATGACGGAGTACAATGTGTCTAACTCCCAAGCCACCACCCTCCAGCCCCCGACCTACCGTTATAGTCCCACCGCTGGCGGCTACTCGGCCGGCGAACCATCTTCCCTATTTTTTTGTTCATTAACACAAAGGTGGGTGAAATTAGAGAGAGAAAATGTGTGTGAAAATGAGAGGGGTATAATTGTCAATAGTTATTGGAGCCAGCTATCAAGCCAGATATCCCGCATAGTGTCGGCATCTTTTTGTTATGTATGAATATATTTAGGCTGTAGTTTATTGACCATATAATGAGGGTATGAGTTGTAATCTGCACTCATGCGCTCTCCCCCACGCGAGTTGTCACCCTCATCAGAACTCCCGTGCTCTCTGTCGCCATTGTCACTCAAAACAACAGGAGGCAACTCCTCACTGGTTGTCAGGCTCGGATTCTCGACAACAGTGGGTGGTTCTTCATCGTGAACCACCACCTCACTCTCCTCAAAAGAATCATGACACGGTACAGCATCCATATTGTGAGAAAAAGGGAAGATGTCTTCAACAAAATGCACGTCACGGGATTGGAAATAAATTCCCGTCTCCAAATCAAATAAACTCCAACCCTTTTTACCAAATGGGTATCCAAGAAAAACGCATTTGCGAGCCCGACTGTCGAATTTATCTTTTGGTTTCAAATTCTTAGCATAAGCCAAGCACCCAAACACCCGTAAAAGACTCAAGTCAGCCGGTTTATTAAAGATCATTTCGTATGGAGTTTTCCCGTGTAAAACTCGAGTTGGTGTACGATTAATTAAATGGGCCGCGGTCATCACACATTCTCCCCAAAAATCAGTTGGCAAAGAGCTTTGAAACCGTAAAGCTCGCGCCACATTGAGGATATGTCGATGCTTCCGCTCGACTCTTGCATTTTGTTGTGGTGTTTTTACCATTGATGTTTCGAAAATCATGCCTTGCTCACGAAAGAACGGAATTAATGGTTTAAATTCCGTACCATTATCACTCCGTATGCGCTTAATATTCACATTAAATTGACGCAAAACTAAGGCAAAGAATTCTTTCATAAGAGTAACAACTTCATCCTTGGTTTTAAATAAAAATACCCATACACCCCGTGAAAAATCATCAACAATAGACAAAAAATATCGCGAACCACAAGCCTTATTCGGATCATA
Organism: Silene latifolia; assembly: GCF_048544455.1. Taxonomy (NCBI): domain Eukaryota; kingdom Viridiplantae; phylum Streptophyta; class Magnoliopsida; order Caryophyllales; family Caryophyllaceae; genus Silene; species Silene latifolia. Next base: position 41,673,019 of record NC_133529.1, read on the forward strand.
GGGTCCCCAAACATCACAATGTATAAGTTCAAACAAATGCGAAGCTTTATTGTTACTTAACGGAAAAATAGACCGAGTTTGTTTGGCTCGAAAACACACATCACAATGCTTATAATTCTCCAAAAATTCTTTCAAATTGCTAATAAAAGAAATATGCTCCATTGCCTTAAAGGATGGATGGCCTAACCGTTTGTGCCAAAGTCCGACATCACTTCCTCCTTTGATTGCATTAACACGGCTTGGTACTTCCATGAATAGGCGATAGAGTCCATTAACAAGTTCACCTTCACCAATCCTCGTCTTCAAGATAGGGTCCTGAATTTCACAAGTTGTGTTAGTGAAACTTATAGATAATGGATGTGAAGGTAAAGTATGTCGTCTTCGCAAGTCTTTGTACGGTCTCCGTCAAGCTCCACGATGCTGGTATGCTAAACTTGCTACGGCTTTATCTTCATATGGTTTTATTATGAGCGCTTCCGATAATTCCTTGTTTACTTTTCGTAAAAATAATGTTGAAATGCATATACTTGTGTATGTGGATGATTTAGTCATAGCTGGCAATGATTCACAAGCAATTTCCGCATTCAAGTCATATTTGAATAAGTGTTTTCATATGAAGGATTTGGGTAAGTTGAAGTATTTTTTGGGGCTTGAAGTAGCTCACAGTACCAAGGGGTTATTTCTTTGCCAACGGAAATATACACTCGATTTGTTAAACGAAACGGGTCTTCTTGGTTGTAAACCTGTTGTTACTCCAATGAATGAAAAACATCAACTCGCCCTTGCTAATGATGCTCCTCTCGAAGACGGTGGCAAATATCGACGCCTAATTGGAAAGTTGATCTACTTGACACTTACCCGGCCGGACATATCTTACTCCGTTCACATTTTAGCTCAGTTCATGCAAAAGCCCACAAATTCTCATTGGGAAGCTGCATTACGGGTCGCACGCTATTTGAAAGGGAATCCGGGTCAAGGGATCGTCTTCCGTTGTGCTAAGGATCTAGTACTTGAAGCATATTGTGATGCAGCCTATAGTAGTTGTCCTATCACGAGGCGTTCTATTACCGCTTACTTTGTTTGTCTAGGTGGTACTCCTATATCTTGGAAAACAAAGAAGCAGGCCACGGTTTCCTTGTCTTCCACTGAAGCGGAGTATCGAGCTATGGTCTCGGCCACTTGTGAAATCATTTGGTTAAAAGGCTTGCTAGAGGGCATTGGGGTGCGCATAAAGACCCCTGTCCGTCTTCATTGTGATAATCAAAGTGCTATGCATATTGCCAATAATCCGGTCTTCCATGAGCGTACAAAGCACATTGAGATTGACTGTCACTTCATTCGGACTCATATTAAGAATGGTGTTGTTTTACCATGTTATGTGCATACCCAATCTCAACTTGCCGATATACTCACAAAAGCCCTCGGACGACCGCAATTCCGTGCACTGTTAGACAAGTTGGGCATTTCCGACTCTCATGCTCCAACTTGAGAGGGGGTGTAACACCCCCATACTCCGAGCGCCTTACCAGGACCACTCAGGTATGAAGACATCACCATCTCGGTCGCCCGAGGTATGATAATCAAATAGACAAAACGGAAACAACATTTATTATAATAGTTTAATGAATGAATACAATCCTTGAAACCAAACTAAAGGTACGATACATTATTCCAAACTAACTGTTCTCAACTGAAATGTGAATAAATGCTAAACTACAGCGGAAGACTCTATCGTCATGTCGTGGCCATCCCAGCTATCCCAGTACTCATCTCTATACCTGTTCAATATCTGCTCACCATCCCCGAATGGATCACCGCAGGTTTTACAAAACAACACCGGGGTCAGTACTAATCACACAATCAATATAGATAACAACAATAAGACAAACAGACAGCTGAACTGCCACACACACACACACACACACCAACCAACCGTCTCAATCACTGACTGTCCACTGGACCAGCCCTGCCAGTGGGGGACCGCAGCCGTTCCCACCTAAGCCCCGCTCATCGTACGAGCGATAACCCTGTCCATTAATGTGCACATCCCCTTTCGTGGCGGGTTCCATGAAGGGCGAAACTAGGGCGTGAGATCACTCCCGCAAGTGACCCCACTCAGCCGAGAACGCATCTCGAGAACCATCAACAAACACAACCACAATCACAATCACAATTACAATCATCATATCAATCAACTAACTACAGCACATCACCAATATCCCATTATGGGACTAATACTGAGTAGGAAATCCTACCTGGAAAGCACAACACGCAGACGGTATCTACACACTGCCTCAAAACGCCTCTTCTATGAACTCTCCTCCTACCATACAACACATAGATACTACTATTCAATTACTATTCATAAAAACCCCCAATTCCTAAATTAGGGTTTCACCAATCTTAACAAAACATTACATAACTTATATTAAAAGCTTACCCTCGACGCAAGGAATCCAACGACACGAACTACGATACGAACCGACCGTCGAACTCCGGAATTGTCAAGAACGCGATTAGGAAGAAGACTAGTTGCTTTCTCTCTTAAACAGGTTTTAGGTTTTGTAAAAAGTGATTTAGAACAATGCCGAATATGTTTATATACCTTAATCGCGTAATTGACAAAACCCGAGAAAACTCCCCCGTAAAACCGGACACTCGATCGAGTACCCAAGGTACTCGATCGAGTATTTTCTACTCGATCGAGTGCCCCACCTACTCGATCGAGTGCCCAACAGTCGAAACTATTTATCTTCGCAACTTGCCCTTACTCGACAGAGTAAGGGCTACTCGATAGAGTACCCCAAGACATATAAATACGGAGTATTACAGTCTTCCTTAAAAAGAACTTCGTCCCCGAAGTTCAACCCATACATAAAAACAAACATGCTAACTCGATCAAGACACAACAACGTAACTAAGAACTCGAAACAAAACTCCAACCCAAACATGAACTCGTAACACCAACTCCACTAACTATTCCTACCTCCACAACATGGCTCACGATATCGTATCAACTCCACATATATATATCTCTCACGACACCAACTCCATACATAACCAACTACCATCCTCTAACGCTGCTAGCTCCATAATATCATCCACTATCAAATCCAAAATCAAGACACTCATAGACATCAAACGGGATGTTACATTCTACCACCCTTAAAAGGAACTTCGTCCTCGAAGTTTACTCACACTCATAATCTCATCATCCAATCGTCAACACTATCAAGTATTCTCGCATTCCTAACATCAAACTACTACAAGCACGTCCGTGACCTTTTAACACTATCAACCACAACATATACAAATCCATATCTTATGCTACACCAACACTCTACTTTCAAATATACTACCATATGCACACCCATCAAAATCTCTTTTATCACATCCTACTCCTCTTAAGATAAATGTTACATCCTCGTAACTCACTAATACTAAATACTAGATACATCTCCTTACTCTCTTTACCACCACATGTGTAAGATAACCGCTTATAATCTAAACACTCGCCATGCATATATCCAAGGCTCTCTTACTTAAACATTCCTCATACCTCAACTCATTCGTCACACCATCTAACCTATACCTCAAAACTCGTAGCAAAATCACCATACTAACTCTCCATTATTTCTGCAAAACAACATACCTCTCTATGTAAGGCACTTATCTCCCAGAAGCATAACTCACGATCCACACTCGTTATGTACACGCACACTAGATCATCAAGTTCTTTCTTCCATTACCGCAAAACTCATACACAACTTAACATGACACTAATTCCCAATACCCTACACTCACTGTCTCAACAAAAGATTATGAACCACCTGCATCTTTCGGGTCATTACCACACATGTTCTACGACTCACTTGCCATTACCATGTCTCATCGAAACCTTACTAGAACAAGATCATAATTATTGTAACGACCTCTCACAACCGTATCCCATCAATAGAACATCACTATACCATGACAACAACGAAAACATATTCAACTCTATTTCCTATCATACTCTACCTCATTCTTAACTTAACCTGGTAAAGAGAACATCAATAAGCAAGACAATCGTCTACATGCGTAAACCGAAACTCGCAGGAGCAACATCAAAGTAACAACAAACTATGTATAATCGGTATGTACTTTCGAAACTCGAATCATAATCATCCCGCCTAATCCACCACAACCGGTGACGGCATCACCACACCGCCACCAACAGCCACACCGTAGTGCGAAAATACCCGCATCACAACACTAAATATCGTGTCCGGATCACCACCCGAGGCACCACAACCACATCGATAGACATCACAACTGCATACAACTCCCATAAACACCGACTCAGATAACCTTTCATCAAGAAAACTTCCTCAAATCCACTTTACTAAATCATAGCACAACATATTTTATGAATTAAACAGATACTAACCTCGTGAATATCATCCCCTTACCATATCACATATTGACATGTATCATGAATACGAGCATAAGCATAACTAGTCATGCCAAATCGGTCAAATTATTACCTTTTTGGATATCATTCCAACGTTCTCGTATCCAACATGTATTACAGAAAGTTCAGATAACAACTTATAATTATCACACCATACCATTTCTTGTGAGGTCACAACCTCACACAAACATTTATATATATAACATAGACCCATAATCACATCCAACCAGTCAATCCTGATCACGTAAGTTACCCCTCGATAAAGGTTACCTGTCGCCCGAGTTTAACTCATATGCCCCTCATAACATATTCCCCATTCGCACAACCATCACTTCCTGCCAAATATAACCATACCTTTACTATTCAACTATTAGCATCCGCCTCATCTAACCACATCTTATACCCTCTTACAATCATACACAACAATCAGGTCCCTACCAAATCAACCTTTTTTTTAGAATTGCTACCTTTCTAATATACCATCACTCTTAACCACTAGTGACAACACCACAAACGATAACACTACCACTGTCCGAACATCAAACCTCTTACACTTATCTCTAAACATCACGATTTCTTTCCTATCTTTGGTTGACATCCAAAATAACAAACATCGAATCCATCAACAAAATTACCTCAATATTCTTCCCAATACTATCCTTAATTGTATCATCATCTAACTCTCCGCCAAAAATCTCGTATCGTGCAAATATTCTACCAACTTCTTACTTTCCTTAATTCCTCGAAACTCATTACTAATCATGTTGTCCCAAAACTCCTCTATAACCATTAACTAACATCCTCGTGACGCTATCACACATTTCAATGATTCCTTACCTTTATATCACATGACTCCGGTGAATATTTTCCTCAGCTTACTTTTATCCTTCTTTTCTCTTTACACTCAATAATACCAATTAATAGTTCAACTCCTTATTCCTTCTAGCTAACTCTTTAGAAATCCGATTCGTTCTCACCGCTCCAAAACTCACATCTAATTATTTCATATCGATATCATCTCACTCTTTCTTACCACAAATATTCTCTTATTATGTCATCAATCACCCTTGCCACTAATCCATCCATAAAATCAACGTTTCTCGTTCAACAATTGCATCTCCTTCTTACATCTCTAGAAATCAAAATTCCTTTCATACCGCTAATTGCCCAAGGAAAACCCACAATAGTTTCATCTCTTAAAAAGCCAAATCTCCACCCCGCGACATGTCTCCACAAAGTTCACTATATACCACTCTTCTCAACCCCTTTAAAACGAACTTTCATTATGTATATTCTTAACCCACACGGCTCTTAACTACCTCCCTCCATAATTCTTTACACATCTCAGGTTGTCACTATCCATATCCTTACTCTCAATCCTTTCATTCTCACGTTCCTTAGACTCACATCATCCTTTGCCCACATTCACTTACTTTTACGTTACTCAACATACAAACATATCACTCATCTCATCTCACAAAACATGCTCTATGTCTCTATACACCATACCAATCTTCCTTTTCTTTTTCCACTATCTATCACAACACATATAACTCATGTCCTCCCACCGAACTCATACTCACCACGGGTGCCACTCACTACACCACAAGATTGGGTAACTTACGCGTCAAGACCAATATACATGTAAAACAATGCATAAAAGAGCAAAATAATAACTTTGAATTAAACATAATATGCAACGAATTCAAAAGATAAGCATATGACCCAAAACAGGGGTCACTAGATCGAAATCATAGCCACTCGATCGAGTAAGGGACTTACTCGATCGAGTAGGTCAAGATCAGAAGCACGTAAAACAAATCACCAGGGCTACTCGATCGAGTAATCGAGGTACTCGATCGAGTGCCCCCTTACTCGATCGAGTACCAAGGATACTCGATCGAGTACCCTAATTCTCAAAGATGTCCAGTTTTCAGTAAAAAAGTCATAACTCACTCATTACTTGGTCAATTTGGGCGTGTGACCTATCGTTAGAATCGTAAAAGGACAAGCTATCATCTCCAATTGGAATCACATCAAAATCATTTATGCATCTCAAGTTATAACAGTTTAAAGACAACCTCTTTATAAACGAAAAACACAACTATTGATTTTTACTTCCCAAACGACTTAAACAACAACCAAGCAAACAAAACCAGTCCAAAACTCATAAAACCAGTATTCGTAATCATACGTTACTATTTTCAAAAATCAAGCAACAACATTCATCATGCACATAGGTTATTTAACTTGTCAATCACGATTTACCCACATAAACATGCTCCACCCATGAATTTCATATTCTTATGCAATTACTTACTTAATCTCTTCCAACTAATTCATCAATTACAACTACACACTTCTTACAACATATACCCATGAACAATCGTGGACAAGTACATAAACTTATCATACAACTCTATGCAGACAAAATATACGTATACAACACAACATTTCTATTCGCATGTTATTATTATGTCACATTATGAATCATCCATCATGTTTCTCATTCCAACCACAGTTCTATATATCTCATCAACAAGTTTCCTCATATCACCATTTTCTTTCACATGCTCAACTTTCTACTTCAACATCCAACAATTAACACATTCCATCACATTCATAAACCAGTTAACCAAACACACATACGACTCGACAAACACTTTCCCATGTGACCGGTTCAAAGTTGTAGGGCGACCCCTTGCGACTTTAGGACGTCTCCCAAGCCTTTGCACTAGCTCCTACAACTTTTACCCCGGGTTCATTTTAATTGACTCCCTATGTTCATTAAGTTCATTGGTTACAGGTTTCAGGATCGTCGCCTCGATACCATTTGTAACACCCCATACTCCGAGCGCCTTACCAGGACCACTCAGGTATGAAGACATCACCATCTCGGTCGCCCGAGGTATGATAATCAAATAGACAAAACGGAAACAACATTTATTATAATAGTTTAATGAATGAATACAATCCTTGAAACCAAACTAAAGGTACGATACATTATTCCAAACTAACTGTTCTCAATCGAAATGTGAATAAATGCTAAACTAAATGAAGACTCTATCGTCATGTCGTGGCCATCCCAGCTATCCCAGTACTCATCTCTATACCTGTTCAATATCTGCTCACCATCCCCGAATGGATCACCGCAGGTTTACAAAACAACACCGGGGTCAGTACTAATCACACAATCAATATAGATAACAACAATAAGACAAAAACAAATTTGAACCGCCACACACACACACACACACACCAACCAACCGTCTCAATCACCGATCGTCCACCTGGACCAGCCCGCCGATGGGGGACGCAGCCCGTTCCCACCTAAGCCCCGCTCATCGTACGAGCGATAACCCCGTCCATTAATGTGCACATCCCCTTTCGTGGCGGGTTCCACGAAGGGCGAAACTAGGGCGTGAGATCACTCCCGCAAGTGACCCCACTCAGCCGAGAACGCATCTCGAGAACCATCAACAAACACAACCACAATCACAATCACAATTACAACCATCATATCAATCAACTAACTACAGCACATCACCAATATCCCATTATGGGACTAATACTGAGTAGGAAATCCTACCTGGAAAGCACAACACGCAGACGGTATCTACAGCTGTCTCAAAACGCCTCTTCTATGAACTCTCCTCCTACCATACAACACATAGATACTACTATTCAATTACTATTCATAAAAACCCCCAATTCCTAAATTAGGGTTTCACCAATCTTAACAAAACATTACATAACTTATATTAAAAGCTTACCCTCGACGCAAGGAATCCAACGACACGAACTACGATACGAACCGACCGTCTGAACTCCGGGAATTGTCAAGAACGCGATTAGGAAGAAGACTAGTTGCTTTCTCTCTTAAACAGGTTTTAGGTTTTGTAAAAAGTGATTTAGAACAATGCCGAATATGTTTATATACCTTAATCGCGTAATTGACAAAACCCGAGAAAACTCCCCCGTAAAACCGGACACTCGATCGAGTACCCAAGGTACTCGATCGAGTACCCCCCTACTCGATCGAGTGCCCCAGCTACTCGATCGAGTGCCCAACAGGTCAGAAACTATTTATCTTCGCAACTTGCCCTTACTCGACAGAGTAAGGGCTACTCGATAGAGTACCCCCAAGACATATAAATACGGAGTATTACAGGGGGTATTGGAGCCAGCTATCAAGCCAGATATCCCGCATAGTGTCGGCATCTTTTTGTTATGTATGAATATATTTAGGCTGTAGTTTATTGACCATATAATGAGGGTATGAGTTGTAATCCCCGAAAAGCAGGAGCAAAGTAAGGAAAAGCTAGGAGATTGCTTTGTATAAATTATTGATCATATTTCTAGTAAACACAACACATTCAACACAAACATCACAACTCTCTCTTATGAACATTTCTCAATTATTTACCATTGTTAAATTCTTTAATAGTGTACTGCAATGAGTAAAATGTGTACTGCGAAAATCAACACTCATTTTTTAATGTATAGTATAATATTAAGAACGGATAATTTTGGATTACTTTAGAATATTTCGAATGTAGTTACTTACGGGTGGGTGTTTTTAGGCCAAGTCATTCTGGATCGAGGAGCATGCCATAAAATAAGGGATGATTTCATAGCTAGGGCTTGATTTGCAAGTTGGTAATGGAATACTACGTCTCAACTCGGTTATTTCTTGTATTATACATTGTCAAGACAAAGAATCCTTAAAAACCATTTATTCTTCGAATGTTCTTTGTCCCTGCTATCCTAAAGTGGATGTCGAACTGTAACAGCGGGAGACTTCATTTAAAAAGGTCGAAAAGTTGTGCCTTACCGGTCACATTCTACGAATTAGGCGAGATTATTTCAAGAAAAAGGTCACCAAAGACTATAACTTGCACTTGTATTAGTTTTATCCATTGTGTTTCAATTGTGGAAACTCAAGCCAGACTACTTCACACGAGGGACAAATTTCCCATCAAAACTTTTCCTGAATTATAAGCAAAATGTAATTCCATAACGTTTGTGTAAACCAGTCTCGCTTTTCGCTCCTACAATGAGCACCTGAAAAGAAACAGAGAAGTACACCGGTTCCAAAATAATTTTAAATCGGATGCGCTCCATCAAGTCACTATGGTTTGAGGCCTACGAGCATAAATTCCATGCCGCTTCAGCGTAGTCTCAACTGTAGATGCCTCAGGCTTTCTTGTGGTGAAGTAGGCTCCTGGAATGTGTAGTTTTTTTTTCTTCTTTTCTGAAAAATCGAGCTCAAAAGAGATCAGTCATACACAAGAAATATACGAAAGAGAAGTCACGTGAAGGTTAATTTGAGCTTTACCTGAGTTTACTCTTTGCTCAAAACTTTGGGCACCTTAATGTATGGTTCATCATAGTTTGGGATAGCAGCAATAATGGCATCCCTGTACATGGGAAAGAAAAGGGGTTTTAAGTTCAGATAGCCAGAACCCAGAAAAGAGACAAAAGAGATGAAAGCCTTACTTATCTTCAAACTCTAGAGGCACATCTCCTCGTAAATTGTCACCATCAATATCTGTGAATGTAATTAACTTTGTTAGGACGACAAGTTAAACTCACGATGGCGAATTTAACTCTAAGCATCATGACAGTTATAATTCAATTTTGCTCCATATATACATCAATGTTTTAGGGTTTATGGTTCTTGTAAGCACCAAAATGTTTATGGACAGTGGCGTCGGATGTCAATAATGCAATGGATATAAAAAAAAAGGTCTACCACAGTACCACCAAAGAAACACATTTTACTCCACAGGAATGTCCTAACTAACACCTAAAAGACAAGATTCAACTTCTAAACGTCATACTGAGTTTCTATCAGCTGAAAGTGATTACAGAGTGTTGAGTGTCACACGGATATGTTGGGAGTACAATGAAGGTCTGATACAACACAGGAGACCCCCTATCTCAACAAATGCATTTATGATAATAACATCAACTTATTAGTAGAATGTTACTAGATGGAAGAGCGAACATGAAACTAGTGCAACTCTATGTGCAATGTCCATATAACAGCCTCTCATTTTGCCTGTTTCATTTATCAGTATCACCATCTACAACAGAAAGAACGTGGAAAATAAGGATGCATGCACGAAAGATAAGCTACCATGGTCATTGATTTTGAATATTTGATGTCACTGATACAGCACAAGATATTAACACAAACACCCTAAAATAGAATGACATGGCTTTAATGTACAGACTCCCAGAGAGTTCAACCGAGCAAAAAAACAACTGATGCGCAACGAACTAAAAGTTCATACCTTTGTGAAAAAATAGAAGCTTTATAATTTTTTACAACAATTAAATGGGTGAGAATAAGTTAGAAAAAGAGGCGAGGTACAATTAGAAAGTGAAGCACCTGATCGAATAGCTGGCTCAATACTCTCAAGATCAACGGCTTGAAGTTGTCCGAACCTGAAAAAATGGAAACAATATAGAGTACTGTACAATCGACCAATTTAGTTTTCACTTAAGACTGAGGCGTTCTATTTCGGTTTTCAAAATCGTTTTAATCTTTTCTCTCGATTTAAATTTCAAGTTTTTATAAAAGAAATCCGGAATTCGATTTTAAAACCTGTAAGTTTACCTCGACTTTGTATTACATTTTCGCTCTCCCTTTGTTTTTCATTTTTCCCTTTCTATTCGCATTTTGAGGTGTGCGTTCACCCAGCGACGGTTCTAAAGGATGATTCATGTCAGCCGACCCCAAATCATTTTGGGATTAAGGCTCTAATGTTGTTGTTGTTGTTGTTAAGACTGAGGCGTTAAAACACGCAGCACATCTCGTACTAGTCAACTGAGCCGTACGTCTCCTACATTTATAACTGTGAAATGGCATAAAAAGACTCCTATTCTTCATGGTCCAACAACATTTTTCAGATCCGCCAAAGACAGACAAAATATGTTTCATGATATCATCATCGCACAACACATTTCTTGAATGATTGTAAGAGTTTTACAACCAATAACTACAGGGACACGTTCCTATGTAGGCAGGATATTAATTTGCTCGTAGGAGGCACATGCAAACGAAACAAGGGAAATTGCCTCCCTCCCTTTGCGTACAAATCCTTCCATCCAAACAAAGCCTTCGGGAGTAAGCATTGACATAGGAATTCTAGGTGTGTCTACTCAGTTCTAAATTTTGGTGGCTATAAGGCTTAGTTACTATTCTAAATTGATACATTCATACATCCCTAGTTACAAAACCAACACTATAATAATGACAATTCAATCCAACAAATTCTCCATTCCTCGGTAAAAACAGCAAAAAAGATCAACCACAGACAACTACTAGTACTAACAACCCAAATGTAAACAAAAACCCAACTGTAGCAAAGAGTGAATGACATACCAATCAACAACTTGCTGAATTTTAGGACCAAATTCCTCAACCTACATCCATAAAAAAAACAATCAAACCAAAACCCAACTAAATTTCACGAAAAAAAGACACAGGTAGTAACAAAACTTGAAAAAGATGTAATCTTGTAACATAATGTTACATACTTCCTGAGAAGAGAGAGATATACGAGCAGTTTGAGCTAAACGAGCAACATCAGGAGGATCAAGAGTTGATGATTTAATGGAGTAATTCCTTTGGATTCTTTTCTGAAAGAACAAATTTGGGAATGCTATTGGGATGTCTGTAGTTCTTGACCTGAATGCAAGTAGCATTCTGCTGCTGCTATAAGTTGCCATTTTTCTGGGATTTGTATTTCTCACTGTTTTGCAAATCTTTATGTGATTATCCACAACCACGGTTTCTGGCTAATTTGGATGATTGAATGGGCCTCTAAACAATGGTTTTTAATCATTGCTTGGCCCATCTTTGTCCATTCTTCTTTTAAGACTCTATTCTTTTGGATTAAGTTCAACTCTATTCAGTTCACGGTTCAGCTTTTCTCTTCACAAATTAACTCTTACTTCATTTCAGTTCAGCTCTATTAAGTTCAGTTCAGTCCAAAAGACAGGGCCATTAGTATTGTACATGCATTGTTACTAGAAGCGCTATTCAATTCTACGATTTTAGGATCCAAAAACGCATAATCGATCTCAGATCTTACGATTCTATTATGGATGTAGAATCTTACGATCCTATTCATTTGAAAATTCTAGAGTTAGGATCATAATATGATCCTACGATGCTACGATCTTAGAATAGAATTCACAATATGACAATGTTGTGATATTCTAAGAATAATTATAGATTTATAAATTATCTTTAGATATTGTAATAGTCATAGTTTTCCATATTATGTTAAATATATCTCTAAGATATATTATAGTTAGATTGTGTTTCAAGTTTGTAATTGCTACATAAGCATCCCTCGTTTATCAATAATATTCATGCAATCAATTCTTTCAATCTTATATTCTCTCATGGTATAGAAAGGTAAAATCCTAGGACCTTGTTTACACAAACCCTACTACAAAAACAACCACCACCGTCTTTCCGCCACTGGCCGGAGATGGCTGTCATCTCTTCCATCTCCGGCAGGCTTAATAATTAGCCTAATTATTATCTATTTTTCGTACACTTTCTTTTTTCTATCCTACACTCTCTCTGACCATGATCTTGAAAATTCATAAACCAAATTTTGCTCGTCTATCTCAAACCTTCAACTTTCGTTCCATAAAATTCACTTATTCCCGTCTCTCGTTTCTTTCATTAATGTCAATGAATTCTTTCTCGTTCATCCTTTATGTCCAACCATGAGTTTTTTTTACGACAAAATCCCTTCTTTCTCATGTTCACTTCTCAAATTAACCAACCCGTCAAAGTTGTATAATCAAAACATACAATTTGAGTGCTGCCTCAAGGTTCTCGAACTGTCATCTCGTCAATTCATTCCGATCGAATATTCCAACACCAGATGTTCGGACAATATTGTTTAACTGATTCTTCAATCCTACTCTTCTCACCTTTTAATAAAATCTCATAGTTAAAATTTTTCTATAATTGTGGACAGCGGGCCGCCCACGGGGGCGCTTGGTGAAAACGAAACAAGCGTTTACATTTTGTATGGAGTCGCCACCAATTTTTATGGGAAATTGGAACCGTTCGAATACCTCGTGTCATGTCAAGACACAAAGTAGTGACATGAACACTAAGCAATCGTTACCCTTAGCATTCTATGTCTAGAATGACTCTCGTGGATGCCAATGAACACGGGTGCTCACGGAGATCTGGAGTAAGGGGTGAGGGTACGTATTAGGAAGCTCTTTTGATCGAACACCTAATCCCGCCCGCCTCGATAGCGGCCTCTACTAATGATTAGGGAAGTTATTCGTACTTGATATATCGTCGGCTATAATGCATGCAATGCAACATCCAAGTTTTAATCCTAGCATGTGAGAATTTAACTAAGTCGGTTGACACGTAATTAGCAAACAATTGGGTCGAAGTTGGATTTAATGCTCATTTACATGTGAAAATATACAAGCAATGAAAGGAATACAATAACTATAAATTACAATAACGAAAATTACATTAATTACATTGGATTAGGCGATTTATGTCGAAAATACCTTTAAAACGGATAATTTGAGAAAACGAACAAAAGAAAGAGTAAAATAAACTAACGAACAGATCAGAAGGTGATAATACGGTTAATAGTTGACTAATACCTAAACTAATTAAACTATGTCAAGGCAGAAACGGAGTTCAGGGACGTAACTCGGCCAGAACAAAAGCAGAGTGCGTCCCTTGAATAGGCGCAGTGACGCTGCGTCGTTCATTCCTTGGCTCGGTCGGCCGTGAAGCCGTATTTGCAAGCCGTTAATGTCGATTGGTGATTTTAATGATTAATTTAATTTTTTACTCGGATGAAAGTGATTAACAGGTTATTTAACACATGAATAGGTCATAAAAACAGTAAAACACGAATGAGACGGATGCAAACGGATTAATTACATGAGGGAATAATGATAGAAGTGAAAAATATTAATGAGTCCTACGAATTAAATCAATTAACTACATTAGATGCAACGGATTAATGACGAATATGCGATGAACATGTGAATAAACAGATGTAAACTATATCAAAGACGAATTCCAGAAACCCAATATGAACAAATTGAATCTCTACAACCCGGAATTGAATTTAATGACGAAAACCCGCAAATATTGGATTATTCGGGATTTAAGTCGGATTTGTGGCAAATTAAACATATTAATGATGATGATTATAACATATGTGGGATTATTATGATACCATGATGAAGAATTAACAGACAAAGCAAGCAAAAGAAAGAACTTGAACACGAATTACAGAGGACAAACGAAGAAGAAAGGAAGCAGGAACTGCGGCAGCCTCACGAAGAGGCGCAGCAGGAACTGCGCTCCTTCGAAGAGGCGCAGCAGTTGCTGCGTCCTTTCTCGACGGTTATCTACTAGAAATCCGCAAAACAGATTTTAACAAGGGGTTTTAGAAATCGATTTTAACGGTATTTCCGACGTAAACCTTACAATTGATGATACGAAAAGTAAAATACAATAAATAAAAGGAGAGATTACACCCTCAGACTTACATGTTGACGAAACGAGAAGGACTAAGATATCGATTAGTGATGCTCGACGCGAATGCAAAGAAAGTGCCCTCGTAAGAGGAAAACGATTAATTAATTAAGTTGATTATTGTGTAGTTGGTCAAATTGGTCGGTCATGCAACGGAGAGGCTGGTACCCGGAAAGATCCGAGCTTACGTGGTCGAAAGTTCAAGCACGTAGGCGCCAATAAGTAAGAACAAAGTCTAGAATACAAAGGGAGAAGAGAAGGGCGGACACTCGCGTGAGAAATATGAGGAGCGAAGGCTCCTATTTATACTAATCACGGAATTAGGGTTAGACTAGGACACGGAAGGAAAGATCCGGAAATAACCGACTTAGGTTAAAACACGGAAACTTGGACAAAAAGAAAGCCCTGGGAAAAGGCGCAGCAGGTGCTGCGTCCCTTGGAAGAGGCGCAGCACCTGCTGCGTCCATTCCCGGGTAGGTTCCTCTGCGCGTAGAAAACGCGTTTGACAGCCTGTCGTATTTTAGGCATAACTTTCTCTACAAGACTCGGATTAAGGTGATTTCGGTGGCGTTGGAAAGCTAAGAAAGAGATCTAGAAATTTATGTGAAATAGGCCTGACCCAAAAAAGTCGTTATCACCTCGTAAAACGGGCCTAAAGGCCGGGTTATCATTTTAACTAAATGAAATGCACATTTTGTAATGTAAACTTTATGTTTAGCCTAATGAAGTGATATGAGACTCAAAATGAGATATAATCTCAACATTTTATGACATCCTAACCTTAGGTAGACAAGCACATTGTTTTGACTCGGGATTTGACGGTTTTAGGAAATGAAGACGGTTTTTGACCCGGACTCCAAATGTACTCTAATTACTGCCAAAGCGACCGTATCGGCACGTAGATGACAACTAAGAGGTAGACATTAATGTTTGAGCAATCACTTTATGATAAACTTATGAAATGTCACAAATCGTTCCGCGTACCAAACATGCGGCCCAATCATCACCGGGTGGTTTGCGAGAGGTGTAGAAATGAGGTATCTACAGAGCCCCCACTTTGACTGAGGCTTGGACAAGGCGAAAGTCAAAGTATAGCCATCAGGTCAATCGAAGATTACAACCTGACGACTATGGCGACCCGAGGCGGTTCAAGGGGTCTGAACCAAGGACCTGTCGTCGGGAACATTTTAGAGTCTGTCGACTATCGGGGAGGGTCGTTTAAAGTCCATTAGACTGCGTAAGGAAGCTCGCCAGCCATAAGAAGAAACCATACCGAGATACCCCTGGGTGAAACGGAATCAAGACGCTTCAAGCAAAACTCTTTGGTCTCGAAGATAACTTGGTGTCTGAAGGCATTAGGGGTCACAGGGATTATGAAGAAACTTCTTAATACTTCTGAAGGCTAACTCTGAAGGATATCTCTCTCTAAAGGAAAGGCTGAAGGACAACTCTCTCTAAAGGGAAGGCTGAAGGATAATTCTCTGAAGGACTGAAAGGGGACTTAACTGAAAAGGGGTTATCTGAAGGTTACTGAAAGGATCAACATATGAAGGATTATCTTGAAGGGATAAGGCTGAAAGAAGGATTATCCTGAAAGGGATATCTAAGGAGTTATCTGAAGGGTATCCGAAGGTTATTTGAATATAGAAAGGTTATCTGAAGGGATAAGGCTGAAGGAAGGATTATCCTGAAAGGTTATCTAAAGGGTTGTCTGAAAGATTAAGGTAAGTTTCTAAAAGATCTGAAGGGTTTATCCTGAAAAGGGTTACCTAAAGAGTTGGGTGTATGAAACTGGGTATATGAAAGGCTTGTATGAGAACTTAAAGGCTTGTGAACCTAAGAGGATTTGGGATCCTAGGGTTAAGTTTAGGAACTTACTGGGTTACTAATTCTTGTTTTAAACGCGTGCGCTTAAGCTTTCTGAGGTATGAGAACTCCAAAAGGATTTATGAGTTTATGAACCTAAGGACGTTGGTGTGGGAGCTTAAAGGCTTGTGAACTTAAGAGGATTTGGGATCCTAGGGTCTAGGGGTAAGAATCCTAACTTTGTGTTTACGAACCTAAGGAAGGAGTGTTGGTTTGGGAATTTCTGGATAACGACACCTCTGCCGAACTCTGTAAGGAAACAAAAACGTCGAGGGTAGCAGGACGCAGGCGGGAACTGCTGGGGAAGCTGCTTTGGTAGTCTTCAAACAAACTTCAGAAGAACGCGGGGTCAATGTTGATCTCCATGTCTCGAGAGGAAATGACTGTCGGTCGTGAACTCTCGTTGGGGAACATAATCAGGAATTTATTTCCATGTCTTGAGAGAGATTGTCTATCCGCTTACTCTCGCTTGGGGAAATATAATGAAGGCGTGTCGAAACACCTGTCGGGAAATACTCGCTCGTTGTGACAAGCAAGGTCTTGGTAAAGTACTGCTTCTAATACTTACCTGCATGGTTAGTAGCCACACAAGAATGCAATCTAATATATGCACATAAGCGATTATCACATGGACCTGGAATAAGGAAACACATAGGTTTTGCAAAAGTCGTTTCTTTATAAAAGTCGTTTAAAACTTGTTCAAAGAAGTTTGTCATTTGTAATGCGTTATGCATATTCAATGGGCTTTGGACACGTGACTGACGCGACATAGACCTACTAGGACGCGACATATAGACTTAACTTGGACTGACGCGACACCAACTTAGATTTGACGCGACACAGGGATGACCTAGACAGACTTTGCTTAAGCATGCACAACCCCTAGCCAAGTGTGGGTGACAATGCGTATCAGTTCCAAAGGTATAAGAATTGCAAGAATGATGAAGGCATATAAAGGCAAGGCATGAGCCATGGATCATCTATCTAATAGGACTTCTTTCACCACCGTTTGCTGTAAAAGAGACCCGTCTTGAGGCACGATAACTTGGAGAATTGATCTAAGACCTTTGTCATTGTCCGGACCGAGTACTAGCTTGGCTTAAAAGAGACTCGAAGAGTAAATGGGCAAAGGAAGGGTGGCGTCTTGGAAAAGAAGCCCCCAAGATGAGAAGATGACTCTGGACTTTGGTAAAAAGAGACTGGGCGACAATAAAGAGCCCCCAGTATATAGGTGTTGTTTGTGGAAGGGATGTTAATTGAGGTTGGAAGGTTGAAAATTGGGATGGTTGATAATTGAGGTGATTGAAAGTTGTTAATTGAGGTGGTTAAAAGTTGAGATTGAAAGTTGGGATGGTTGTGTCCTTGAGGACTGCCTACGTATTCACGTGAAGTGAAATCAAACCAGATCGTAGTTCTGAGGTTTGGTTAAATTTTGTTTGGGTGTTGTGGTTGTATCCTTCTTGTGTAAGAAAGGACTGCCTACGTATCCACCGAAAGAGGTGAAATCAAACCAGATCGTAGTTCTGAGGTTTGGTTAAATTTTGTTTGGGTGTTGTGGTTGTATCCTTCTTGTGTAAGAAAAGACTGCCTACGTATCCACCGAAAGAGGTGAAATCAAACCATGCTCGTAGTTCAGGTGTGTGCCTAAGCTATGTTGTTAGGGCCTTAAAGTGCATGGGTCACAAGGGTATTTTCCTTTGGTGACTCGAAGAATCGATTTGAGATAACTCCCTCTGATCATAGACCAAAGAGGTATAATTAAGTTTGTAAAAATTTCCTTGTCATGTGAGCACACTTAGTGGACCCTACGGATGATATGGGTATGTCCCATTCTGGGTTGCAAAGTATTGAAGACTCCGTGTATGGGTCAAGGTGAAACTGGATTGGATGTTTGGAATATGGAGCTCGGAAATAAGAGGCTTTGATGAACAAATCTCTGGAGCTTGATTTTGCGGAGTTAAGGCTTTATGGGGTTATAGCTTGTAATGTGGCTTGGAAATGGAGTCTCTTGGCTTGATGTAGCCTGAGCACATAAAGGTAGGTTAAAATGACGTGGGTTCAAATTTTCATGTCTTGGCCCTAAAGGATAGGTATATTTGACGAGCTCGAGAGGATTCTCAAAATTCCTAACTATCTCCCCGTAACGGTCTCGAGAAGGACTTAGGGTATGATGTATTAAAGGCTAAGTGAGGGTGCTAGCTGACCATCTTCATTGATGTCTTGATTCTATATAAACTTCATTAGTATTTCGTATTTGATATTGATTTCAGGCTTGTTCTTGATTTAGACTCAGATTCTTGGTCTAGAATATACCTTGCTTTTTGCTCAGATTCTTGATTCAGGTTTTTTGAGGATGGCATCGTCTTTGGATATTGACTTGACTCACTTGATTGAGTCTTCTTCTTTTGACTCTTTTGTTTTGGGTTATAGGTATAACTACCGCTTTGGATATAGATCTTGGTCATTTCTCTTGAGTGAGCCTTTTGTCTTTGATCATGGCTCGTATCATCTTGGATGGACTTGGGTCAGACTAGCACCTTTGGTGTGAAACGGGTTGGTCTTTAGTAACACGGGTTGCTTATTGTGGGGAATGGGCTTGCCTTCCGTCATGGGTCGTTAATAAGGGAGACGGTTTGGATTCGTCCTGGAATCTCTTGAGATATGCTCGTCCTAGACTAGGGTTATATTGTGGTTTCTATTGCCAGACATGGAATAGGTAAGGAAAGAACACGGAGTTTCAGGTCCTCTACAACTTAGAATGGAACATCATATAAGTGCACTCACATTGACTGTCATGTGTTGTTCGTTTTAAAATGTCTCAAATCAATTCTTGTTGTCACAGGAAAAGGGGAAAGGAAAAGATATGATAGAATATGTGGAGTGAAAATTGTATTTTTATTGATATGGAAAATGAATGTATTTAACATAGACTCGAGAAGACATGTGACTCGGGACAAAATGCCCCAAAGGTTGTCACTAGAAACGGAAATGGACACAGAGAAAGATACTATAACAAATATGGGATAGAAAGCCTAAGACTCGGACTCGTACTTTGACGTGATCTCAGACCCAGACTCGTAATCATCGGCCCACGATTGAACGTTTACTCTTCCAGCAACTGGCTTCGGCATCTGACTTTGAGCATTCACCCATTTGAGCACCTCATCCTCATCATTGGGAACATTGAAAGGATAATAGTCAAGAAGAGTTTCTTGATAAGTGGTATATCCATGAGGATTGCCTAAGTTGTCTTGTGAATTAAAAGTTGAGAGGGACAACTTCCCGCTTTCGATCATATCCTGAATGGCGTTTTTTAATTTGTAACATTTCTCTGTATCATGCCCTTTGCCTCTATGGTATTTGCAGTAGGCATTTCCATCCCAGAATTTGGATTTCCTTTCTGGTTCGGGTGTAGGTCCTATAGGCTTCAACATTCGTTGTTCCATGAGTCTCTGAAAGGCATCTGTGTATGTAATACCAATGTTGGTAAATTTCCTAGGAGGTGTGCCCTTATTTTCGGAAGCCTTTGTAAATGACCTTGGAGGGTTATTAGGTTTCTTTGATAAAGGGTCCATGAGGATGCCTTTATTGATTTTGGTTCCTCGATGATAAGAACTAGAAATATATTGTCCATTTGTTGCTTTCTCCTTAGGACTGTCAAGTTGAGGGTTTGTCTGGACATTTTTCATCTTAAGAGGTTGGGCATCAAGCTTCTTACCCATTTCGGCAAACTGTTTCTCCATGTTGGAAAGCCGAGAGTTTAAGCTATAAATAACTCCCTCTATTTTGGAAAATTTGTTGTTGAAGGCCATGGAAAGCATGAGCATTCCCTTTTGGATACTCTCGTCTTCGAGGACATTGATCTCTTCATTATTACGAGGATTGAGGAGATGAGAACAATCCAGGAACGATTCTTCATCATGTTTAATGATATTTGACCCAAGAGGGTCGGTCTTCTTGGATTTCTTGGCGGAAGGTGGCACAGGAAGCTTGCCCTCTTCAATCATGTCTTGGATAATATGCTTTAGACAAAAGCATTCCTCCGTATCGTGTCCCCTACCTCTATGGTACTGACAATATGAATCGCCCTTCCATCTAGGGAATATATTTTCAGGGTCTGGGGTTGGACCGATTGGATGAAGTTTTCCCTGGGAAACCAGTCTTCGTAGAGCTACTTCATATGTGGTTCCGAGGTCATGGAATTCCCTATGAGCTCGTCCTGGCCTTCTGGGTGGAGTTTGCAAGAGGTTAACTCCCTTGCCTTCATTGGCCTTTTTAGATGGGTGAATCGTGTTGAAGTTATGCCCTGGCCTTAGGGTATGAGAAGATGGTAAAGGTTTCATCATGCCTATCTTGTCTTCCATATTGATGACACGAGTTCTCAAGTCTTCCACAGTGGCCTGGAGCTTAATGACTGCAGTACTTAGTCCCTCGACGACGACAGATAAACGTTCTTGAATACTTCCACTGGAAATTGCAGAATTCCTACCGAGAAGAAAATGATGCGCATTACAACTTGATTTGACATGGGATCACGCATACTAAGGCAACAAACAAAGGATACATGACGAGACGAGATGACTAGACTCTTGACTTGTGAATCCAAGAAATGTCGTGAGTGACTTTCGTGTTTGGACTCACGGTGCTTGACCTTGACCTTTAGACTCGAGTGTTGACTTTGACGGAGTGACATTTATGTGATTGACCTTATTGACGGGGTTGATGACACATGTTGATTCCAATTTGTGTGCCAATTTGTGTGTTTAAGACAGACTTGACTCGAGATTCGGGTATGCGTGTCCCGAACGTGTTATTAGGAGAACTCAAGAAACGGATATGGGAATGACTCGATGTGTTAGCCTCGAGTGCGTGAGTCGAGGTGTGGAAACGTTTAGCTCCTTAATTGAATTGGGGTAGGGGGTCCAAAATGACGGCGTGACGCCTTAGGACTTGACTTGAATTGGAAAAGTCCCAAAATGTAAAGGAAGACGGGTTTTATGACTCGACAGAGTTCCGACTAGGACATAGTCGGTTTGAACTTTGACTCTAACTTAGCCCAATTGAATTTACATATTTACATTTACATGTTGGAAAATATTTTGAATAAAACGTTTTTGTTTTTTTTTTTTGGATTTTTTTTTTCTGTTTTTTTTTTAAAACGTTTTTTTTTTTTTTTTTGGTTTTTTGAAATGGGTTTTAGGCCCGACGTTTGACTCGACATATGGACAGAGTTTAGGCTTATTTTGCGCTATTTTGAAAATATTTACATTTTGAAAAGGATTTTATTTTACAAAATGGTTTTGTTTACAAAATGGTGATCACATATGATACAAGCATTCAAAACAGGCATTATAACGGGATGCTGAGTGCATTTAAAAGGGTTTTGGTTTAAAGGGTGGGTTGCCATACCGAACAATCAAACCCGAAGTCTGTGGAGAGGCTCGTGCCAAACAAGAGTAAGGCCGATTCCTAGTCCATTTCCTCAAGTAGTGAAGGCTCTTGATACAAACAAGAGTAAGCATCATGGTATGGATGACGTCAATCGCTATCCATCCTTAGGCCCAAATAAGAATTAGGACCGTTTAGACGGGACGATTGGTCGAATGGGTTGGGTTGGGCCTAGGAAGGCCGAATTAAACGGTCTAGGAAGACCGAGTTATGAAAACCGACAATTGTCTTGTACAAACTATTCCCTAACCTTGTTCAAGTTTCACCCTTGGCTACACGTAGGTGTATTATCCCCAGTGAGTCGCCAAACGTGGGACGGGCCGCCCACGGGGCGCTTGGTGAAAACGAAACAAGCGTTTACATTTTGTATGGAGTCGCCACCAATTTTTATGGGAAATTGGAACCGTTCGAATACCTCGTGTCATGTCAAGACACAAAGTAGTGACATGAACACTAAGCAATCGTTACCCTTAGCATTCTATGTCTAGAATGACTCTCGTGGATGCCAATGAACACGGGTGCTCACGGAGATCTGGAGTAAGGGGTGAGGGTACGTATTAGGAAGCTCTTTTGATCGAACACCTAATCCCGCCCGCCTCGATAGCGGCCTCTACTAATGATTAGGGAAGTTATTCATACTTGATATATCGTCGGCTATAATGCATGCAATGCAACATCCAAGTTTTAATCCTAGCATGTGAGAATTTAACTAAGTCGGTTGACACGTAATTAGCAAACAATTGGGTCGAAGTTGGATTTAATGCTCATTTACATGTGAAAACATACAAGCAATGAAAGGAATACAATAACTATAAATTACAATAACGAAAATTACATTAATTACATTGGATTAGGCGATTTATGTCGAAAATACCTTTAAAACGGATAATTTGAGAAAACGAACAAAAGAAAGAGTAAAATAAACTAACGAACAAATCAGAAGGTGATAATACGGTTAATAGTTGACTAATACCTAAACTAATTAAACTATGTCAAGGCAGAAACGGAGTTCAGGGACAGAACTCAGCCAGGAACAGGCGCAGCAGAGCTGCGTCCCTTGGAATAGGCGCAGCAGACGCTGCGTCTGTTCCTTGGCTCAGTTCTGGCTGTGAAGCCGTATTTGCAAGCCGTTAATATCGATTGGTGATTTTAATGATTAATTTAATTTTTTACTCGGATGAAAGTGATTAACAGGTTATTTAACACATGAATAGGTCATAAAAACAGTAAAACACGAATGAGACGGATGCAAACGGATTAATTACATGAGGGAATAATGATAGAAGTGAAAAATATTAATGAGTCCTACGAATTAAATCAATTAACTACATTAGATGCAACGGATTGATGACGAATATGCGATGAACATGTGAATAAACAGATGTAAACTATATCAAAGACGAATTCCAGAAACCCAATATGAACAAATTGAATCTCTACAACCCGGAATTGAATTTAATGACGAAAACCCGCAAATATTGGATTATTCGGGATTTAAGTCGGATTTGTGGCAAATTAAACATATTAATGATGATGATTATAACATATGTGGGATTATTATGATACCATGATGAAGAATTAACAAACAAAGCAAGCAAAAGAAAGAACTTGAACACGAATTACAGAGGACAAACGAAGAAGAAAGGAAGCAGGAACTGCGGCAGCCTCACGAGAGGCGCAGCAGAATCGCGCTCCTTCGAAGAGGCGCAGCAGTTGCTGCGTCCTTTCTCGACGGTTATCTACTAGAAATCCGCAAAACAGATTTTAACAAGGGGTTTTAGAAATCGATTTTAACGGTATTTCCGACGTAAACCTTACAATTGATGATACGAAAAGTAAAATACAATAAATAAAAGGAGAGATTACACCCTCAGACTTACATGTTGACGAAACGAGAAGGACTAAGATATCGATTAGTGATGCTCGACGCGAATGCAAAGAAAGTGCCCTCGTAAGAGGAAAACGATTAATTAATTAAGTTGATTATTGTGTAGTTGGTCAAATTGGTCGGTCATGCAACGGAGAGGCTGGTACCCGGAAAGATCCGAGCTTACGTGGTCGAAAGTTCAAGCACGTAGGTGCCAATAAGTAAGAACAAAGTCTAGAATGCAAAGGGAGAAGAGAAGGGCGGACACTCGCGTGAGAAATATGAGGAGCGAAGGCTCCTATTTATACTAATCACGGAATTAGGGTTAGACTAGGACACGGAAGGAAAGATCCGGAAATAACCGACTTAGGTTAAAACACGGAAACTTGGACAAAAAGAAAGCCCTGGGAAAAGGCGCAGCAGGTGCTGCGTCCCTTGGAAGAGCGCAAGACCGCTTGCGTCCATTCCCGGGTAGGTTCCTCTCGCGCGTAGAAAACGCGTTTGACAGCCTGTCGTATTTTAGGCATAACTTTCTCTACAAGACTCGGATTAAGGTGATTTCGGTGGCGTTGGAAAGCTAAGAAAGAGATCTAGAACTTTCTGTGAAATAGGCCTGACCCAAAAAAGTCGTTATCACCTCGTAAAACGGGCCTAAAGGTCGGGTTATCATTTTAACTAAATGAAATGCACATTTTGTAATGTAAACTTTATGTTTAGCCTAATGAAGTGATATGAGACTCAAAATGAGATATAATCTCAACATTTTATGACATCCTAACCTTAGGTAGACAAGCACATTGTTTTGACTCGGAATTTGACGGTTTTAGGAAATGAAGACGGTTTTTGACCCGGACTCCAAATGTACTCTAATTACTGCCAAAGCGACCGTATCGGCACGTAGATGACAACTAAGAGGTAGACATTAATGTTTGAGCAATCACTTTACGATAAACTTATGAAATGTCACAAATCGTTCCGCGTACCAAACATGCGGCCCAATCATCACCGGGTGGTTTGCGAGAGGTGTAGAAATGAGGTATCTACAATAATACTCATCGCTCTGTTGTTTACGAATGAGGATAAGTTCCCACTTCTAAACTTTTGGTACAAACCTACGTACACCTCTCACCCATATTTTCTTAATTACTAGTGTTCTCCTCTTTCACCTGACACAAGCTTGTCAAATGTCAACCACCTTGGTTCATATTATAGTTACATGTCTCGAGTTATTCCAAACATCGTTTCTCTGCTTGTCATTCTCCGATACAACTCCTCGGCCTACTATCTCAGTCCTTGCCTTCTCAACCTCTCAAATTAATTACTACTCCTTTTTATCTCGTTAAAAACACTCTCATACTAATTATCATTCTTTTGTCTTATAATTTTGGGTCAGCTATTAAGTAAATCCCAAACAAAGCCTCATCTGTAGCATTATCCTTTTGTGTTCAGTCTCATATCTTACCCGTTACTATTGCATTATTAGTGCACTCTCGTGGTGATAGCCAAATATCAATTGCATCGCCGGTTATCTTCTCCTTTTTCCCAACTTTCTTCAAATTTTATCTTCGTACTCTTACTCGGAACAATAATACAACACCTAAACCGATTCCAAATAAGTTTGTACTCTTCTCTGCTTTTTCTCCAATCTCAAAATTATCTCCTCGGTTCCTCCTACAATACTTACGAGTTACCTATCTTTCAATCTCCAATTTATTCATCCATTTTCATTGTAATCTTCCTCTCTAAAAGATGTCCTCTTTATAATTCCATCTCAAAATTAATTTCTCTCAAATTCTGCCATAGTTTTTGGCTTTTCCTCAAATTCGTCCCTCTCAACAAATATTCTTATTCTCTTCTATAAAAGTCATAATCCAACAATCAAATTTGGATCCCTATAACACCATACAAATTTTACGGTGCAAGTTTATTTCCCAAAATCCTCAAACTCACAGTGTACCCACTTATCACATTTACTTGTCGTTCCCGACTCTCTTTCTTCAAATTTCTCTCTTTCTCCCCTTTATTTACTATGGCAGAATTAAGCCTCCTACCTCTCGTCTATTGCTACTTCTCCATGGCTCAAGATTGCAGTCCCGTCTTCTTCTTCTCAAGATTGCCCTTCCCCTTCGGTCGTCCATCTTGCGAGGGCGTATAAGGAATATAATATTAGTCTAGTAATAGAATTCATAATATGACAATATTGTGATATTATAAGAATAATTATAGATTTATAAATTATCTTTAGATATTGTAATAGTCATAGTTTTTCATATTATGTTAAATATATTTCTAAGATATATTATAGTTAGATTGTGTTTCAAATTATTGTCCTTTGTAATTGTGCTATATAAGCATCCCTCGTTTATCAATAATATGTATGCAACCAATTCTTTCAGTCTTATATTCTCTACACTTACTATATTTAGTGAGTATAGGATTCTTCGATCCGATTCTACCCTTTCAATCCTCATAATCTATCGATCCAAAGTAGAATCTCGATTTTGAAAATATGGAGTACTTGTAAATCCAATAGATTTAAGTTTGTGGTTCGAATCTCCACGAATAATCAATGCGTAAATTAATACGTGCATTTTATATAGTCCTTTTTGGCCTCTTATGCACGCATTTCTATGTCATTCTCGTAGTTTTGTATTGCAAAATTCCCCGAATAGGCTACTTTGGTTTGGTTTGGTTTGCCTTAATTGCAGGAACGGACCCGAAAGTAGTGGAATCGTACCGTTTTCAGTACTTTTAGCATGCATTTATGGAGATTGAAGGTTTTGAGCAGAAGTACTGTGCCTCGGGAAGCGTGAAGGAGTCTCAGAAGCTAACCAATGATGGAAACGAGCTATTTCAGTAGCTGAGCACTCGATCGAAGACTTTCTCTAGTCTTTCTGTTCGATCGAGTGAGTATGGTGGTCCAAGATGGTCGATCGAGTCCCTGCTGAGCTCGATCGAAATGAGGCATTTGGAGTTTACTCGATCAAAGACCCTACTTGTTCGATCGAGAGTTCTGGCTGAGGATATACTCAATCGAGGAGATTGGAGTCACTCGATTGAGTACTTTGCTGATTACACGGGATTTATATTCCGTGTTAGACTTAATTAGTAACTTAGTTTGTTTAATAAATATCTTCCCTATATAAGGGAAGACGTCTTTAGGTCAAAAACACTTATCTTTACTCATCTTTACTCATCTCTTAATCACCCTTTACCCTCTTAATTACTCTTGGAAGCAGACAATTTTCTTCTCTTTCCTTCGTACGTTGCTCTTGTTCATTTGCCGAATCTCGAACTTTGTAGTATTTCTCTACTCTTTATACTTAATCAATTTCATCTTTTGCATTCTTAATTACTAGTTCCTTAATTACTGTTTTAATTATTGTTATAGTTTAGTTTATGCAATTTCATTCTCTTAATCTCTATATTATGTCTCTTGCTTTCACATCTATTGTTGTTTGTTTCATCAATAACATGAGTAGCTAATTCTCTCTATGTTAGGATTAGGGGAGCCATGATAGTGAATTAATGATGCTGTAAATAGATTAGATGGTTGATTGCGAGAACTGTTTTATAACAATATAATTGTAATCATTTAGTTGAGTGCACGCTTCTAAATCAGTTAATTTGGTTAAATTCAGACCTAGATCGAGAGATTGTAATGAATAGACCTGTTATGAACAATAAGTCTACACCAATGAGGGCGAGAGCTAAGTTAGTTGTATTTTAGGGCAGAAAGTGGACCGAGAGGACCTTTCCTTTACCCTTTTCACATTAGACCATCTGAGCTATTTATGACTGAATTGACTAATTGCCGTGATAAACCGACATCCTAGCATTTCTCTCCTTATTTGATCACAGCTTATTTATCTTTATTCTTATTGCCTTATTTCTCTTGCCTTAATCTTAATTAGTTGATTAGAAAACATTTCAAACACCCCTGTTGTTACCGAGACAGACTTAGTTAGTAGGTAGATATAATAGCCTCCCTGTGGAGTACGATACCCGACTTACCTCTACTATATTTATTAGTTGAGCCAGTTGATTTATTTTTGATAGGGTTGCGACAGCCGTGTCAAATTTTGGCGCCGTTGCCGAGGAGGCAATTAGCCTATTTATCTGCTTATTTTCGTTTGTCTAAGTCTCAGGGAATTTTTAATTCCTTGAGACAGTTCTTATTTATTTCCTCTAGTTTTGTTTATGCCCAGGTCTAACAGGTCAGAATTAGTACCAGCTGATCCTGAACCCGAGCGGACATTTCGCTATAGACAAAGCTTGTTGAGAAAGAGTCGTCAAAAGGAAGCCTTGAGTACTTTTGACCCTGATCTTTAACACTTTCTATTTGCAGAAGACCAGTCTTGTGAAGAAGATACTTCTATTTCTGCAGCCGAATCTGTGAAAATGCCCAATATCACGAGCCACTCCAAGCCAACAGCTGCTTCTATTCCTAAAGGTTTTAAGCTTGCAACAGAACATGGGAACACATTCGACATTCGGCCATCTTATATCAATTTGGTCGAGAGAAATATGTACCGTGGAGTAGCTGGTGAGGACCCGCGAAAGCACATGGAGGTTTTCAAAGATTATTGTTCTACTATTCCCCCTACTAAGGGAGTGACGCAGGATAATATTAAGGAGGTTCTATTTCCTTTTTCTCTGACCGATGGAGCCCGAGAGTGGCTTACTGATCTTGACAGGACTGTAGCTGGGATTACCAACTAGGAGACCCTGGCCCTGGCTTTTTACAAAAGGTACTTCCCTCCACAGAGAACTAATCAATTGAGAGGAAAGATTACAAGTTTCAAGCAAACTCCAGATGAGAACTTGTATGATGCGTGGGGTCGGTTCAAGAAACTGGTGCGGTCCATCCCTCATCACGGTTTCGATCAGTGGTTTTTGTGCAACCAATTCTACAATGGGTTGTATGACGACCACTGTGCTATTTTGGATGCTGCATCCAATGGTCGGTTCCAAAAGAATATTGATGATGACAAAGGTTGGGGAATCATTGAGGAGATGACCACCCATTGTGTTGAATATGGGAATCCTAGAGGGGGAATTAGAACAGTTTCTTCTGTTGATAGTGCACTTGTGGCACAGCTGGAAGCCATGAATGCCAGGTTTGATAAACTTGAGTTGCAGGCTACGGGGGATCAACAAACGGTTCATTTGTTGACTAGACAAGAGACCGTATCATGTGAGAGATGCGGTAGTAATGACGACCACACTGCTATGGATTGTCTAGCTGAGAAGGAGCAGGTTTTTGCCTTTCAACAATACAGGCAAAGAGGCTCATATTTTAATAATCAAGGTGGGGTCCATCCTAATTTGAGATAGACCAGTCATAATGTGTAAAATCCTACTTCTCCACCGCAGCAACAACCATATGTGCCGCCTCACAAAGCTTAACAAGGCTTTCAAAAGCCTCCATCATTCCCGCCGCCGCAACAAGGAGCCTCTTCTAGTGGCATAAGTAACATATCCGAGTTGAAGTCGATGATACAGTCATTGACTATTCAGTTGCAAAAGAGTGGTCAAGCAAAGGATGCCACTATTAAATCACTTGAATCACAAGTGGCTCAACTGGCCACAAATCAATATTCAAGGAAACCGGGTCATTTATCGTCCCAACCTGATAAGAAGCATCACGAGACGGTAAATCTGATAAATTTGAGGAGCGGTCTGTCTTATGAGGGACCTAAAATGCCGACTGAAAGTGATAAGTCGGACGCGGAAATGGAAGTTACTGCACGTGAACAGTCGTCCTTTGACGAAAATCTGCTGAATCCGAGGAAAGTCCTCGATCGACTGATCTCAGGTGGTCGATCGAGGGAAAATGCCGTGGAAGTTACTTGATCGAATGGTGATGATGTTCGATCGAGCACTGTTGAAATGGGAACTCTCGATCGAGTGACTGAAAATGCTCGATCGAGTGAAGTTGCTGAGAATGTTACTCGATCGAGAGGAATTGATACTCGATCGAGTAAACCTGATGCTGATTACGAGAATTCTTTGGCAAAAATAAATGAAGGACTAGCTATTCCTATCACGGTTCCATTCCCGAGGCGATTGCAAAACAAGAAGGCTGAGCAACAGTTTGGTAAGTTCGCAGAAATTTTAAAAAAGCCTTTACGTTAATGTACCCTTCGCCGAGTTACTTACTCTGGTCCCTTCCTACATGAAATTCATGAAAGAAATGTTGAGTCATGTGCTACCCTTCCCACGGAATCTCCAATGGGTAATGTTGAGTCATGTGCTGTGATTCTAACACCTCCCCTCCAGATTGGGAGCAAAATGGAGGACCAGTCTGCCATTTCTATTGTTGCAAGTACAGGCAGATTGGACATTGGAGATCCTGGTGTGAAAAGTACGATAAAATTTGAGCTCACGGTCAAAGAAGATGCCAAGGATACGAGCCATGAAAAGAGAAAGCGGGATAAAGGAAAGAAGAAGGTGAAAACGTATGTGGACGCGGATTACTCTTCTTCAATCAGTTCGAATTCATGGAAACCAAAGAGGATGGTCCGAGATGCTGAAGGGACCTCGTCCAGTCAGAAGCCCTCCTGTGGGATATTGACGTGTTTTGGAAGATGAAACGGGAAGCTGTCCCGTTGTAAAAACAATTTGTAATTTCAATTTTTGTTGGACATTTTAATTTGCTTTTAGACATTAGGCTAGTTTAATTAGTTTTAAATAGCGTAAGACCGAATATAGACTGCGTTTTGTGAATTTGGTATTTTTGGTAAGTATTTTCTGTGTTTTTGATGTGAATACGAATCACCTTGATGAAATAATTCTCGAAACAAGCAACCAAGACAACCCGAGTCACCAAGCATGGATCGGTTCGAATAAGAGTCGAGAAAAGTGCATGATCACCCGCCAATGGGACGGGTAAAACCGTGCGGAGCAAGGGATGGACCTCGAAAATGGGCAAGACCAAATGCATGGAATAAGCTCACCTAGTTTTTGTCATAGCCTAGTTTTTACAAAGGTCTTACCTAGTTTTTGGTTTAGTCTTGCCTAGTTCTTCCACATAGCCTAGAATTCACAACAAGGCATTAAAGACTAGCCTTGGGCATCAAGGATTTCAGCCTATATAAGGCTTGTAGTCCTCATTTGTTTATCATCCAATTTGAAGTAAAAACTTGAGAGTATTCTCTAAAACTTGTCTTGTCTTCTTGTGTTGTTACACGAGTAGTTTGGCTTAAGAGGTCGAAACGCGATTTCGCACCTTGCTTGAACGAGGGACGTGATCCTAAGTTTAAGTCGGATTGTTTGACGAGTATCAAACAATTCACCCATTGGCGTAGCTATAGGTCTAGCTACGACAAATATCCCTTCTTTTTCATTCAAATCTCGCTACGAATATACGGATTGATCGGGTTGCACCTAGTGCATTCGGATCCTTCGTCTATTTGCTAGTACAAGTTAAGACTTCCGCTTGCGATTCACATCAATTGTGGTATCAGAGCTTCGACTCTTGATTTCCATTAATCGAGATGATCCAGGGGTCTTGATTTCTTCACAAAAAAAAAAAGTCACTGTTCACCAAAAAAAAAAAGGAGTTTCGAAATTTCAAGCAACCAACATCAAAAATGAATTTCGACGATCCCAACTTTCTCAAGAATCTTCAAAGGGCTTTAAAGAATTTACAAGAAAATGATCCCAAGTGGATGCCGAGACGAGAACGAGCCGCTGAAGAGTTCAAGGTCAGTGAACTACCCGAGTTCACGGGAGGCACGGACCCCGAGGATTATCTCGATTGGGAGAGACAAATCGAACGAATGTTTGATTTCAAAGGTCTGGATGACGATGATTTAAAGAGATGATCCTTCGAGACACAAGTTATTTGGAAGGATTCTTTCCCTTTAGATACGTTGGTGTTCCACTCCATTCTTCTAGGTTGACAAGAGACATGTATCACTCCCTGTTCGAGAAAATAAAGTGCAAGATTAATCATTGGGCAAACACTTTCTTGTCTTATTCTGGGAAAGTTCAATTGCTGAATTCAGTAATATTTAGTATTGAAAATTTTTGGTGCACTAGCTTCCTTCTGCCAAAAGGGGTTATTAAAGAAATTGACATGCTTTGTAGAGGTTTCTTATGGGGTTATCAAACGAATAAGAGGATGGTTTTCTTTGCTTGGAACAAAGTTTGTCGCTCTAGAAAACAAGGGGGCTTTGATATTAAGGAGGTTTTGAGCTGGAATAAAACCTTGCTTATGAAAATTTTCTGGAGATTGTCCACTGATACTCAGTCAATTTGGGTTCGGTGGTGTCAGAGTTACCATCTTCAGGGAGCTAATTTTTGGGAGGTGCTGCCAGCTACTCTTTCTTCAACAATCTGGAAGGCTCTGCTGCGTACTAGAGATGAATTTGTTGCTCAGGTTGGTTCAGTTGCAGCTGCTAAGGGCCTGCTGAGGGAATGGAGTGGGACTGGTAAATTAAATCTTCATCAGGTCTACTCGGTTTTCCATGGTAAGCACCCTCATCTTTAATGGACCAAACCTCTTATGGATAGTGTGGTGATGCCAAGGCATGCTGTGGTGACTTGTATTGCTGTCCAGAATGGGTTACCAACAGTGGATAATCTGAATAGACGAGGGCTTGTCATAGTAAACAGATGCTCTTTGTGTTGGGCTGATTTGGAGAATATTAATCATATTTACTTTGCTTGCCCTTACTCTAAGGCGGTAATGCAACAACTCCTTATTTGGTTAGGGATTTCTAGGAGGCCTGTGTGTTTAAGACAGGAACTCATACGCTTGTCTAAATACAAAGGCAAAGGGTGGAGGAAGAAATGGGCCCGTTGTTGTCTTGCTGCAGTGGTGTACCTTCTTTGGCAAGAGCGAAATCGGCGGGTCTTCACTGGGGGCTCCAGAACGATTGACCAACTTGTTGTGCAAGTTAAATATTATGTATCGGTTAGATTATACGCTAATGTTTGTGATAGTCTTTTAGATGAAATTGTTGCTCATATGATTTCCTAGTTTTGGAAATTAGGGGCTTTCTTGTAAGAGGTTGATTTCTTATTTTTCTAATGAGAAGCTGATTTCTTCCAAAAAAAAAAAGGTCTGGATGACGCGAAATGCTGCAAGTACGCTATTCGAAGACTTAGTGGAGGGGCTTCACTATGGTACGAGAGTTTGAAAGCAAGGCGTGCTCGCGCTAGAAAAGAGAAATTATCATCTTGGGATTCTCTTAAACGCAAATTGCGCAAGAAATATGTTCCAGCAACTTATACGCTTGCGACTTATCGTAAGATTGCCAATCTCTACCAAGGGAGTCCGGCGAGTAGTGTTGGCGAACCCAAGTCGGCTGTCACCCCTAGTTCCATGGCAGGAACGCCCGATTCTAAGAAAACAAGTCTCTCCAAAGCACGATGTTTAAAGTATCCGGGGTTTGGGCATTATCAAAGCACGTGTCCAAATAAACGATTGATTACCTCGAGAGATGTTGTTGCTTGTCGGGATGAGTTGTTTGATGAGGAGGAACGATTGGGTGATGTGTTGAATCTCGAAGAAAGAGAAAAAGGCGAGATTATGGAGCCATTGAGTGATGATGATCAAATTAAAGATGTGATCGAAGATGACATATTTTCCAACTTGTATGAACCTCATACAAGAGGTACTTCTTTATTTGATCCAAATCTACCAATTGTTTTTGATGAAGAATTGGAAGAATTTTATGACGAAACTCACATGGAAGAAAGTGATCATACAAGTTATGACGATGCAACTCAAGACAATCCTAATCTTGTGCCAAACTCGGATGAGGAATTCAGGGATGTCTTTCCCAAGAACTTACCCGCTGGTTTACCATGGTGAGGTCTAGAGCGAACAAGCTTCTTGAACCTAGCCCAAGCGTCACTCAAATCTTCAGTAGCCAATTGCGTAAAACTAGTGATTTGGCCTCTTAGCGCATTGGTAGGCTGTGGTGGAAAGTACCTTATGTAGAAGCCTAAGGCTAGGGAATTCCAGTCAATAACACCAGCAGCTTCTCTATCCAAATATCTTAACCATTCTCGGGCGTCATCAGTCAAGGAAAAAGGAAAAAGAACTCTCTTGACCCTAACCTGTGTCACCGCAGCAGCTAAAGGAATGGTGGAGCAATACTCAGTAAACAACTCTATATGCGTACACGGATCTTCGCCAGCTACCCCCTTGAACAGATTCCTCTCAACCAACTGAATATAGGATGGATGAATTCCAAAGGTGCCCGAATCTGTAGTAGGAAGTAAGAAACCTTTGGGCAGAGAATCTAAGGTAGGTTCTGAGTGACTGGCGATGTTCGGCATCTTAGCAAACGAAGTTAAAAGAATAGCAGATACAATAGTGCCCTCTTCTAGGACATACTACCTGCAACACAATGATAGCACTAGAGAAAAATATGAGATCAGTCTCAAGGAATAAAATCCTTGAGACGAGAGACGAACTTAAAAAAAAGCAACAAAATTACGCCACCTCCCCGGCAACGGCGCCAAAATTTGACACGGCTGTCGCAACCCTATCAAAAATAAAACCAACCGGTCTCTATAAAATGTAGTAGAAGCAATCAGATATCGAATCCATAGGGAGATGGGAAAATGTATGCTAAACTAAGTCCGTCTGAGTAACTGTTTCTTGAGGGTTTGATTGTTTATTCTAAACTACGGAGATGCAAAGGAAAGAGAACAAAAGGAAAAAGGATTAAACTTAGAAAGATTAACAGATAGAGAGAGATAGCTAGGACAGTCGGTTCACCATGGTTTTCTAGGAAAGCAATCTAGGGTCGAAGGTCAGCATAAATTCGGTCTGTGAGGTAATGAAAAGGTCCTCTCGGTCCGCTATTCGCCCTAAAACAATACTAACTTAGCTTTCACCCTCATTAGTATGCCCTAATGTTCATTGCAAGTCTTACCCCTTCCAATCTCTCGATCTAGGTCAAGGCGTACTGAATCAATTAGCTAAATGCGTCGACTCAAGCAACTAATCGCTATTAAATGCAATGATTAACAACACAGATCTAATTTGCACTAAGCCCTAATCACCTATTCATATTTTCCTTAATTATCATGGCTCCCTTATGCCCTAACATAGAAGATTAGCTATGCATAATTAATCTTGAGAGAATAGTAACAACAACCATAACAATTAAACTAGACATAACAAATAAATTGCTAACAAAGACAAGAGAACGAGTAACGGAGAAAGGACGAGAATAAAAAGAAATAAATATTGCAATAATAATTAGTAAAAGAATTAAGGATCAGAAATACCGATTACAAAGAAGTTCCAAGCAATGGAGAATTAGGTCTAAAGAGTAGAGTTCTAAGAGAGGATATGAGAGAGAGGAGAGAGAAGAAGAATTGCCGTCCTTTCCTCCCTTCCTTATTTATTCTAGGTTACATATTAAAATATCCAAAAGATCTTTGAAAGATTGCGTAAAAGACTAAACCCCTCGATCGGGTAGAGTGAAATTACTCGATCGAAGACAATGGATGGCATGGCCAACATCTCGATCGAGTACAATGAATACTCGATCGAGGAACATGGAAAACACTCTTCTCGATCGAGTACACTAAAGCACTCGATCAATGATCTTCATCATCAAAGGTACTCGATTGATGGTTTTAACAACCATTCTTGTTCGATCGAGTATAACAGGATCCTATCATCGTAAATTAGCTCAAAATAACCTCCAAGACCACTTCACGTATCCTTAAGTGACAATTCCTGGGCGTCGGTTCTTCTGTCTCCAAAATGCATGCAAACGGGACAAGTTTGGGCTCGATTATGCTCCTTCCGGCACATTCCTGCAATTAATACAAGATAGACCAAAGTAGACTATTTGGGGGACATTTGTAGCTAGATGCCACATAAATAACACAAAAATGCGTGTAAACATAGGGTAAAAACCTTATATAAAATATACGCATCATAGTTGGTCGAGATGGTCGGTCTAGTGATTTAATGCACGATGACGGTACCAAACAATGTGTATGGCTTGTATTTTCGATCAGTAGGTCGAAAACACGTGTCTGTTTGTGACTTAAGAAGTCGAGTCTAGAATTTTAAGGGAGAAATGAGGGGGCGGACACTCGCGTACCTTCAAATGGTGGCATTTGAGGGGTATTTATAGAAGATTGAGTGGTTGTGTGCATTTTGAGAGACGTGGCCGCATGGGCTACTCGAAGAGGCGCGAGCCATTTCGCGGGTCTTCGAAATTTTGTCTTGTCACTATCACGCAATTGAAATCATGATTTGTTCTATCCTAGGTTTTGGATGACATGATTATAGTACTTGACCATTCAAGTATACCGGGTTTACTTAACATGG
This sequence comes from Silene latifolia, assembly GCF_048544455.1. Taxonomy (NCBI): domain Eukaryota; kingdom Viridiplantae; phylum Streptophyta; class Magnoliopsida; order Caryophyllales; family Caryophyllaceae; genus Silene; species Silene latifolia. The sequence continues at coordinate 41,709,527 of NC_133529.1, forward strand.
AAGCTTTGTGATGTTTTTTTTTTGTGTTTGACTCGGTTTGACTCGTTGTTGGAGTCGGGATTTGAATTTTGAGTCGGTTTTTGGTCCGGTGTCGGTTTTGACTCTAGTTAGTGTCATTGCGATCCCGTCGTCGTGCATTGAATACTCCAGGTACTTTTGAATTTTTTTGAAATGTTTTGTTTTCGAAATCGTTTTTAGTTTTCCAACGTATAGTTATACAAAACCGTCGATTAAACGTATCGATTCCTAAGCATGTTGTAGTCCGATAATCATCGGGTATTTGTTGGAGACTCAACAGATACTGGGTATCTACACACTGTTTAATGTCTACAAATATGTCCCTTAGTGATTCCTAGTGGTGAGTTTTATCTCGTTGTCTGAGAGCATATAACATTAATTAGATGTTTGAGAGCTCTCACCTATAATAAGAGGTTGTTATTTTACCGAAGCTGCAGAGTTTGGATAAAAAAAAGTTTTCAATCCACATTGATGATGATGAATTCAAACAATGAAGAGTTACACATCAAAAGGAAGGGAACTTTAGGAAAGAAAACTAGTCTGAAAAAAAAATCTAAAAACCTGCATATTGATGGAAGTTGCCGCAAAAGTAATTATGTGAAGTTAAAGAGCAAGTGTTATTAATCGGCAAGTAATTAGAATAAGTGGACCAAATCTATAACTCTAAAAAGGGAAAAATTTTCTGACTCGGATTGTATTTGTCTACTTGATGAACGGGTTTTTGTCGTCAATTCTCGCACTAAAAACTATTTGTAAATAACCCAATTATAGTAGTATAATCGGGGTCAAACCACGAGGATGGCAGGGATTTGTATTTGGTTGGTTCCAAATCTTATTCTAGTCTAATAAATGAGATGTAGATGTGATTAACTTAACTATAATTACAATTAAAAGAGAGCAAGATTAATTAAAGTATGAAACCTAAACAATTGATGGAAAACTAGGGTATTCGGGTTCACCCAAACAAGGTAATGATAGGCTATCGCACACCCCAAAAATACCCTAGACTTGGCTAACAAATGAATGTATTAAAGTAGGGGTCGAACACAAGGAGACATGAATTGCGTAGTGAATTGCTATGAGTAAAATTCTATCTTGGCCGGTTACGATTGTTTGTTGGGTTTGGTTGGTAAAACTTGTAATAAAATGATATAAATTAATAAAGCCAAAGGAGTCTAGGGGAATCGGGTCACACATACAAATATGTAAATTCTCATGTTAAATTAGGAGTTGATAGTAGTGTTAATGCAGTGTAATATACCAGAACTGACACAATTTGAAAGGCTGATAAACAAACAAGGGACAATTTTTCAGGAAATGCAATAAATTCCAGGAATTTTATAAAAATAGCAAATGACCTTAAAAAATTATGAAATTTGGTGACAATCTAGTTAAGATAGTGAACTAAAACTATACAAAAAACCAGAATTTTTCAAGCCCTATAGATATTTTTAATAAATAGAAAACCAGACTGAAATTGAGGAAACTTCAGACAGTTTTCTCATCAGAATTTTTGTAATTATTTTTAAGATATTTTGTGAGTGACAAGGGGATATAACTAACAAACTATTTTCCAAGCAAGCACAATAAACTAATCTGCTAATTTGGGGATTTAAACTAGACCAACTCAAGCAAGCACAGAGCAAAATCTAATTTAAACAAACAATGTGACTCAAAACAGCTCAAGCAAGCACATATCTTTTCTAAGACACACCACAGATCCTTAAGCACCTTCTACGCAAGAACAAGAAGATATTAAGTCTGACTTATAACTAAGACTCAGCAAAGTTAATAAGATTTGGAAATTTGAGAGAATTCTCAAGGGTTTTTCATTAATCAAGTCTGCCTTGGTACAGTAGGGATAAAGGTCCTTATATAGGCCTCTTTCTTGGAGTTTCAGTACAATAAACCCTAGATAATTCCATCTAAGGGCCATGATTGTTTTAGGAATCAAACAAAGCAATAAAAAATATATTACAAACGGCTAAAAACTGAATTAAAGCAAGCTGAAATAAGAACAAAAAAGTTGCAGTCATGACAGCGACAGGTTGCTCCTTGATTACTGTTTTTCTTTGGCTGGGAGTGTAAGGTCAATTGGTTTTGATTCAGGCACTGACTGTGGGTCAAGGTGTTATCTAAAATGTGTTGAAACAAAGCCAAAAGATCATTGCTAGAAGTTTTTCCCATGTTTGGCCGTAAATGGCAATTCTGCTTTATGTATTTTGTCCTTCCTGCAACTTGCTTTCAACTTGATTTTATGTGAGATGCATTGGAAATCTGGGCTATCTCCCTAGGATTAATTTGGACCTAGTTTAATAGGGATTCAGCTGGCTACGGTGGCAACTGATGGTTGGCCTTGAATTTGTATTTTGGTGTTGTGCTTTTTATTTGTATTAGCTTCGCAAGTGTACGAATGAACGTTGTAGCTTGCAAAGGTCGAACCCTAGGGACGGAATTATGGTTCTAAGATCGTTTGTTTAAACTACTAGTTTAGCTCGAATAAAGGAAGTGGGGTGGTTTAAACTAGCTAAGAAACTAGACTAGAACAAGAGAAAGGACAACTAAATGTTAAGATGATGAAAGACGATGGTTAAGAGAACTAGGATATCGGGTTCACTCATGAAGGGAAGGGGGGGACAAGAACATAGATAGGTAAAACCAAGTGCATGCATAAGGGGAAGACTCGATCCCTCGATGTTAGACTAACCCCTAAAATAGGATTGATTAAGCTCTCACCTAATTAACCCAACCTTGATTTTAACATGTGCTTCCTAATTACTAGTCAAGCTCTCACCCAACAAGTAGAAAGATAGATTAAATGCTCAAATTCTCACCTAAGCATCTCACAAACACCTTGTGTGCATGATAAAATCAACAAGCATAAACTCAATAGTTTCATTCTTTCTATGTCTTAATCCTCCCCTATAATCCTGTAGATACCTCATTTCTGCACCTCCCGCAAGCCACCCAGTGATGATTGGGCCGCATGTTTGGTACGCGGAACGATTTATGACAGTTCGTAAGTTTATCGTCAAGTGATAGCTTAAATACTTGTGTATACCCCTTGGTCGTCATCTACGCGTCGATACGGTCGTTTTGACAGTAATTAGAGTTCATTTGGAGCCCGGGTTAAAAACCGCTTCATTTTTCTAATAAACCGTTTAAAATGCCGAGTCAGAATGTCTAGAATATTCCGGATATTTTTATTCCATAAAATAATTTTATATCCTTTTGGTAAAATATATCCCAAAAATCTTAATTTAAGGAATAAGGAAGTTGAGATCCACCGCAATTCCATAAAAGAAACACGGATTCTTTCTTCCGCAAGAGGAAACCTCCGGGGAAAGGACGTAGCAGCTGCTGCGCCTCTTCCAAGAGTCGCAGCAGCTGCTGCGCCTCTTCCCCAGCCCTTTTCTGCGTATTTTCAGATTTTTCCGTGATTTGTTTCCAAAGTTTGAGTCATTCCATAATTCTCCGTATTTTCTAGTATAAATAGGGACCTTCGCTCCACATATTTCTCACGCGAGTGTCCGCCCTTCTCTTCTCCCTTTGCATTCTCAGACCGTGCTCTAAGTTTTTGACGTCTACGTGCTTGATCAATCGACCACGTAAGCTCAGATCATTCCGAGTACCAGTCACGTTGCATGACCGACCAATTTGACCAACTACATCTCAATTAATCAATCAATTTAATCTAAATCCTCTTACGCGGGCACTTTCATCATACATTCGAGTCGAGCAATCACTAAAGCGTTAACTTAGTTAATCTCGTTTCGTCAAACATGTAAGTCTGAGGGTGTAAATCCCATCTTTTATTATTGTACTTTATTTTTGTACCAATTAATGTAAGATTTACGTCAGAAGTATGCTTAAAACCGATTTCTAAAACCCTTTTGTTAATTTATTTTTACGGATTAATGGAAGGCAGACATCGATAAGAAACGCAGAAACTGCTGCGCCTCTTCGAAGAGTCGCAGCATCTGCTGCGCCTCTTCCAGAGGCTGCCGCAGTTCCTGCTTTTCTTCTTCTTCCTCGCCTCTCTGTTAATTCGTCCCTTGTTTATTTGTTTTCTGATTTTCTTCTCTTTCATTCGTACATAATAACTTTAATACATATTCTTAATAAATATTACACTTTAATTCCGACCTAAATCCCTTATAATCAATATTTGCGGGTTTTCGTCATTAAATCAAACCCGGATTTTGGAGATTTAATTTGTTCATATCAAGTCCCTGGAATTCGACTTTTGTATATGCTTCCATCAGTTTATCACGTCTTTCAATTCGTTTCCGTCCTAATCGTTTAACCTAATTAATTAGTTTTAATCCTTCTAATGAGTTTTAATTAGTTTTAATTCGTTTTTATCGTTTTCATGACAATTTCATATGTAAATAATATGCTAAATCACTTTCATCCGAGTCAAATATCCATAATCAACCATTAAATACACCAACGAGCATTAACGAATAGCAGTTCTGACTTCACAGCCAGAACTCACCTCAAGAACAGACGCAGTGACCACTGCGCCTCTTCAAAGAGACGAAGCATTGCTGCGCCTATTCCAGGGTGATTTCTGTCCCTGAATTTCCGTTCTTGCTTTGACCTAATTCTTTAATTACATATTAATCGACTATTAATCCTAATATCACCATTAATCTGTCCGTATTTTCTAACCTAATTTATTTTCACTTCTTTTTCTCAAATTATCCGTCTTAAATAAATTTTTGACGTAAATCATTAAACCGCTGTAATTTATTGTAATTTTAATTATCGCAAATTATTTATTTATTATTATTTTGCATGATTTATTTACTTGTTCTTCACATGTAATTAATTCTAAACTCCCATTCGACATAATTGTTTGCTAATTATTTGTTTACCGACTTAGTTAATTTTCACATGTTAGGATCAAAACGATGGATGTTGCATTGCATGCATATAATCAACGACATATCAAATATGAATAACTTCCCTAATCATTAGTAGAGGCCGCTATCGAGACGGGCGGGATTAGGTGTTCAATAAAAGGACTTCCTAATACGTACCCTCACCCCCTTACTCCAGATCTCTGTGAACACCCGTGTTCATTGGCATCCACGAGAGTCATTCTAGACATAGAATGCTAAGGGTAATGAGTTCTTGGTGTCTATGTCACTACTTTGTGTCTTGACGTGACGCGAAGTATTCGAACGGTTCCAATTTCCCATAAAATTTGGTGGCGATTCCACAAATGCAAACGCTTGTTCCCAAGCGCCCCGTGGGCCCCCTGTGTCCACAGTTTGGCGACTCCGCTAGGGAGAAATACACTTACGTGTTGCCAAGGGTGAAACTTGAACAAGATTAGGGAATAGTTTATATGAGAAGTTGTCGGTTTTCATTACTCGACCTTCATAGGTCGTTTTATTCGGCCTTCCTAGGCCCAACCCAACCCATTCGACCAGTCGTCCCGTCTGTACGGTCCAAATTCTTATCTGGGCCTAAGGATAGACAGTGATTGATGTCAACCATACCGTGATGCTTACTCATGTTTGTATCAATGGCTTTCACTACTCGAGGAAATGGACTAGGAACCGATCTTACTCATGTTTGGCACGGACCTCTCCACAGACCAGGGTTTGATTACTTGGTATGGCAACCCACCCTTTTAAGCCAAAACCCTTCTAAATGCACTCATCATACCGTTATAATGCCTGTATGAATGCTTGTATCATATGTGATCACCATTTTGTAAATAAAACCATGACGAAATTTTGTAAAATAAAAAAAAAAATCTTTTCAAAATGTAAACATTTCTTAAAAATGGCCTAAATAGCGCAAAATGAGTCGAAACTTTGTCCAAATGTCCAGTCAAAATTCGGGACTCAAAACCCATTTCAAAACCTCACTTCGAGTCAGCCCTCTTACAACTACACTACAGTTGCCTAGGACAAACATTTCAAAACTTTGTCATTTTCAAACCTCACTTAACACAGTGGCACACTCCCACTTCACAAGTCGAGTCTTTCTTTGAGTAAATGTGCTAGAATGGTCGATCGTGATTTGATTCGTCATCAATCTCTTATCCAGTTTCTAAGATGCCTGGAACTAGTACCACAAGTCAGAGTGGTCAACCCCAAAATGGTAATGATCAAATCCTTACTGCGCTCGCTCATCTCCAAACAAGCCAAGACCAAGTTTATGATCGCCTCAACACTATTGAAGGCCGAATTGTTGCTGTAGAAAATAGACTCCCTCCTGCAGAAAGCGATGTTCCTAGCAAGGCCGTGCATGATAACCTTCAACCCTTTGTTGGGCAACCAGAAACTAACCCTCCAAAGAGGTCCCTCTGAAGTGAAAAACGACTCCAATACTTGGAGGAGCAACTAATGTACCTTAAGGGAGATGACATCTACAGGGAGAATAATCGCAAGTATGAGGCCGTAAATGCTCAATTACTAACCAACTTCAACATGACTGACATCCCAAAATTCAAGGGGCATTAAAACCCTTTGAACCACATTCGTGCTTTCAAAGACTACATGTCTATCAAAGGCATCAAACTTGAGATGTTCTTAAGGATATTTCCTTCATCTCTCGACACTATTCCTAAGCAATGGTTCTACTCTTTGGAGCACAAGAAGATTGCCACTTGGGATGATGCTGCAATTGTGTTCACTAAACAATACGCGGATAATGCTGAAATCCAAGTCAACATGCGTACTTTAGAGGTTCTTACCCAAAATGAAAAGGAAGGCTTCACCGACTTCCTAAGTAGGTGGAGGAAGACTAGCACACAATTGGTTGAACGTCCAGATGAAGCTACCCTTGTGGAGAAATTCGTGGATAACTTGAGGCCCATTTATGCAAACCACTTGAGGTACCAAAACATTAAGACCTTCAAAGATCTGACTGTGATAGGGACGAGAATTGAAGATGACATCCGTAAAGGACTCTTTTCCAAAACGGTGGGTCGTGGATATCAAGGCTCAACGAGTCGTTCTTATGGCTCTACTAGCAAGACTGATGAGGTTAACCTCGTCGAATCATCAAAGAAGAATAACCCACAAAGGAAGTTCACAAACATTGGCGATACATACTCCAATGCTCTGAAAAAGTTGATGAAACAGGGTAAGCTCCAAACAATAGGACCTACACCTGACCCAGAAAAGAAGTCCAAATTCTGGGACGAAAATGCGTACTGCGTGTAACACCCCCATACTCCAAGTGCCTTACCAGGACCACTCAAGTATAAGGATACTACCATCTCGGTTACCCAAGGCATGATAATCATAAGACAATAACGAAACAACTTGAAATAGCATAACTTTAGTGAAAGGTTACAACTGAAACCAATTACCAAAATACGATACAAGTACTCAAAACCAACTGTCTACTAAGTTAACTGAAATGTTTATAAAACTAGTAAAGCTAGAGCGGAAGACTTCTATCGTCAGACGGTGGCACATCCCTGACTATCCCAAAGAACTCAACTCAAACTCGCTCAATTCATCGCTGCCACCATCCCCGAATGGATCACCGCAGGTTTTACAAAACAACAACCGGGGTCAGTACTAATCACACAACTTATATATATTACCAATACGATAAAAAAACAGCTCACACCGTCACACACACAATCACACCAGTCCCATTAATCTCAATCACCGACTGTCCACTGGACCAGCCCTGCCAGTGGGGGACCGCAGCCGAACCCACTAAATCCCCGCTTCTCATATTGAGCGATTTCCCTGTTCATTAATGTGCACATCCCCTTCCGTGGCGGGTTCCACGAAGGGCGTGAAGCCACTCCCGCAAGTGACTCCACTCAGCCGAGAACGCATCTCGAGAACCAGAGACAAACAATCACAATCAACAATCGTCACAATACAATTACGACATTAATCAATCAATCTCAACACATCAACAATCATTATGCGACTAATACTGAGTAGGGAAACCCTACCTGGAAAGCACAACAATCAGACGGTATCAACAGCTGTATCAAAAAGCCTCTTCTACAAATCCTCCTCCTATCATACATACACATAATCACTACCAATCATAATCTACAACAAAACCCCCAAATCCCCATATTAGGGTTTAACCAACTTAAAGGAAAAACTATAAAAACGGTACGTAGATCTTACCCTCGACGCAAGGATCACAACGGTATAAAGAAAGGTAGAATCCGACTTTCCAAACTCCGGGATTTGCCAACAATACGATAGATGCGATGAACGATGTTTTGTTTTCTCTCTTGACAGTAAATAGGTTTAAAAGTGTTTAAATAATAGTGACGGAAAAGATTATATACCTAATCGCATTATTAACAAAACCCGACGAATCAATACCCCGTAAATCGGCTACTCGATCGAGTAGCTACGGTACTCGATCGAGTGCCCCTTACTCGATCGAGTATCTACGTTACTCGATCGAGTACCCAACAGGTCAGAAACTATTTTAAACTGCAACTCACCCTTACTCGACAGAGTAAGGCCTACTCGATAGAGTAGCCAGAGACTCATAAAACCGTAGTATTACAGTCTTCCCTCCTTAAAAAGAACTTCGTCCCCGAAGTTCAACCCATACATAAAAGCAAACATACTGAATCGATCAAGACACAGCAACGCAACCAAGAACTCAAAACAAAACCCCAACCTATAAAACATGAACTCTCAACACCAACTCCATCAACTATTCCTACCTCCACAACATAGCTCACGATATCGTTGCTAGCTCCGTTTCACTAACCTATTATCCACTAGAAAATCCACTATAAAGACACTCATAAACATCAAACGGAATGTTACATTCTACCACCCTTAAAAGGAACTTCGTCCTCGAAGTTTACTCACACTCATAACATCATCATCCAACTGTCAACACTATTGAAATATTCTCCCACTCCTAAACATCACACTACTACAAGCTCGACCATGGCCTTTTACAACATCAACCACAAAATATTCAACTTCCTTCTTTATGCTACACTAACACCCTACTGCGAATATACCACCATATGCACAACCATCGAAATCTCTTTTATCGCATCCTACTCCTCTTAAGATAAATGTTACGTCCTCGTAACTCACTAATACTAAATTCTAGCTATATCGTCTCATTATCCTCATCACCACCGCAAGTCAAAGATAGCCGCCTATAAACTGAACACTCACCATTCCTATTTCTATGGCTTTCTTATCTTAACAGTTCTCATTCCTCAACTCATTCTGCACTCCATCTAACCAATACCATAAAATCCTGATCATAACAGACACTCTAACTCTTCCACATTACCACAACACTACACACCTCTCTATATAAACTATATGAAACTCTTATCGCCAAAAGCATAGCTCCCGATCCACACTTGTTACGTACACTCACACTAGATCCTCAAGTACCTTTCTTTCATTACCTCACAACTCATTCATAACTCAACATGACACCATTTCCCAACATCCTACACTCAGTGTCTCAACAAAAGATTATGAACCACCTATAGCTTTCAGATCATTACCACACATGTTCTACGAATCACTTACCATGACTATGACTACCGATGCCTCATCTTAAAACAAGATCAAACTTGCTGTAACAACCTCTTACAACTGTGCCCTATCAACAGAAAATCACTATACCATGACAACAACAAAACATACACAACTTTCTCCCATATCATACTCTACCCTCACACCCAAGTTGAAACTGGTAAGAAACATCAACAAACAAAACAACAGTCTACATGTTCAACTAAAACTCACAAGGAACAACAGCAAACAAAACAACAATCTATGTATAACTAGTATGCACTTTCGAAAACTCGTATCATACCCATCCCGCCTACTCCACCACAACCGGTGACGGCATCACAACACCGTCACCAACAGCCGCACCGCAGTGCGAAAATACCCACATCACAACACAAAGTACCGTGCCCGGATCACCACCCGAGGCACCACAACCACACCGATAGACATCACAACTTACACAAACCCATAAACACTGACTCAACATAACTTCTCAGACAAGAAAAACTTACTCAAATCCACTTTATTAAATCACAACGCAACATATTATATGGATAAACAGATAAGCACCTCATGAACATCATCTCTACCATTTCACGGAATACGCATGTGTTATTAATACACATAAAATTATAACTAGCCATGCCAAATCAATCAAATTATTACCTTTTTAGCCTCATTCCATTAGATTGTCGTACCCTACATATATCACAAACATTCATATAACAACTTTATAACTATCACACCATACCGCTTCTCGTGAGGTCAAAACCTCACACAAACATTTATACACATCATAGACCCATAATCACATCCAACTAGTCAATCCTGTTCACGTAAGTTACCACTCGATAAAGGTTACCTGTCGCCCGAGCTTAACTCATATGCCCCTCATAACATATTTTCCCATTCGCATAACCATCACCTCATGCCATACCATTAATATTCAACCACTAGCGCTCGCCTTATATAACCACATCTTATACTTCCTTACAACCATACATATCAATCCGACCTTTACAAAATCACCTCTCTAGGACTGTTGTCTTTCTTATCTATCATCACCCTTAACCACTAGTGACAACACCACAATATTACCACTGCTCGTATATCAAACCTCTTACACTCATATAAAAAAAACGCGGTTTTTCTCCTATCTTTGGTTAACATCCCCAAATAAAGAACATCAATCCCATCAACAAAATTACCTCAACATTATTCCCAATACTATCTTAATTGTATTGTCATCCAACTCTCCACCAAATATCTCGTATCGTGCAAATACTCCACCAACTCTTACTCCCTTAATTCCTCGAAACTCATTATTAATCATGTTGTCCTGAAGCTCCCATATAACCATTAACTAACATCCTCATGATAATATCACACATTTCGATGATTCCTTACCTTTATATCACATAGCTCCGGTGAACATTTTCCTTAGCTTACTTTTTACTCTTCTTTTCTCTTCACATTCAACAATACCATTTAATAGCTCAACTCCTTATTACTTCTACCTAACTCTTTAGTGCTCCGGTTACCTTCTCATTACGCCAAAGCTCAAATCCCATTATTTCATGTCGATATCATCTCACTCTTTCTTACCATGGATCTTCTCTTATTATGCTATCGCTCACACTTGTCACTAACATATCCATAAAATCAACGTTCACTGTTTAAACAACTTCATTTCATGCCGTTAATTGCCCAAGGAAATCACACATTAGTTTCACCTCTTAATAAACCAAATCTCCCAAACTCACTCATTGTCTACAAGTCCACCTCGCGGCATGTCTCCATCTCAGTTCACTATAGACCACCATTCTCCATCCCTCTACAACGACCTTTCATTACAGATATTCTTAACCAACACAATCTAACTATCTCCCTCCATAATTCTTACACATCTCAAGTTGCTACTATCCACATCCTTCCTGTCAACCCTTTAGTCTCGCATTCCTTACACTTACATTACTCCTTACTCACATCCACTTGCCTTTACATCACTCAAATTCGCGAATATATCACTCACCACGTCTCACCAAAACTTGCACCATGCCTCAATCAGCTCATCAATGTTCTTTTTCTTTTTCCACTTCTCAGCACAACCACATATAGCTCATCTCCTCCCACCAAACTCATACTCACCATAAGGTACCACTCACCACCCCATAAGATTGGGTAACTTACGTATCAAGACCAACATACCTGTAAAATAATGCATACAGAAGCAAAATAACAACTTTGAATTAAACATAATATGCAACTAAGTCCAAAGATAAGCATATGACCCGAATCATGGGTCACTAGATCAAGTAATGGCCACTCGATCGAGTAAGGGACTTACTCGATCGAGTAGGTGAAGGTCAGAAGCACGTAAAATAAATCACCAGGGCTACTCGATCGAGTACCCACGCATTTCTCAGCACTGTCCAGTTTTCGTAAAACAGCCATAACTCACTCATTACTTGGTCGTTTTGGGCGTGTGACCTATCGTTAGAATCGTAAAAGGACAAGATATCACCTCCAATTGGAATTACATCAAAATCATTTATGCATCTCAAGTTATAACAGTTTAAAGACAACTTTGCTGTAATCAGACGACATAACTATTTGATTTTTACTTCCAAACAGCTTAAACAACAACCAAGCAAACAAAACCAGTCCAAAACTCATAAAACCAGTATTCATAACCATATGTTACTATTTTCAAAAGCCAAGCAACAACATTCATCATGCACATAGATTATTTAACTTGTCAATCACGATTTACCCACATGCTTTTATTTTATAACTTTACGTACACAATAACATAATATACGACATAAAATCCCCTATTCACATGTTACTAACATTGCAATATTATAAAATCCATTACCCACATAAACATGTTCCACACATGAATTTCATATTTTTATGCAATTACTTACTTAATCTCTTCCAACCAATTCATCCATTACAGCTACACACTTCTTACCACATATACACATGAACAATAGTGGACAAGTACATAAACTTATCATACAACTTTATGCAAACAAAATATACGTATACGACACAACACTCCTATGCACATGTTATTATTATGCCACATTAAGAGTCATCCATCCTGCAACATCATCATTCATCACATATTATCACATATGAACTACTTCCTTTTTCTACCTCATCATTCATCATTCTCATATACTTTTCCTACAATTCAAAACAACATTGTAAACTAACTATCATGCTTTCAATCAATAGCTTACGAAATCACATCATCACCATCTTTTTTACACATTCCCCATTCTCCACATACATACATCCACTGATTCATGCCACACATCACCATATAGGTACACAATTCACAATATAAACACATAGCGATCCCGACTTATATCCCATGGTGACCGGTTCAAAATTGTAGGGCGAATTCGCGACTTTAGGACGTCTCCCAAGCCTTTGCATTAGCTCCTACAACCTTTACCCCGGGTTCATTTTAATTGACTTCCTATATTAATTAAATTCATTGGTTACAGGTTTCAGGATCGTCGCTCTGATACCATTTGTAACACCCCCATACTCCAAGTGCCTTACCAGGACCACTCAGGTATAAGGATACTACCATCTCGGTTACCCGAGGCATGATAATCATAAGACAATAACGAAACAACTTTAAATAGCATAACTTTAGTGAAAGGTTACAACTGAAACCAAATACCAAAATACGATACAAGTACTCAAAACCAACTGTCTACTGAGTTAACTGAAATGTTTATAAAACTAGTAAACCTACAGCGGAAGACTTCTATCGTCGACGGTGGCACATCCCAACTATCCCAAAGAACTCAACTCAAACTCAATTCATTATCGCTCACCATCCCCGAATGGATCACCGCAGTTTTACAAAACAACAACCGGTCAAGATTAATCACACAACTTATATATATCAACAATACGATAAACAAACAAAACTCACACCGTCACACCGTCACACACACAATCACACACGGTCCATTAATCTCAATCACCGATCGTCCCACCGGACCACCGCCGCCGTGGGGGACCGCAGCCGAACCCACCAAATCCCCTCTCCTCATATTGAGCGATTTCCCTGTTCATTAATGTGCACATCCCCTTCCGTGGCGGGTTCCACGAAGGGCGAAAATAGGGCGTGAAGCCACTCCCGCAAGTGACTCCACTCAGCCGAGAACGCATCTCGAGAACCAGAGACAAACAATCACAATCAACAACCGTCACAATACAATTACGACATTATCAATCAATCTCAACACATCAACAATCATTATGCGACTAATACTGAGTAGGGAAACCCTACCTGGAAAGCACAACAATCAGACGGTATCAACAGCTGTATCAAAAAGCCTCTTCTACAAATCCTCCTCCTATCATACATACACATAATCACTACCAATCATAATCTACAGTAAAACCCCCAAATCCCCATATTAGGGTTTAACCAACTTAAAGGAAAAACTATAAAAACGGTACGTAGATCTTACCCTCGACGCAAGGATCACAACGGTATAAAGAAAGGTAGAATCCGACTTTCCAAACTCCGGGATTTGCCAACAATGCGATAGATGCGAAGAACGATGTTTTATTTTCTCTCTTGACAGTAAATAGGTTTAAAAGTGTTTAAAGAATAGTGACGGAAAAGATTATATACCTAATCGCATTATTAACAAAACCCGACGAATCAATACCCCGTAAACCGGCTACTCGATCGAGTAGCTACGGTACTCGATCGAGTGCCCCCTTACTCGATCGAGTATCTACGTTACTCGATCGAGTACCCAACAGGTCAGAAACTATTTTAAACTGCAACTCACCCTTACTCGACAGAGTAAGGCCTACTCGATAGAGTAGCCTGAGACTCATAAAACCGTAGTATTACAGTCTTCCCTCCTTAAAAAGAACTTCGTCCCCGAAGTTCAACCCATACAAAAAAACAAACATACTGAATCGATCAAGACACAGCAACGCAACCAAGAACTCAAAACAAAACCCCAACCTATAAAACATGAACTCTCAACACCAACTTGTGGACATGGGCCACGGGGGCGCTTGGGAAACAAGCGTTTGCATTTGTGGAGTCGCCACCAATTTTTATGGGAAATCGGAACCGTTCGAATACCTCGTGCCATGTCAAGACACAAAGTAGAGACATGAACACTAAGCAATCGTTACCCTTAGCATTCTATGTCTAGAATGACTCTCGTGGATGCCAATGAACACGGATGTTCACAGAGATCTGGAGTAAGGGGTGAGGGTACGTATTAGAAAGCTCTTTTGATCGAACACCTAATCCCGCCCGCCTCGATAGCGGCCTCTACTAATGATTAGGGACATCATCTATACTCGATATATCGTCGATTATATGCATGCAATGCAACATCCAAGATTTAATCCTAGCATGTGAGAATTAATACTAAGTCGGTGAACAATTAATTTAGCAAACAATTAGGTCGAATTAAGGATTTAAGTTCAATTACATGTGAAAACATACAAGCAATAAAAGAAATACAATAATTACAACGGATTAGGCGATTTATGTCGAAAATACCTTTAAAACGGATAATTTGAGAAAACGAATAAAAGAAAAAAAATGAATTAAACAGAAGGTGATAATACGATTAATAGTTAATTATACGTAAGCTAATTAAACTAGGTCAAGGCAAAACGGAGTTCAGGGACAGAATTAAACCCGGAACAGGCGCAACAGAGCTGCGTCCTTTGGAATAGGCGCAGCAGACGCGCAATTCTGTTTTCGACTGAATTCCGCCGTGAAGCGGAATTGCGAATTGTTAATATCAATTGGTAAATCTAACGATTGATTAAATTATTTACTCGGATGAAAGTGATTAATATGTTATTTACATGTGATTAATGGGTCATAAAAACAACAAAACATGGATGAGACGGAATATTACTAATTAATTTACACGAAAGAATGATTGATTAGTGACATGAATGAATGAAATAGATTAATTATAACGAATTAATGACAAGTTAATGAAGAATATGACAATGAATAGAGGAAAGACAGATTAAAATATGTCAAAGACGAATTCTTAAACTCAATATGAACAAATCGAACTTCTACAACCCGGATTGACTTTAATGACGAAAACCCGCAAATATGAGATTATAAGGGATTTAAGTCGAATTTTAATGACAAATTAAACGTGTTAATGATGATGATTATATACATGAGATTATCAGACTATTGTATCAAAGAATTAACAGGAAACAAACGAAACAAATTTTGACGAACGAATTACAGAGGACGAAGGAAGAAGAAAGGAAGCAGGAACTGCGGCAGCCTCACGAAGAGGCGCAGCAGGTACTGCGCTCCTTCGGAGAGGCGCAGCAGTTGCTGCGTCCTTTCTCGACGGTTTGTCTTCTGGAAATCCGTAAAAAAGAGTTTTAGAGAACGGTTTTAGAAATCAGTTTTAATGATATTTTCGATATAAACCTTACATTGATGATTACAATAAAATAAAATACAATAAATAAAAGAGAGATTAACACCCTCAGACTTACATGTTGACGAAACGAGAAGGACTAAGATATCGATTAGTGATGCTCGACGCGAATGCAAAGAAAGTGCCCTCGTAAGAGGAAAACGATTAAGTTAATTAAGTTGATTGATGTGTAGTTGGTCAAATTGGTCGGTCATGCAAACGGGGAGGCTGGTACTCAGAAAGATCCGAGCTTACGTGGTCGAAAGTTCAAGCACGTAGACGCCAAAAAGTAAGAACAAAGTCTAGAATGCAAAGGGGGAAGAGAAGAGCGGACACTCGCGTGAGAAATATGAGGAGCGAAGGCTCCTATTTATACTAATCACACGACAGAATTATGGTAAGACTAGGATACGGAAGGAAAGATCCGGAAATAACCGACTTAGGTTAAACGCGGAAACTTGGACAAAAAGAATGCCCTGGAAAAAGGCGCAACAGGTGCTGCGTCCCTTGGAAGAGGCGCAGTACTTGCTGCGTCCTTTCCCGGGTAGGTTCCTCTGCGCGTAGAAAACGCGTTTGACAGCCTGTCGTATTTTAGGCATAACTTTCTCTACAAGACTCGGATTAAGGTGATTTCGGTGGCGTTGGAAAGCTAAGAAAGAGATCTAGAACTTTCTGTGAAATAGGCCTGACCCAAAAAATTCGTTATCACCTCGTAAAACGGGCCTAAAGATCGGGTTATCATTTTAGCTAAATGAAATGCACATTTTGTAATGTAAACTTTTAGTTTAGCCTAATGAAATGACATGTGACTCAAAATGAGATATAATCTCAACATTTTATGACATCCTAACCTTAGGTAGACAAACACATTGTTTTTGACTCGGGTTTTGACGGTTATAGGAAATGAAGACGGTTTTTGACCCGGACTCCAAATGTACTCTAATTACTGCCAAAACGACCGTATCGGCGCGTAGATGACAACTAAGAGGTAGACATTAATGTTTGAGCAATCACTTGATGATAATCTTACGAACTGACACAAATAGTTCCGCGTACCAAACATGCGGCCCAATCATCACCGGGTGGTTTGCGGGAGGTGCAGAAACGAGGTGTCTACAGAGCCCCCACTTTGACTGAGGCTTGGACAAGGCAAAAGTCAAAGTATAGCCATCGGTCAATCAAGATTACAACTGACGACTATGGCGACGCGAGGCGCTCAAGGGGTCCGAGCCAAGGACACCTGTCGTCGGGAACATTTTAGAGTCGTCGACTATCGGGGAGGGTCATTTAAAGTCCATTAGACTACGTAAGGAAGCTCGCCAGCCATAAGAAGAGACCATACCTGAGACTTCTTTCTCGAGATGCTTCCGGGGGTGCGTAGGAGCTAAGGGTAAGCGTAGGAGCTAAGGGTAAGACCTAAAGGATATGTAAGGATTTGTGCTAGGGTGTGGGGCCCTAAAGGAAAGCATCAATGGGAAGGAGGCCAAATATAAGTTCAACCTAAAGGGGTAACCAAGATTTGAGTATAGGAACTCTAAGAAAAGGTGATCCTAAAGGATGTGATCCTAAAAGGAAAAGGTGATCCTAAAGAAATATGATCCTAAAAGGAAAAAGGTGATCCTAAAGGAATATGATCCTAAAAGGTAGAAGTGTATGGACTCTAGGGAGTTTGGGAACCTAAAGAGCTAGGTGTATGAACATGGGTATATGAACCTAAAAGGACGGCTGGTATGGGAACTTTAAGGCTTATGAACCTAAGAGGAATGGGGATCCTAGGGTTAAGTTTAGGAACTACTGGGTTACTAATTCTTGTTTTAGGCTTTCTGAGGCATGAGAACTCCAAAAGGATTTATGGGTTTATGAACCTAAAGATGTTGGTGTGGGAGCTTAAAGGCTTATGAACCTAAAGGAAGCCATTTTGGGATCTAAGAATCTAGGGGTAAGAATCCTAACTTTGGGTTTACGAACCTCAAGAAGGAGGCCTGGGAACTTCTGGAGAACGACACCTTTGCCGAACTCTATGAGGAAACAATAATGTTGAGGGTAGCAGGACTTAGGCAGGAACTTCTGGGGAAATCTGCTTGGGTCGTCTTCAAACAAACTTCGATAAGTCTTGGGGTTGATGTAGATCTCCATGTATTGAGAGGGATGATTGTCTGTGTACTCTCGTTGGGGGAACATAATCGGGAACTGATCTCCATGTCTCGAGAGGGAATGTATATCTGTGTACTCTCGCTAAGGGAACAGAATAGAGGTGTGTCGAAACACCTGTCAAAGAATATTCGCTCGTTGTGGCAAGCGAGGTCTTGATAAAGTACTGCTTCTGATACTTACCTGCATGGTTAGTAGCCACACAAGAATGCAATCTAATATATGCATGTAAGCGATTATCACATGGACCTCGAATAAGGAAACTCATAGGTTTTGCAAAAGTTATTTCTTTTTAAAAGCCGTTTAAAACTTGTTCAAAGAAGTTTGTCGTTTGTAACACGTTAGCATATTCAATG